>NC_139515.1:23413174-23772914 GCF_947247035.1 Vipera ursinii
AAGAATGATTATGAACAAGCCACCCTATTTTTTTATTTCCTTTCAATGGATAGGGGAAAAAAGCAATTACCGGTATATTAGTACCTGCCCTGCTTTCAGCAATAAATTAACTTTTACATTAAAATATCTTTCAAATCAATATCATCTGGTCACTGCATGGATACTGTATGTTCGTATATTCTTAGGAAACAGCGAACTAAAATGGACAGGAATGGGTGAATTTAATTCAGATGACTGTGAGGTATACTACTGCAGGCAACAATCCCTCAGAAGAAATGGAGTAGCCTTCATAGTCAACAAAAGAGTAGGAAAAGCAATACTGGGATACAATCCCCAAAATGACAGAATGATCTCAGTTCGAATCCAAGGCAAACCATTCAATATCACAATAGTCCAAGTCTATGCCCCAACCACCGGTGCCGAAGAGGATGAAATTGACCGGTTCTATGAAGCCCTACAGCACCCTATAGAACTAACACCCCAAAATGATGTCCTTATCATCATGGGGGATTGGAATGCTAAAGTAGGAAGCCAAATGATAACCGGGGCACAGGCTGATAGGATTTTGTCAAGAGAATATGATGGTCATAGCAAACACTCTTTTCCAACAACCCAAGAGATGGCTCTACACATGGACATCACCAGACGGTCAACACAGAAATCAGATTGACTATGTGCTCTGCAGCCAAAGATGGAGAAGCTCTATACAGTCAGTAAAAACAAGACCAGGAGCTGACTGTGGCTCAGACCATGAGCTTCTCATTGCAAAGTTTAGGCTTAAACTGAAGAAATTAGGGAAAAGCACTAGGCCACTCAGGTATGAATTAAATCATATCCCTGTTGAGTATACAGTAGAGGTGACAAATAGATTTAAGGAATTAGATCTGTTAGACAGAGTGCCAAGAACTATGGACAGAGGTTTGTAACACTGTACAAGAGGTAGCAACTAAAACCATCCCAAAGAAAAAGAAATGCAAGAAAGCAAAATGGCTGTCTGAGGAAGCTTTGCAAATAGTTGAGGAAAGGAGGGAAGTGAAAGGCAAGGGAGAAAAAGAAAGATATGCCCAATTGAATGTAGAATTCCAGAGAATAGCTAGAATGCCTTCTTAAATGAACAGTGCAAAGAAATAGAAGAAAACAATAGAATAGGGAGGACCAGAGATCTCTTCAAGAAAATTGGAGAGATGAAGGGAACGTTTAATGCAAAAATGGGCATGATAAAGGACCAAAATGGCAGGGACCTAACAGAGGCGGAAGAGATTAAGAAGAGGTGGCAAAATTACACAGAAGAACTATACAAGAATGAACATAACGTCCCTGATAACCACAATGAGGTGGTCACTCACCTTGAGCCAGACATCCTAGAAGTGGGCCTTAGAAAAGCTGAACAACAACAAAGCTAGTGGAGGTGACAGTATTCCAGCTGAGCTATTCAAAATCTTAAAAGACGATGCAGTAAAAGTGCTACACTCAATTTGCCAGCAAATTTGGGAAACTCAACAGTGGCCACAGGATTGGAAAAGATCAGTTTACATTCCAATTCCAAAGAAAGGCAGTGCCAAAGAATGTTCAAACTATCGCACCATTGCACTCATTTCACATACTAGTAAAGTTATGCTTAAAATCCTACAAGCTAGACTCCAGCAGTATGTGGATCGAGAACTACCAGAAGTACAGGCAGGATTTCGAAGAGGCAGAGGAACTAGAGATCAAATTGCCAACATACACTGGATCATGGAGAAAGCTAGGGAGTTCCAGAAAAACATCTTCTTCTGCTTCATTGACTATGCTAAAGCCTTTGATTGTGTGGATCACAACAAACTGTGGCAAGTTCTTAAAGAGATGGGAGCACCAGACCATCTTATTTGTCTCTTGAGAAACCTATATGCGGGTCAAGAAACAACAGTGAGAACTGGACACAGAACCACTGATTGGTTCAAAATTGGGAAAGGAGTCCGACAAGGCTGTATACTGTCGCCCTGCCTATTTAACTTATATGCAGAGCACATCATGAGAAAGGCAGGGCTAGATGAATCAAAAGTTGGAATTAAGATTGCGAGGAGAAATATCAACAACCTAAGATATGCAGATGATAGCACTCTAATGGCAGAAAGTGAAGAGGAACTAAAGAGCCTCTTGTTGCAGGTGAAGAAGGAGAGTGCAAAAGTTGGGTTGAAACTTAACATTAAGAAAACCAAGATCATGGCATCCGGCCCTCTCAATTCTTGGCAAATAGATGGGGAAGAAATGGAGGTAGTGACAGATTTTATTTTCCTGAGCTCCAAGATCACTGCAGATGGGGACTGTAGCCAAGAAATTAAAAGACACTTGCTCCTCGGGAGGAAAGCCATGGCAAATTTAGACAGCACACTAAAAAGCAGAGACATCACCTTGTCAACAAAAGTGTGTATAGTCAAGGATATGGTCTTCCGAGTTGCAATGTATGGCTGTGAAAGTTGGACCATGAGAAAGGCTGAGCACCAAAGAATTGAGGCCTTTAAACTATGGTGCTGGAGAAGACTCCTGCGAGTCCCTTGGACTGCAAGGCGATCAAACCAGTCAGTCCTAGAAGAGTTCAACCCTGACTGCTCTTTAGAAGGCCAGATCCTGAAGCTAAAACTCAAATACTTTGGCCACCTAATGAGAAGGAAGGACTCACTGGAGAAGAGCCTAATGCTGGGAAAGATTGAGGGCAATAGAAGAAGGGGACGACAGAGAATGAGGTGGCTGAATGGATTCACTGAAGCAGTAGGCATGAGCTTAAATGAACTTCAGAAGATGGTAGAGGACAGGAAGGCCTGGAGGAACGTTGTCCATGGGGTCGCGATGGGTCGGACATGACTTCGCAACTAACAACAACATCAACAATGAAGAACCAGCAGTCAAGAAATACTCCTCAGACTAGTACTATGTAGAGCAGCCACCAAGGTCTTTAAATATATTCAGATCCTTTGATGTATCTGTACCTATAAAGACCAGAATTGTGCAGTGAATGATTTTCTCTTTGGTTTTCAGAAAGAGCATTTTTAAACTTTGGTATTAGAGAAGACTCCAGTGAATGTCATAGTTAGTCAAGAAACGAACCAAAAATGAATCAACAGACAAATCAACCCAGAGTTTTCATTTGAGGCACAAATGAGTACAGTCAAATTATCGTAGTTTGGACAGATCAGGGATCTTAAACATTTCTAAAACATTTTTTAAAAATGCATTTACATTTTAAACTCACATTTCCACTGAACAGTGCTCAAAGTACCTAAAAGAAATAATAGAAATACCATATAAAAATCTAACCAACAAAACAATAATTAAAAAGGTACGGTAAATGAAAAATATGGAGAAAATATAAATAAAATTGATGGAAATAAGCACCCCTTATTACAGCGTTTTATAACTCTGTTTATGCATTAAAAGCTTGTCTAAATTTTAAAAAAATGTCTTTGCAGTATTTCCCTACCGAGATATTCAAGCAGAGCATTGATGTATAAATACAGAATGTATTTCAGAGATCTTCCAGAAGACACCATAGACATATAGATTCCACACACAACATCTGTTTTTGTACTAGAATGTTTCTCCTCATACCCTTCATTTTTGGAATCAACATATCTCTTTGCTATATTTTTACTAACTTGTTTCCATCCATCTCATCATTCTTCTGAATATGTAGACATCTACCTTTTGAATAGATAGCTATTCAGACACTGAGTGCTTGGATGTCATATCCAATTAGTTACTGGACTGTGTTGGTATTTTCTGGTGTCACGAAGATTGTATGTTTTAACCCAACAATTTTTAAGGCTGAACCTTTGAAAACTGAAATGAGGCTCTCATGAAGAAGTCATCTAAGTCAATAGGTTCAAACTGCAGTAGATCAAATATTTGCTAATCAACTATATGGAACAGCAGGGTTAAGTTCTACAGCATTACCACATACCTGAGTGTTCAGAAGTTAAATCCCATTGGACTCAATTTGATTTCTTAGACAAAGTTGTACAGAACTGCAGATTTCATGTATTGTTATTTATACATATGAATATTTTTACAATTTCACAATGAGATTGAAAAAAGCTTCATTTCTGTTTTCTATCAGCTACATTTCCTAGAGTGTTCTATTGCTCATCTCCTTGCTATGCTGTCTATCTCCTGTAATCTCTAATCCATGATCATTATTTCCATTTTAAAATCAAGTGATTAGAACAAGCAAACATTCTATGCATCCAAACGTCTGCCTCTGGCAAACTCTTATTTGTTTGATAACAATGTGAAATCACAGCTGTCAGTTCTTTAATATAAATCAAGGTAGAGGTAGTCCTTGATTTACAGTGGTTTGTTTAGTGACAATTTGAAGCTACAATGGTACTGAAAAAAGTGAGTTATGTCCATTTTTCACACTTATGCCGTTGCAGCATCCCCACAGTCATGCGAGTTATATTCACATGCTTGATAACTCATTCATATTTATGACGATTGCAGTGTCCCGAGTCATATGACCCCCTTTTACAATCTTCTGACATGTAAAGTCAATGGGGAAGTCAGATTCATTTAACAACCATGTTACTAACTTAACAACTGCAGTGATTCACTAAAAAAATGGCAAAGTTGTAAAATGGGACAAACTCAGTTAACACATTTCTCACTTAGCAACATAAATTTTGGGCTCAATTGTGGTCGTAAATTGAGGACTACCTGTATTAAAGAATCTACAATGTCACAATGTATCAGCATAGCATATGTATGGATCCAAGTAGCATGGCCTTTCGTAATTGACAGATGGAAATTTTGTCAATGCATAGTGAGAAAATGACACCAATAAAGAGCCATTCAAGATTTTTGGTATGGTAACAAGGGTGCTGATAATCACTGGGACCACCACGGCCAATTTATGCCATAATCTTTAATTTTTAAATCTTGATACTTCGTGATCTTATGATAGTAGTTCTTTGCCTTTTATTTTGCTATCCCCTGTTATTGCCACATCAATTATCAACTTTCTTCTTTTCAACCAGTTATACAGTATCTGGTGTGTTATAAGCCAAGACTTGATCATTTCTGTATTTGAAAAATCCTGCAATATTTTAACCTGCCCCCTTTCAGCTATTTTTCAATTGTACAAGTCCCACCAACTTCTCATTATTGGCACAATTTTTACAGGGAATCATTTTGGCAACTGTGTTATGTTATTGTTTATAATCACTTTGTGCAATCTTCTTGCTTAAACTGAATATATAAACTACTGCTTCTGCTTCTTTGCACAATCTGCACTTTTAATCTTTTGATGATTTCTTCAGTTCTGGCTTATTATTACGTTTGATTGCAATCAGCCAGTTGTTTAGACTGGATTTGACATTTTTATCCACCTGTTGAGTCTTTTCCAAGGATCTGAGATTGGCAGGTGCAGTGCTTTTTTTGTAAAAGAAAAAGGTGCCAGAACTCACACATGTCATACAAGCCACCTTGCCTACCCTACAAGGTTCCACCCAAAAAAGGTGCCGGAACTCGGTTCTGAGTGTTCTATGAGAAAAAAAGCCCTGGGCAGGTGTGTCATTGTTTGATAGTGCTAAAGGTAGCATCCTGGCAGGATGTGAGCTGTTCCAAGTAAAACTGCCTTTTGCAATTAACTGATGGTGATTGTGCCAAATATTATTACTAGTATTGGCATTAACCTTAGCATTATTACAGCTAGAGACAAGTTACAAAGGCCAAAAGTAGGAAGCAATCTGTCCACCTGCCGGTTACTTCTGTTTAAAAAAAACTGAGCAAAATTAAAAAGAAATGGCTGTCCAGCGGGCTCTAAGACCCAACAGAAGAGGGGATCTGGAGCATGCGTGGCAACGATTTGTGCAGCTGGCGGCTGCCTTTCGAAGAGCCGCCACTCAGGGCTTGGCAAGGAGGTGGGAGTTAAGAAATAGTTTGCAAGTGAAGTTCTCGCCTGCCCCAGCAGCCTTTTCCCCTGGCCGAGCTGGAAAGCGCTAAGCCGGAAAGGTCCTGCTTTTAAACGGAACTTGCTTGCTGGGGTTTGACTCCCTTTTCGGAGAAGGACGAGGCATGTTTGCGCAGCCATATGGCGAGCGTGGTAGGTTCCTGGACTTTCTCTCTACATCTCCCCCCCCCCCCGCATTGTCTACTCAGAAGTAGAAGCTCTGACACAAGCGAGGTCCGATTGACTCTTGGTTCAATGAGGGAAAGGAAAGCGTGGATTGAGCCCATAGTCGAGGCGTTCCTTGAGTAGCAGCATCTGCGGAGAAGGAGCCGATGACCAAATGGCCCAAGCGAGTAACTCTGCTGCCCCAGCCCTGCACTCCACGAGGCTCTTCGATGACCTTTCTTTCTCGCTTCGTTCTTTTCCACCCCGACAAGTTAACCTCGCCTTTCCCTTTGACAGTCCAGCAGATCCGGGGAATCACACCCCGAATCCTACTAAATCTGGAAAGCAAGGCATGTTCTTCCCCTTCCTAGTAAGAAAAAAACTCCTCTTTTTTTGCCCCCTCCCCGAAATTGGCCATAGCGTGAAGGTGGAGAACTACTTTGTCTTGATCGCGCAACTTTTTCACCGCCCTCCGTTAAACGCGTTATGAAGGTCGTTAATGAGTAATAAAAGGGCAAACATTTCCCACCCTTCCAAAGCAGGTGTCGTTATTCCCAGCAACGGTTCGGTGCTGGGTGAAATGGGCACACGGAGAAAAAGAAAGTTTCAGTTCTGAGGGAATTAGGCACCAGTCAAGGCGGATTCTAATGAACGCGTGTCAGTTAGCCGCAAATTCCATCACGGTGTCTGTCTTTTTTAATTATTATTATTATTTACCAACGGAGGGGAGGGGGGTTGATTTTTGCTATGTTTCCTCACTAGATCAATTTCTGGCACCAGGGAGGAGGCTAAAGTAAGAAACAGAAGGTTGGGTTAGTTTGCTAAAATACTGCAGGGGGGAATTGTTTCTTTTCCACAATGCAACAGGTTGATCCTGCACTCCGTTGTTTACTTTCTTTCAGCCTTCCCCCCATGAGATAATCCTTTCTCTTCTTTCACCTCTCCTCTCCTCCCTTTTTCTTTTTTTTTTCAGATTGTGAAAGCTTTTCCAATTGGGGGAGTTAAAAAGAGAATGTAGCCAGTCTGAGAATGGGGCTTTTCACCAAGAGGAGATCACAATGGCCAGAGAAGATTCGGTGAAGTGTTTGCGGTGCCTGCTTTATGCCCTCAATCTGCTCTTCTGGGTGAGCTCTCACATCCTCTGATAAAGAAGCAGAGGGAATTGGCTTTGCCAAGACTCCTTCCCCCAGCAAATATCTCCAGATGTTGCACCAGAGGGACATAGTTGACTATCCCTGGGGTTATTTCACACTTTTTCTCCCAGAGGAAAACGTGTTTGAAGAAGCAGAGAGTATTTTGAACATATAGTCAAACAAACAAATTTAATCTAAATTGTAAGTAAAGGCTGCAGGACCTCTAGCGAAAGTGAAATGACATTAAACAGTATATTTCGGTGTTACAGAAATAAGGGCAACTCTGAGTTTGTGGGGAAAGAATTGTTCCCTCTTTTTTCCTAGGTTGGTGATCCCTCAATACAATTGAACAATATTCTCAAGATTATCCATTATGGCAAAAATGTTATTGTACTGTACTGTATAAAACATAATGTTGACTGAAAATAATTCAGTTTTGTTCCCAGACTACTTGCCTGAAGTTATTACTGCAAAATAGATGATACAAGAGACCTATTTTTATGGATATACAATGTGGACATTCAAAATTAGCTTGTGGTTCTGAAGCTGTGTTTACAGTTATACACTTAACTTTTATTCTTTTCATTAGAGTTAGTAGACCTTGAGTATGTATTTGTTATAATATAGTGGATCAAGTGTGAGAAACTAGAGGTCACTCCGTATAGGTCATTTTGCTCACTCTTTGAGGGAGATGGGTGGTTCAGAAATGTGAAAAATAATAAAAATAATTCTGTTGCCATCTCCGACAAGGAGGATACTTGGGTTGGTATGCCAGTTATTGACATGGACTATAGGAAGACCTGGAGGAACATTGTCCATAGGGTCGCGATGGGTCGGACACGACTTCGCAACTAACAACAACAACATAGGGATCATCAATAAAAAAGGCAGTGAGTAAATTCTATAGAGTTTCGATAGTTTATATATTACCCCCTGTTAACTGATTATACTGAAATCTGTTTTTGTTTCTGGTACATTTTAAAGTAAATTCAAAATAATTACAAAATAGTATTTCTGATTACAAAGAACTGTAAGATAGAAATTATATGAGTCTCATCAACTTCTAAAATGATCTGAATGAAGATGGCTACTTCATTGCAGGATCTCAAATGCATCTCAGATCTCAAATGTAGATAAAGTCCAACCGGCAGCCTTTCAAACATGACACACCATAAAAAAGAACAGCAGGAATTTTGGATTTTCCCATCAATGATGACCATTTAGAAAGAGATGAAACAGCCAGATAGATAAGTTACCTGGTTCCATTTTTCTTATAATTATTTATAGTTTTACTTCCAAACGTATTAATTAACTACTGGAAATGTTATTCAAATCTACATCAGTCAAAATGAAAGAGAAATTAATGTTCCATTCTGTATAATCAAACCTCCAATGTGTGCATTTGAATTGAATTGAGTAGAACACTTTATTTGGCCTGGTGTAATTAGTCACACAAGGAATTTGTCTCTGATACAAAAGACACTAAATAAAACCCTGTATTTGGGTTACTGTCTCCTGGCTTTTGTGGGGGAAAGTATGCTGGAATTGATATTTTAGTAATTTTAGTGTCAGTTTTGTTGTGATTGCTTTATAGTCTGCTTTTATGATACCTGAGGAAAATATGTTAATTTTAAAAATGCTGAGGGAAATCTCTGGCTAATAAACACATGAAAGTGTAATTAATACTAAGAGCAATTAGAAAATAAAATATTGTTCTTTTTAACTATGAGTGAAGGTCAGCAGCTGTTGCAGTATATTTAATGAACATTAATAAGCTTTGTGGCTTGGCAAAGGCACTCTTGTATTCATATTCACTCTTATTTATTTCAAAGTTGAATATTATGGCATTAGTGAAAAGATCTTGATATACTGTACCAGCTATACATTTTTTTCTTATAAAGAAACCAATAGTCCACTAAAATGAATGCCTATGGAGATTCTCAGTCATCCAGGTCCTAGTTGTCCCAAAGATACTTTTTCACGTGGCAACTGGATTGGTTTGACTAGTCTAAAGAAAAGAAGAAACAGGAGTGACATGATAGCAGTATTCCAGTATTTGAGGGGCTGCCACAAAGAAGAGGGCATCAAACTATTCTCCAAAGCACTAGAGGGCAGGACAAGAAACAACAGTTGGAAACTGACCAAAGAGAGAAGCAACCTGGATTTAAGGAGAAATTTCCTAATAGTAAGGACAATTAACCAGAGGAACAGCTTGCCTTCAGAAATTGTGGGTGCTCCATCACTGGAGGTTTTTAAGAAGAGACTAGATAATCACTTGTCTGAGATAGCATACTTTTTCCTGCTTGAGTAGGGGGTTAGACTAGAAGACCTCCAAGGTCCCTTCCAGTTCTATTCTACTCTATTTAGGAGGCTAGACAATAGTTCCCAAGAGTCTTGGACAAAACATGTTTATTTGTTTAACCCTGATTATTCATGTCAGTCAAAGAGGAGAAAGAGCAAACATTTTAAGGGTTTAAAAGTGAATGTGAACATTGAAGCTCCTGTTGCTAAAATCTCAGGTTTTGCATTGGAACAGAATCATGAAAATCTTTAAGGCCAAGAAACACATTATGAAAATTAGGTAAATAAAGAAGGTATGAATAGCACAAATAGATGGTTAAGTATGTTAAGATTAGTTGTTTGCTGGTCACATTTTGAATATTTCTGTTTTAGATTCTGTTAACTACAAGAGAAGGTCTTCTTCATCTCCATATAATCTTCCTCAGTAATGTTATGCAGGTTTACCTGGAACTTTAACTCAGAAGCAGTTTCAATTATGGTCCTTAACTTTTGTTTTATATAACTTAAATGGCTGGGTTGAACAAAGGATTGAATTTCATAGAAGTCCCAATTTAGCTTCATTCAGCATAGGTACATTACACTGCTCAGCACATCTTAGCGTCTTCTAACAAAGGACACCCATTTGAGTGCATTTTGCCTAGAGACTCCTGAAACCTGGGATCAGTCCTGAAGGCTTTAGATTAAAGATACTACAAAACCAAAGAACAACACCGTCTGGCCCCCAACAAGATATGAGCTTCAAGAAGCCTTTGATGTAATCCTGAAATGGCCTTGAAGTGATTAGGATTAATTTTAACATAAAAAGAAGAAATAATCAAATAATGATTACATGATTAATATCTAAATATTTCATATATTTTAGTTACAGTTAAATCAGAAATAATTTCAGTCTTAGTTTTACCTATTGATCTTTCAAAAGAAACTTGGGGTATACCTGTTAAATGACAAGTCTTGCCTTTGGCCCAGAAAAATTTCAATCCATTTACCTGGGATGATCGTCAGAATCCAATCATTTGAAGAATACTTCCTCTGTCAGGAAAGATTTTTACGTGGGTGGTTGGGTGTGTTCTGCCTGGCTTTATTTTTTAGTGAAAAAAATAAAATAGCCAGAGATGAATCTGTTCAAAAAAGTCCTTGTTAACACCTGTCTGTTCAGGGCAGGACTGAACTTGATGTTTCAAATTAGTCTTGTTCGCTTGCTTGTTTTAACCCAGGCTTGTTACAGCAGGTTTTCAGAAGACAGTTGTTTTAAGGATTCATTATAAAGGAAAGTTTCGTTTCTGATCTTTCCAAGCCTATAATATAGTGTTTATAGGCAATACAGGCAATTCTGAAATTGCAAGTAAAATGTTTCAGAGTTGGACTTTTTCAGGTTTTGGTCTTAAAGACATTGGGAGACACAAAAGGGGCTTCCTATAGCCAAGGTTATAATTTTTCAGGCAGCAGCTCACAAAACCAGCAGAAACTATCTGGGGAAAAACAGCAAGATAAAGCGGTATACAGTTCCATGTTATGCAGAAACAGTAAAGATATCTTCAAAATGTGCCATGTCTATAAATGTGGAATTGATGGTGGCAGGCAAGACAAAGCCTGTGGCTTAAAGCTTAGAATATTCTGTCAAAAGCTAGAAATGAACAATAAAGCGTGAGCAAATTATGCTGATTAAATAATGTCTACAATCAGTTATATATTTCATCATTTGGAACTATCCAGTATCTGGGCCAGGGATCTTGACCCAGTGTAATTATTTACTTAAGAGGATGTCCTTCCTTTCCTGGAGGGAAGGCCAATCATCCTTTCAGGAAAAGAGTCAGCATTTTTTAAAATAGCATTTACCCTGGAAAATAGGAAAACATTCTTCTAGTGCAAAAAATAAAGTGCAATATACTGTCCCAATGTTATCTTTAAGACTCATCACTGGATATATTTCCAAATTAATCAGAATGTAATTCTGTCTGATTGGTTCATTTGCTATATCAGTGAACATTCTCTATATACCAACTAATTACTGGTTGCTGTTATTTTAGGAACAGACCACATAAAATCTCCTATGTAATCTTAGCATTCCTAGCGTCTTAACCAAGAATCTGAAACATTTCTGTAATTTCTGAAAGGCTATTGCTTAAGCTTTGGAAGTAGCTTTTAGTGTTAAATTATTTTCTTGAGTCATGCTAATGTAAAACACATTCATATATTAGATGTCCAAAAGGCTATAAATTTCCTTTAAGTTTTACTGTATGTTTGTGGGAAAGCATATAAAGGCCATATTTTTTACAAGTCCCAGATCATACATACCAACACCAAACACATTGGTTGATTCTGTTGTTCCTCCCTTTGCCAGCTATGGAAGGAAAAACATAGGTGCTAAAAATGCTATTCTGTTTTCTGTAGTGGCAGCTCTGTAGAATAATACATTTGAATTTGGCACAAAATTGCAAATCCTTATATCCTCCAGACATTTTGCCTATGACTCTGATTACTCCCCTTGTCAGATTTGCCATCATGTCCTTTATCTGCTCATTTGTTTTCTTTCTGTTGTTTGAATTGCTGTGGTATTTTAATTTTATTGTTACATTGTAGAGTCAGGTCGTGTCCAATTAAATTAAATTATGGGAACTATTATTCAAAACGTTTGGCAGATGCCAGGTTCAGGAAGGATTAAATTAACACAAGGACATTAAGACTGAAGAAGACACAATGATACATCAAAGAAATACTTTGAAGTTGGAAGCTTGGGTGGCATATAATATTGCTGAGGCATATTCTGCATATATTGTTGCAGCAGAGAAGTAGATTAAAATTAAACGGATTTTATCTTTTCATCACTAAAATCTAACATTTGACAAGCTTCATGTATATCAACCTATAAATAACAAACATAAGTTAATAGACATGGCTACAATGCATTTTTAATATGTGAACAACTGTAACTTATATAAAGGGATGTTTAAAACTGGATGTGAAGGAAAAGTGTCAGTGCTTCAGTATTACAAAGGAACAATGTTGGACACTGTATTTACCCAAAGTCAATCAAATGAATTGCATGTAAGTTTTTTGGGAAAACTTATAAAATCTCAGTATAATTGACTGTATGTAGTTCAGCAGTTCTGTTTAATCATTAATGCAAACTACATACAGTAATGTGAATAGATGGCTCTGTTAAGAATAAGGATTCCATGTCAGATGTTTAAACCACTCAGTCCTGACTTCCAGATGAATTTGAAAAATAACCATTCTGATTGGTATCTTTCTTCCCCTTTCTCTTTCAAATGTAAGAAACAGAAACCTCCTTTCTTTATGAAATTTTCTGGCAATCAAATTGTCCACTTATTGTTCTTATTGACTGTTGGATTTGGTTTAGATATATGGGTAAATCAAATGAATTACATGTTTTGAGTCTGAATGTTTTCTGTATGTCTTTTTTCAAGCATACACAGTACATGTACCTTTTTCTAGATGACATTTCAGCATGTTCATGAAACCCAAGGTTACAGTACAATTAAAACAGCAACAACAGTGAAGTCACTGAAAGAAACAGGGTTAAAGATGGAGTTGGAGACCGTGGAGGATTGTAATCTTAATATAATTAAGTCCCATTTAGGCTAAACTGAATAAAATGCTTTTATTAGCTATCTAAAAACAATTAGAAATGGAACAAGTCTGTTTTTCTTGTCAGAAAATTCTGTAATTGAGATACAGTTCAAATGATGGTGTATAAAACAGGATTACTGATTTTTTTTAAAACCATACTCAGGTTCATATGAGAAAAATATTCTACTACTACTTAAATACTACTGCTTAAATACAGTAGATGTCCTAATTGAAGACATTTTTCCCAAGATTAATTACAGTTAAGCTAGTACAATTCCTATAGAGACAATATATGATGTGAGAAAGCAGACACCAAAAATCCTGTGTGTTGGACTTTGCACCAGTTAAAATGAAATTCCTTATTAGCAGTTCCACACTGAAAAGCTTGGTTTCTACTAAGGTTTAGTAATGGTGCCCTGATACGTATCACTATGGCCAGATCCAACTTATCTGAGAAAAGGCAAGCTGGTTCACAAGTCAAAGCCAAGCAAAGAAGATTCAAACCCTAGGAAAAAAATGAAGCAGCATTCTATGAACAAAATCTAATCCCCACGGTACATCATCATCTTTGTCTTGAATTAAATGGTGAACTGACCATCAGTATAAATCTCACTTAAACATTCAAAATTGATAAAACAGCCTTCCCCAACATGGCATCCAAGCTGAGTTTCGAAAGTGAGTTACACTGAATTAAAATGTGGCAACTTACTACCAATTGCTAGTGATCATTTAAAATTATGATGGATCTCCTTGGGGCTAATTATGACCTGGACTTGAAATTCTGATGACCCCTCCCCCCTGGTCAGATGTGATTGCATTTTGGATGCTGCTTGCAGCATTCTGTGGACATGTGACCACTATTTATAACTCTTTTGTTGGAAATTCTTCCAATGGATGTACTTAATGGTTGTAGGGGTCATTTAATGACTGGGGTGGTGGTGCTTACTGACCACGGTGGTTACTTAATGACCACAGTGTTCTCTTAATAACTGCTATGATTCACTTAATTATCACTCCAAATAAAGATTGTAAAATTGGGTGTGATGACCTGGTGACCCCCTTAATAACCAACATAATTTACAACCATAATTCTGGGCGCAATTATGTTTATAACTTAAGGTCTACCTGAAAAGTACACCATACAATTTCTAGTTGGATCTATTTTTCATCTTTAAGCAGATAACATTTATTTGGCTGCTTGAAAGGAGACTGGAATAAAGGTTCTGTGTAGAGCATTATTTAATTTGAAGTAAGTTCACATTATTCCCTAAACAGAACAATCAATGTTCCAAAGCTTTCTCCAATTAAAGCAGAATTTAGAGTAATGTCTTACCCATTTGGAAGTATTTCTTCATTAGAACAAACTTAATCAGTTTTCCTTATAGTAGACTTCAAAACTGACTAGGTTGTTCCTTTGTTTTATTATTTCATTTATATATATCAGGGGTGTCAAACTGCCGGGCCACGGGCCAGATGCGTCACAACAAAACCACGCCCACCCCATTGCCAGCAATAGGGAAAAAGCTCCGATACGTCATGCAACGTCATGTGACGTCCCGAGTTTGACATGCCTGATATATATGATTGTTGACAGAACTTTTAAGTGGACTTTACATAATGTGGAAGTCATTTCCATGATCAGAATAATAGGACAAAATATTTGGGTTCCCAACACAGCAGGCTGGAAACATTGTTCTCTGTGCATTTAGCTGAAGTAATTGCCGTTGCTACATGAATAAATTGCTATGTTCTCTGTGTAGCTGGCTTTGAATTACTTTAGAACACAGCAGCAAGAGAATTAAGAATTTTCTAGTAGCATCCCTCACAACTATTTAAAGATGTCTCCCATTTATCTGTAACTGGTTTCAGATGAGAGCCAGACTGGTGTAGTGGTGAAGCGGCTGGTCTAGAAACTAGGAGACTGAATTCTAGTCCCGAATGAGGCATGAAGGCTGGCTGGCTGACTTCCGGCTTAACACCATGGATGTAGGAAGATGGGGCTCTGTCTTTCGCGCCTGAATTTGCTCCACTGGGAGGCCCTAGAAAGGGTCAAAAGTCGTCCTGTAGAGGTGACAAGCAAGGAGGGAGGATGGCGGCCCTTCCGCTTGATCCAGGGAAGCACTCCAAGCTGGCAGGGGAAGGACCGTCCATATTAATATAGCTGTCGCAAAGCTGCTGACAGCCGAAGTCAAAAGCACCACCAAGCAACGCGGATGAAACTGGGTGAGACCTGATCCTCTCTTTAAGATTCTAAGTTTATTTCCTGAAAAAGCTGTCCAAAGCAATTTTCCCCCTGTGAGGAGAGAGGGAAGGGAAGTGGCGACTAATGACCCAGGGGAAACAGAGCAACCATAAGATTAATTTTAATCTAATTGGATATACTTTTGAAACTTGGGGACTAAAAGTGTTCTTTTTTTATTGGATACTTTAAAAAAAAAAGACTTGAAAAACCACCATATAAATTTTGGACTTAAAAAGTTACAAAACGGCATTGGTGACATC
Source organism: Vipera ursinii (assembly GCF_947247035.1). NCBI lineage: Eukaryota > Metazoa > Chordata > Lepidosauria > Squamata > Viperidae > Vipera > Vipera ursinii. Next base: position 23,428,790 of record NC_139515.1, read on the forward strand.
TTGTGGCAAATTATGGTATTACAATTTGTTATTGCCTAAAAGAAACCTGGCTTGAAGGGCAGACTTCAGATAAAATTTGTTTCGCCTTGACGGCTACTAACTTTGAAAAACCCAGCTGGAAAGAAAGGATTTCTCGCCAGCTTATCTGTGTGGCAGGGATGATGTACTGTTTTGGAAGCTGGCGTGCTTGAAATATGAATGTAAACTTTTACTGACTCTCAGAGCTATGCTTGGGTAACTGCTTTCATATTTCCTTGAACGAGAAGCATATATTATTACACGAGATGATGGAACACCTTGGATTATAAACTCTTACTTGATAAACAATTTCTATTATATAAACCACCTATGAAACCACATGAAACAGATGTCCCATACCTAGCTACAAAAGACAAAAAATATTTTTAATGTTTGACTAAAGTCTTCAATTTAACATACTATTAAGAAAATATAGATGAAAATCAGAAAAAAAAATCCTTTCCATGTGATAAAAAAAATCCTTTCAATTTGTGATAAAATAAGAAGCAACACAAAGGAACAATGTTCTAGCTTAAATATACAAACCCAGATCTTGATTACTAGCAAAGAAGTAATGCAGAAATCAAAAGGAAAATTGGAACAACTAAACACTAAGAGAGAGGACCCAACTGACCAACAGACCCAGCCAAATGAAAAATCAGAAAATGGAGTGACAACATTGAAAATGGAAAAGACTTCACAAATCAAGAAATCAGAATATATTTGAGGAAAAGGAAGAAGAACACATTGAATGGAAGATAAAGTTATCAAAACAATTGTGGGAAATTGGAGTAACGGAGGCGGTTTAATGAATAACAATGGGCTTGTTTTTCCAAAAAAACTTCAACCAAGTGGTCTTTCTTATTCCAAATAATATATATAAAAATAGAGGGAGAACTATTTGATGATTCAAAGACACTGACGTGGAAGGTTAGCTGCCAAAGGAAGAAAGCCAGAGTAAGGCTGAAGAAAATAATGGCATTGACTTATAAGAGGTGATATTATATTACCAATTAGATGGTTGAATATGGTGGAAAATATATAACTTTTAGAAAATAGAATAAAATAAATAGATAAGATGTGTAACTAGAATATTAGACTTTGATATGAAAAGGGAAAAAGGGAGAAGTTGAGATAAGGGAAGCTTTTGCTCACCTAAATATAAAGTACTTGAAAATCATAAATAATAGTGTTTTCTTGAATATTGATAGGAAATTAATGTTTGGGGGAGAAAGCAATAACAGGACATTGTTTATACAAGGACATTAAGTGCAAACGCAATTAAGATGTGTATAGGTTAAAAATCAGGGCTTTTTTTCTCATAAAACGCTCAGAACGGAGTTCCGGCACCTTTTTTGGATGGAACCTTGTAGGGTAGGCAAGGCGAGTTGTATGACATGTGTGAGTTCCAGCACCTTTTTCTTTTATAAAAAAGCACTGCTAAAAATTATTTATAAATATAACAAAGATGTTTCTACTTAGTTGAAAATAAGAATTGTGTTTACCCAATATGAGATAACAAGATATTATTGGAAAGAGAGATGAAGTTTAGATTTAAATTAAAAATCTATGTATATTACTGAATTATTGGTTAACCCAGACAGCACCTATAATGGTTTTGATTTTTTAGGGGATATCGTACTATCAGTTAGATGACTGGACATGGTGGAAAATAGATAACTTTTAGAAAACAGAGCAATATTATAATCAAATAGATAAGATGTGTAACTAAAATATTAGACTTTAGTATGAAAAGGGAAAAAGGGAGAAGTTGAAATAAGGGAAACTTTTGGTCACCTAAACATAAAATACTTGGAAATCATAAATCATAGTGTTACTATGAATATTGATGGGAAATTAAAGCCTGGAAAAAAAGCAATAACAGGACATTGATTGTATACAAAGATTACGTGCAAACACAATTAAGATATATATAAGCTAAAATTATAGATAACTGTTTTTATTTAGTTGATAACAATAAGAATTGTACTAGCCTAAAATGAGATAACAGATATTAATGGAAAAAGAGAGGAAATATCAGATGTTGTAACATGAGATTTATACTAAAGATTTATGTACACTATTGAACTATTGATTAACCCAGCCATCATGTTGCTTTTTAAATATCCAATTGTAAAATTATATATATATATATATATGTTTTCTGAGGTTTTCGCGGGTGTCTGTATGTGGACCTTTGGTCATTCAGGTTTTTTCCGGCGTAGAAATGGAAGCATGCTTCTCCCAGAAGAGGGAAGCTGAAGCCGCCAGCCTGATGATGACGGATGGGATTCCGTCGAAACGTTGCACCTACACCTTCATTTCTACGCGGGAAAAAACCCGAATAACCAAAAGTATATATATATTACTAACAAAAAATTAATTTACACAAATATATGAACTGTCCGGTGTGACTACAGCCTGTTCGATGGCCTTTGAGATAAGGCTGAAAACAGGAAATAAAGATTTGCCCCATGTTTGGGGCCTAGCAAGGTAATCTAAATAGTTAACATTTGACTCATATCTCCCCTTGCAAAAAGCTAACAGAGAGCGAGAGAGAACCTGTGGTTCAAGAGGTAAAAATACTACCTAATATGCAATCAGCCCAGGTTCGAATCTCAGAAGGGTATGACTGACTGATGAAGACTAAAGAGTCAGAAATGCATCTTAGTCTCCCTTAAAACTCACCTCACAGGGCGGTTGTTGTGGGGAAAATATGAGGAAAAAGGAGTTTTGTACATGTTTGCTGCCTTGCGTTACTTATAAAGATAGGCAGGATAAAATTCTAATAAGAATATTGATTTTGAACATTTTTAGTTTGCCTTCAGAAGTTGTGGGTGCTTCATCATTGGAGGTTTTTAAAAAGAGAATGGACAGCCACTTGTCTGAACTGGTTGGTATAAGGCCTCCTGCTTGAACAGGGGGTTGGACTAGAACAGTGGTGGAAAACCTTTTAGAGACCGAGGGCCCAAACTGCAACTCAAAACCCACATGTATTGCTGGGTGCTGGGTGGGCGTGGCTGGCTGGCTGGGTGTGGCTACAGTGCTCCAACTCACAGTGCAGGCAGAGAGAGAGCGCAGGTGAACATGGAGAGGCAGAGGGGAGCTCCCTGGCCCCGCCTCCCTCTGGGGTGATGGTGCACGTGCCCACAGGAACAGCTCCGTGTGCTGCCTGTGGCACGCGTGCCATAGGTTCACCACCACGGGACTAGAAGGTCCCTTCCAGCTTTATTCTGCATTAATTAATTAAACCCCTACATTGTCTTAGACTGAGGCTATTAAAGGTGTTCAAACTGTATGGCTGATTTTAGAGGCTTTGTGAATAAAATTAGGTAATAACTCTTTCCCGTTTTTGGAACATCTTCCTCAATCAATACTGAAGTGCATTACCTTTGGTGCTATGGGCGTCCAGGGGGAAGGGGCACTGAAAGCATGCATGCTGATAAAAGGTACAAAGTCCGTCAACATAGTATTTGTATGCTGATATTGTGCACTTCATTTTAGTACCATTATCATTTACTTTGGACATTGCTGCTTAACATTTAGACGTTAGCTGAGCTTTTCTTACGTACAAAGAAGTGTAATTAATTCTTCTGCAGCTTGATAACTTTCCATAACCAGAGTCCTTTCATATTTTAGCCTATTTCCTTTTTTCTGATATAAAACTCAGTAAGAAATACAGTATTCTGTATTTGGGCTAGGGTCAAAATCCACCTTAATTTTCTTTACTAGAATGCTGCTTGAATGAAATGGACCAGCTTTTAAAAAAGGAGCCCCTATATCTTCTTAATTAATGCCTTTTGTATGTATGTAGGGCATGATTGTTTTTAGTTGGCAATATAGGAGATTAAAATTTCCACTGCAATTCGTGGCATTACTTCTGATTAAACAGATTCAGCCTATAAAATTCTTGTGGGAATACAGGTCATTACTTCATTCCTTAGCCTCCTTTTTCAGTAAGAATTTTCCAATAGATTACTGAAGCGGTAACAAATGAATAAACATTTTCTTAGAATGATTGACTTTGGGCCCTATTTGGGCTATCTCCTTCGGGTAATTTTAGGGCAGCAGAAACTTTTGTCAATGGCAGATCTTTCCTCTGCAAAGTATTATAGCACTATTCCAAAGCCTTAAATTTTCTCAGTACCATAGATAAAAGAAGAAAATAGAATTTTTTAAATTAAAGCTAAATGTTTCTGTACAAGGTATATGAATTAAAGATTATAACTTTTATAATGCTGTGATAATGGCTTTTTTAATATACTTAATGACAAATTAGGCAAGTGTCTGATTTAAATTGAGCAAATGTAGCTTAAAAATCCATGGCTTCAGTGCTTCTTTCTAAGGCAATTATCATAATTGGTACATCAAGCAAAAGTTTAACGCAACAGCTTGATGGTGATGAATATGTATTGTTTTGACGGGTTAAATGAAACCAGAAATTATTTGAGCAGTCAATTGTAACAAGTTAACATGTAATATTGGCTACTGTTGTATTTATAATATAGCATAATCGAAATATATAGAATATGTTTAGAACTTCACAGTACTGAAATATTGACATTTTTAATATAGCATTTGTAAAGAAAATGACAATATGTTCTCCTTAGGTTGACTGAATATGAATTTAATTTATTTTGTTAAGCTTAGTTCTATCTCAGATGTCATGAGAGATAATAAACTTTCTGATATGGAAGTGCATAGCCCAAAGACATAAGCAAATTTTTATTATTAAAATAAATTCCATTGCAATGATTGTAGTTCCTACAAAATGAATACAATCCAAAGAAAGCTATCTCTTTATATTCCAATATAAAGACTTCTAAATGCAATAAGTGTAAGCATTTCAGAAAGTTTACAGTGTCAGGAGGACCATCTGAGCTAAAATCTGAATTTTTGATCTAACGTATCCTGGGGTATGATCATAGCTGAAGTTCAGCTTAAGCAAGAGTTTCCTAAACTCTTCTGGGTGTTATTGAGGATTCCCTACTGTGTGTAGTAGGTTCCTGTATGCATAGAAGAGAATTTGAAGACCCTAATTTATGCTGTACTCAGATTAACCACAATTTGTGACCTAATTTACTAAACAAGGTTTGACTAAAGGTCAGATCATAAGTAATAAATTTGTATTTGAGTAGCCAAGGAGTTGTGGTTCTGTTTTATTGGCATTGTTTGAAAATAGATCTCTGTGTGAAAAAGACATAATATTATGAAGGCTAATTTTTTACATAGGAGTTTGAGCTCTCATTGTAATAAATGCCTGTTCTAATTTTAATTCTATGCTGATAAGGATGTGGCATGTGGCATTAGGTTTTATCTTGTATATTTACCAAACTCCTGGAAAATTGAAGAGTATGTGGTATTGGAATCCTTAGATGCTGACGAGACATTCATCTGGAAAGCTTCAAAATTCAGTAGGAGGAAGTGTTGAGAAGAACAAATTATGTTGGAAGCACAGATGCTGTGTGGGCTGATGCTCCCCACTTTCCCTTGCAGTCAAAAGCCAAAAGTGCATACTGAATATATAATCCAGATACCAGATGGCTTCCATTAATATGTCATCTTCTGCTGGGTAATATCCACATTCTTTTCTTTGGGGGAGGGGGTATTATCCAGAGTAATACATTTCTGGTGATCCATAATAGTCAGAGCTATCCTGATACTGTCAAATAACGTTTAACAAATTCTCTAAATGAAATGACTGTGGCTTCATGATGGGCCTTTGGTCTGATTCCTGTGTTCTTGTCTCTAATTCCTGTGTTTCTGGATTAGCTGTTTAATTAGATCCTAATTAAACATAGTATATCATAAAACAGTTATTATATTAAAATATGCATACATAATATAAAATATACAACCTCATAAAAGTATTTGCTGTATATTTATTAAATGTATCTACTAAATTTACATGCTGCCTAACTCACTATTATCTGATTCTTGCAGCTTATAACATTTATATGGGGTAGTTCCAATTATTTTGATATTTTGTGGAGGCATTTATAAGTGTTTCTTGCAGAACACACATTATACCTCTGTTCCACAAGCTGCACTGGTTGCTGCTCTGTTTCCAGGTCCAATTCATGCTGCTGGTTTTGACCTCTATGGCATGGGACTGGGTTATCTGAGGGACTCTTTCTACTTGATTGCATCTGCCCGTCCCACCACATCCAGCAGAGAGGGCATGTTAGGGGTTTCATCAGCTAGGGAGCTACATTGGCAGACTCTAAGCATTATGGAATGTCTTCCCCATAAACTGAGTCTTTCTTTATCACTTATGACTTTCTAAAGGAGCCTTAAGTCCTGGGCACCCGGGGGGACTGATGAGTCAGTTTGGTTGCTTCATTATTATTGACATCCCCTGCCTAATACTGACTTTTTCTTTTTAGCTTTGGTTTTTATAGTTTTTAATATTTAATATTATACATTATAATATATTATAATATTTATATTGGTTTGGTGTTGACCATTTTTAGTTTTGTTGCATGCTGCCTAGAGTTATTTGCTTTCTAAGATAGGCAGCTATATAAATTTGATAAATAAGTAAATAATAAAATTTTCTGTGAAAATGACATGGCTAAATGAAGGTATCTTCTCTTTTTTTATGAGATATTTGAATTATCTCTTTTGCCTTTTTTTTTGAAAGATAAGCTTTCCTCTGTGTTCTCCCTGTCCCAATCTAGTTTTTAGTGACTTTTTAAAAAAGTAAGAATCACTTATTATTTAAACTGATGGAAACTGTCTTACCTGGGAATGTTTAATTCCCTCACTTTGACTAAAATACCATTTTCTGACATGATAGATAGATCTTGGGATACTGTGAATGTAGATCTCTTTGATTTACTCTGTTTTTATACTAGAACCTCAAATTCGACTAGCAAAGATTAGGAAGGAAGAACGGTCTTTCTTAGAACGTATTGTGTCCCCAGAGTCGGTCTGAAATAGCACAACTGAACTGAGCTCTCACCACTGTCCACTTATGATTATCTCAAGCTATAATAGATTTAAACAGCCTAATTTAAATAGGGAAGGCAGGTTACTGTATTGTTAAGCAAATTGACTTCATCCTTCCAGATGATTGAGATCTACCAGTGGATCCCAGTCTACATATTCCCGAATTGAAAAGAACTATTTCTTTCTCAGCATGGGAAAGATTGCTAGTACAGGTAGTATGTGACTTACAACCATTTGTTCAGCAACAGGGATAAATGGAGGGGCTTCTGATCCATGGCAATAACATTGCAGCCCCCCCCCCCAATCACATAATCAAACTTTGGCAGTTTTACCATGGGGGCTGCATCTGGCTGTCTCCCTCCCGCATATGCGTATTTGGGCCCTGCCATCGTGCCTTGTAGGGAAGCAAGCAAAACTGAAATTATGCAACTTATCTAGCTTCCTTCTCTCCCAGTTCTACACCAACCTTTTGCAGCCAGCGCTGATGTAAGAGGCTTCGCTCTTTTTGCTGCCTCCTTTTTGTTCCTTATCTACCGCTTTTTTGGATCCAGCTTCTCCCATAGCCTTAATAAAAATGCTGCTGGAATTTGATTCCTTAGAGAATGCCTGTTTTCTGTTAGTTTTGTTTTTGATTAAATGAATCTAAAATAAAAAATCAGGCGGACAAGAAACCTGGTGGGTGTAAGATTAAATAGGATTGTAGACAGAGGGCATGAGACCACACTGATCCATTATTGGTGTCATCCGTTTCTTCTGCCAAAAAGGAATTCCCTCAGCCCATTATAACCTACATGCAGGAGAATGAGATGCATGTCTTTAATCCTGAATCTGCTCTATATACAATGTCGAGTGTTCAGTTTGCAATTGTTGATTTTTTTTCAGCTTAATGTTTTTTCTAGTATCTGCAATTAACAAGATCTATATCTGTGGATATCTGCTGATAAACCTTTTGATGTAATATTGCTCTGGGCAAAGCCTGATAGTAGGCATTAAGATGCGCATGTAGACATACAGTATTGTTGTCCATCATACGTTAGGGACATCAGTTCTGAGCGGTTAGTATTCTTGACCAATCAGATCTGAGAAAGTGTCATTTTCAGATATGGAAGCAATCAATGGCAAGTCAACTTTGAGATGATTCTTCTCAGTTTTTTTGTTCAACACTTTAGGAAATGTAATATGAAAAATATCAGCTACAGATGTTTCTTGTTTAAAGTTGGTGTATTATTGGTGAAGTTTGAAATCATACAGATGGTCCTCATTTAACAACCGCTTATTCAGCAACCATTCAAACTTATGATAGCACTGAATGAGTAATAGTTACAACTGGTCCTTGGAGTTCCAGACATCACAATGTCCTTGTGGTCATGTGATCATGACACTAGACACCTGTCTTGAGATTATGACATCACAGTGAGCTTCAGTCATATGATTGTAATACCTTTCCTACTGGTTTCCCACTGGCAAATTCAATGAGGAAGCCAGCAGGATGTCAGAAGTCACAGTTGTGTGAGGTCTTCACTTAACAACCTATGTGGTCCTTGCTTAATGTTGGTAAGCAGGAAGTAAATGGCACAGTTATGTGACATTGTATTTTACAACCATATTGTTTAGTGACAATATGAACTGATGACTATCTGTAATAAAACTTGGTTATAGAATGGATGTGAAACTTACTCTGCTTCTTAGATTATAACATCATATTTTCTTGGCTATATAGTGTACATTTTTCATATATAGTTCACTAGAATTATCAAGAATACATTCAAAAGAAGCAGTTATTTTGTTGAATTTTTTTTATGAAACTGAGAATATCATCTGTAGTGCACCTGAGTGGAAAAATCAGTGAATTATTTTCATTTAAGTCTTTTGGGAAATGCCTGTGATCTATAAGCATAGTATCTTAGCCTGAAGTATAAATGCATAATTTGAAACTTCCTTCAGTAGTTTTCATTTAGATTTTTCTTGACACTTTTATTAGAGGTATGCAGCACTTCAGAAATAATTTGAGAATAGTGCTTCAGACCAGTGCAACATAGGATTGATGCTCCTGTGATTGATTCTGCCTTAAAAAGAGAGTTTTATGTTTGTGTACTCTGAGATACTATTTTGGAATCAAATGCAAAGCAATGTCCAGCCTATTTCCTGGCGTCAACTGCTTATAATTAATTTGTCTGGGGAAGGTGTAGAGGGAAACCTTTCTTGGAAAAATGTCCATTTGGGTTTCATTTATGGCACCAGCCATGAACTTAGCATGGAGGCACAAAGTGATTATAATCATCATACCGTGGTGGTGTGCTTCTCTGCAAATAGCTTGCTAGTTTTATGGGTTTTATGGATTAGAGATGATCATAATAATCATAATAATAATAATAATGATGATGATGATGTCGTGGAAACATAGGATGGAAAAGGTTGTTGAGAATGAGAGGGTGAAGATCTTGTGGGACTTTTGAATGCAGACAGATCGCCATTTGGAACACAACACACCAGATATCGCAGTTGTAGAAAACCGAAGCGTACAGCTGATTAATATATTTTAAAATATTAATATATTAAGATTTTAAGAGCCTTGGTGGAGCAGTGGGCTAATGCCTCCTTAAGTAACACCAGCTGCCTGCAATTAGTGCAGGTTCGCATCCCTCCAGGCTCAAGGTTGACTCAGCCTTCCATCCTTCCGAGGTAGGGAAAATGAGGACCCAGATTGTTGGGGGCAATTAAGCTGACTTTGTAATAATGCCGCTTGGGGGGTGTATGAAAGCCCTAATAAGCAGGCATATACATAGAATGAAGGCTACTGCTAAGCTTGTAAGCTGCCCTGAGTCTTCGGAGAAGGGCGGGATATAAATGGAATAAAAATAAAAATAAAAAATAAAAATATCGCTGTACCAGGAGATGCCAGAGTCGAAGAAAAAGAACTGGAAAAAATTACAAAATATCGCGACCTACCCATCGAAACTGCACAATTATGGATGAAACGTGTAACAGTGATACCTGTTGTCATCGGGGCAGTGGGAACTATGTCCAAAATCTTTGCAAAATACATCAAGAAACTGCAGCTTCTTGCAATAACTCCAGCAATGCTGCAAAAGAGTGCGCTACTTGGAACATCTTACATTTTAAGGAGGTACCTGGTTGATACCTAACATGGTGGCAGCAATCAGTCAACCATTAGTGCCAGTCAATTTGAATGTTCAGTTGACTGTGGTTCATGTCTAATGAATAAAAACTAATGATATAATAATAATAATAATAATAATAATAATAATAATAATAATAATAATAATAATAATAATAAAGTTGGAAGGGACCTTGGTAGTCTTCTAGTCCAACCCCTTGCTCAGGCAGAAAACCCTATACCATTTCAGACAAATGGCTGTCCAGTCTCTTCTTAAAAAACTTCCAATTTTGGAGCATTCACAACTTCTGGAGGCAGGTTTTTCTATTGATTAATTATTCTAACTGTCAGGAAATTTCTCCTTAGTTCTAGGTTGCTTCTCTCTTTCACCAGTTTCCATCCATTGTTTCTTGTCCTGCCTTCAGGTGTATAATAGCAGCAGATGATTGCTGCTACTATACCAATCTGCTTGCTGTGTATGGGCTCCCTTATCTGAACTGTTTGAAGCAGTGGCTGGGTTGGCAGTGAAGTTCCTCAGACTGATGGTACCAGGGGATTTTAATCTGCTTTTCCATACCAGGGGTCAATGGTAGCTTAAAAGTTTATGATTGCTATGGCAACTTTGGACTAATTCATATTATTCTCAATCACAATACACACCAACAGTCACATGTTAGACTTTGTTTTTTGTGTTATGGCAGTGGCAACATGATGTGGAGTTGGGGGAAATTACCATAACTACCATCCATGACCAGATCACTGTTGACCTTGGATTTCTCTGCAGCCACCCTTGCTGCAGGGAGAAAGGATCTATTCAATCGGTCCCCATCAGGGGCCTGATGGACTCTTTGGGGATCCAGAGAGAATTTGGGATTGTTCCCGAGGCTGTGATGCAGTTTGACTAAAGTCTTGTTTGGTGTTTGAAATGAAGAGGCAGAATTTGGCCTGATTTGAATTAGAATATGTTGTGATCACCTCAGTTATGCTGTGCTGTGGAGTTTTTATGAATTACTATGGGACTTTTTTATGTTTTTAACTATGTGTAACCTGTGCAGACTCACTGTTGGATGAATAGCATTTACTGTATATCACATCAATCAATCAATCCCTCGATCCATCAAAAAATAGTTGATGATGCTTGATGATGGTAGCTGTCTAAGGCAACTTAAACTGTGGCTTTTTAGGCATGATCATTTTCAAGACAATTATCTATGGTTAGAACTGTTAGCTATCTGCTGATGCCTGCACTTCCTCAGCCATGCCTCTTTCTCTTCTTGTTCTTGCTGCCTACTACTCTTAGTATGCAAAGAGTAATCAAAAATGAAAATCTCCCATTTGTCCTGGCTTCCCTCTGGTGGTTTGGTCGATGGGTCAACACCAAATGGACAAATGGCCAGTGCTAATAACAGAATAACAGAATTGAAAGGATAATGGCAAGGAGAAAGCAAGCCAACTTTAGATAAAGAATTACTAAAAGCCATTTCTCTAAAGCAGCTTTCAGGTATGTGAACTTCAACTTTTAGAATTTCCCAGCCAGTGAGACCACTGCTGAGAAAGAGTTGAAATCCACAGTTTTAAAGGCCACTTAGACATACCGTAAGTTGGAAAAGTTAGGCTTTTGGACCTAGTGCCATTCATTTCTCAGTGACCCATCTGCAATCCTGTCTAGAATATGTGGAAAGCAAACCAACACTTCCTCAGAAACCACAAATACAGTATATGTTAGCTATGCATACTTTAAATGGTTAAGTTATGTGCATAGATGTAAATATTTTTGCACAGTAAAAGAAAACATTTGCCCTCATGTGAACGGTGAGAGGAAAAGAGCTTCAGTAATTTCTGAACCACCATTTTCATGAAAGGAAAGACAAGGAAAGATAGGCAATGGCTAGGGTACTAGTGGACTAACTTTATTGACTAAATAGTTCCCTCTGATATCTATCATAGCTGAAAGCCAACTGTGTGCCAAGGGAACATATTACATCTTGCATTCTATTTCAAATATTACAGGATTCTGTCCTATGAAGTTATGATACATGCTACTAAATATGATATTTGCTCTTGGCTCTTCTCATATTTGCATTACCATTGAATGGAGTGAAGAGTAAACCTAGGGGCATTGTTAAAGATGCTTGAAATATTATCCCGGATTAGAATGTCAAAATGATCAGATGCTGCAACTGAAACCCTTTTGCTAGTTCAGGATAGAATATGATACAGTTTAACTGCTTGTGAGAGACTCAACATAACCCTTTATATTTATGTTCATTTTTTCTTAAGGCAAAACGCCAGGGAAGAGTGAAGGGGAGATGTGATTACTCTGGGAATATCTGCTTCTTGCTTTCCTCTAGATATGGGTGTTATCTCTGTGGTGCCTAGGGAGCTAAATAAACTATACAGTTAATGTCTATTCCTGATTTTCAGTAGGCAGCTCATTACCCATGTCTGATAATGAAGCTATGGGTTTTAGATTTTGCCAACTTTCAGCCTTACAACAAATGTTGATTTTTTTAAAGTAGCACCCATAATCTAGTTATCATGAGTTGGGTATTTATTTTGCTTCAAACAGAATTTTTTTCCCTCCATACATCCTTATTTAAGAATGACTTTCCTTCTTTTGGGGAAGTAATCTTACAATTATGCTCTCATAATTGCATACACATAAGGGGACAGCTTCTTTCACAGACAGCTGGCTTTCTATCCTAGTACCTTGTGGATTTCTGTTATGAAACTCTGCTGATGTATTAATCTTACCACAAACAGAAACATAAAAGCTCAAAGCTTATGCTTGTCCCTGAGATGTGCACTTCTAAGAAAACCAGCTAAGACTGAAATTGTTCCAGTGAGAATTTTTCTCTTTGAGTATTAAGAAATTAAAGAAGAGCAGAGTGCTGAGAAAGGACTGTACTTAATGATACATCTACTTTGCCATTAAATAAAGAATTTGTAATGCAATAGTATGCTGCTTATAACATTGTTTAAATAACTAAGCTTGCTCTATCTTATATTTGTTAATCAAAATCCCTATTTTATTTCAGTTGATGTCCATCACTGTGTTATGTGTCTCTGCCTGGATGAGAGACTACTTGAATAATGTTCTCACTTTAACTGCAGAAACAAGGTAGGCATGTCCAATCAGTTTAACTGGACTATCTGTGCAGAAGGATCCAGCAAAGATATGGAGCTATTTCTCCAAAGAGCATTCCATACCCCCAGTATCCCCTTTCTTTTTTTTTTTTATTGAAAAGTTTTAACATACAATTTTTCTTTAAAACCCCCCCTCCCCCTCCCTTCTCCCTCCCCCCTCCCTCTCCCCCCACCCTCCCTCCCCCCCCCGACTTCCCAGAGCTAAATACAAGGTATACATAAAAAAACAATCATAAACAATCATATACTAACAACTATAAACTCTAAAATCCATCACTCTCTAGCTTATATAGGATAAAACAAGCCTTAGTAATATTAAATATATATAAAAAAAACTAAAAGAAAAAAAAGAAAAAAAAAAGGAAAGAAGACTTATTCAAATGCTACGTAAAACTTCTTAACCCTATACTTATTCTGGATAAACTCAATCCATTTTCTCCATTCCATAATATAGCGTTCTTGCGAGTGATCTTTCAAATAGGCCGAAATCTTCGCCATCTCTGCCAGGTCGGAAACCTTTAATGTCCACTCTTCTATGGTCGGCAGTTCCTCTTTCTTCCAATACTGACCTATCAAGAGTCTTGCTGCCGTAATTAAATTCAACATCAACTTGGTGTCCACAACTGTAGCATCTGTAATTATTCCCAACAGAAAAAGTTGCGGACAAAACTTTATCCTCTGTTTAAAAATCTTCTGCATGTTCCACCAGATTTTTATCCAAAAAGCCTTGACCTTTTTACATGTCCACCATATGTGAAAATATGTTGCATCTTCATCACCGCACCTCCAACATTTAGGCTGATAATTCGGATACATACTTGCAAGCTTTTTAGGATCTAAATGCCATCTATAAAACATTTTGTAAAAGTTTTCTCTTAGATTTTGAGCTTGTGTAAATTTTACGTTCCTCACCCAAATCTTTTCCCACGTGTCCATTGTAATAACTTCCTGGATGTTTTGGGCCCATTTTATCATACAATCCTTAACAAGTTCTGTTTCTGAATCAATCTCTATCAACGCAAGATATATCCGTTTAATATGTGCTGGTCCCTGATTTCTAATTTGCTTTATCAAATTTTCATCAGTCATTGTAAAACCATTTTTCTGGTCTTCTTTCCACCTGGCCCGTAACTGAGTATATTGAAACCAGTTTTGAACAACCTTCTCTTCTCGCAAGAGGCTATATGATTTCAAACACCAGACATTTCTTTCCAAACTTAGGATCTCCTTGTACGTAGTCACATCATGTTTGAAACCAGCATGTATATTTTCTATTGCGTGTTTTGGAATTGCCCACAGTGGTATCTTGCAATCTAACTTATGTCTATACTTCTTCCAAACTCTCAGCAATGCCTGTCTTAAAATATGCACTCTAAACACATTGTCTACCTTCTTATCATACAACAAATATGCATGCCAGCCAAACAACAAATCATGGCCCTCAAGATTTAATAACCTCCCTTGTGTCAAATTAATCCAATCACTTATTCCTACTAATGCAGCAGCTTCATAATATAGTTTAAAATTGGGCAATTTAAGACCACCTCTCTCACGAGTATCCTGCATAATCTTAAGTTTAACTCGTGGCTTTTTCCCTGCCCACACAAATTTATTGATACCTCGCTGCCATTCCTCCAAATTAGAATCTTTCTTAAGAATCGGTATCATTTGAAATAAAAATAAAAATTTAGGCAGGACATTCATTTTCACTGCTGCAATCCGTCCCAACAAAGACAATTGCAATTTTTCCCAACTCTCCAATTCTTTTTGAATTTTCCCCCATAGTTTTTCATAATTATTTTTATATAACTTTGTATTAGAGGGCGACAAAAGCACCCCCAAATATTTAACCCTTTTAACAATCTCAAATCCAGTTAGTCCTTCTAAGAGAGCCTTTTGCGAAACTGTCATATTTCTGGCCAAAATTTTGGTTTTCTGTGTATTAACTTTAAATCCAGAAACCTTCCCATATTGTGTTATTATCTCCATCAGGTCCACAACAGAGTTCTCTGGCTGGGTCACTGTAACAACCAGATCATCTGCGAATGCTCTCGATCTATAATCCTGATCTCTAATTTGTATCCCCTTAATTTTTTCCGAATTCCGAATTTTAACCAATAATATCTCTAATGTTAACACAAATAACAAGGGCGATAACGGACACCCTTGCCTTGTGCCCTTCTCAATGTTACATGCATCTGTCAGGCTATTATTAACTATAATTCGGGCAGTTTGTTTTTGATATAATGCCCTAATCGGTTGTAAAAATTTTTCCCCAAAATCCATTTTGTCTAAAACTTTCAACAAAAATTGCCAATTCAATTGATCAAAAGCTTTTTCAGCATCTAAAAAAATTAGCGCCACAGAGATCTGGTTGTTCCTTTCCAAAAACTCTAACACATCAACTATATGCCTCACATTATTTTTCATTTGCCTACCACTAATAAACCCTGTTTGATCCCCATGAATCACCTATATCCCCTTTCCAATGTCCTTGATTCCTGCCAAGGTTCACACCATTCCTGATACTATTTTCAATCTTCTTTTAATTTTTAAAATAAACAAATGGGAAGCTTGCATGCAAGAAAGTAAAATATTAACTCCAAGTACAACCTTTTACAGGAAAGCTTCTGGGCGCTGCTGACATCTTAAAGGCATTTGTAATGGTCTGTGAGAATGACTTTGGGAGACAGAAGAAGAGCTACACCCTGAAAATTTATAAAAGATATCTCAATTAACAGAAGGTGGAGGGTGTGGGAAGGACACCCCCCCCCCCCCGTTCTGGAGTGTAAAAGGAAGGCAGGGGAATAATAGTTTTGCAAGATTCTATTAATGTGATCTTATAATAGAGCTTGAACTCATAGTTGCACTTCTTGTCTCATTTGCCTTTGAAGCCTAACTCATTTCTAGGCACTGAAAAGTACCGTATTTTCCGGCGTATAAGACGACTGGGCGTATAAGACGACCCCCTACATTTCCTGTTAAATTATAGGGTTTGGGCTATACTCGCTGTATAAGACTACCCCTCTTCCAACGCACACTAAATAAAAATTAAAAAACATCAGATTTGATTTTAATATGGTAATTTTAATTCAAATGCTTATGACATGAAGGTGCTTAGTAGGAAAACTGTCACTTATAAACATAAGGCTGTTTGTCATCAAACATGTAAACATAAAACAGTGCAAGTGGATTAAACAAAATAATAATAATAATAATAATAATAATAATAATAATAATAATAATAATAATAATAATAATAATAATAAGTTGGAGGGGACCTTGGAGGTCATCTAGTCCAACCCCCTGCTAAGGCAGGAAACCCTATAAACCCTGTAAAAAATCACAGACTGCAGCTTCTTCTCCAATTGGTCCCGCTTTCCCTACGCAGACTAAATGGGAGATCCGCTCCAGGTTTTCCAGCCAGCCCTGTCTCTAAATTTTCAGCACCCGGCGTATAAGACGACCCCTGACTTTTGAGAAGATTTTTATGGGTTAAAAAGTAGTCTTATACGCCAGAAAATACAGTAATAGTGAGATGCAGCCCAAGTTTCTGCTTAGAACTGTGCTCATCTCCCCCACACAGACAAAAATGAGGTGAGATGGTAGAGAGCATCCTGGGATGGTAGATGGAGTGGTGAGGTAAATTTTATGATTGGCCATGCTGATTGCAACTGCCATGGACTGCAGAAATCTGGAAAGACAGTAGATGGAATCAGAGTGATACAGAACACTTCAACTCTCTTTTCCCATTTATTGACTGAAAAGTCAGATCTACTAGTTTTGGAAATCCCCACTGTGCCCAGGATGGTAGCATGTTATAGGAGGCATCCATAACTCATTCTTAAAATTCCAGATATACTTATTGAGCCAAAGGGTTGACCTCTTGTTCCTTATATCATAATTCTCAGGTACTTTCAGATAAAGGCTTCTTAATATTCCTACTTAAACCATATTTTAATTCTTTAATGAAGTAGATTAAAGAGATTAAAACAAGAAGGCACAAGACAAGGATTTAGAAAAGGTAACTCTAGGATAGAAGTTTCACTTACAATACAGTTACAACAGCAGACATTCCAAGTAAATAAGAGTTTCTTAGTAGGTAGAACATGTCCTTTTTACAAACCACATACCTGCAGGGAAATACTGCTTCATATTGTCTGTGATGTATTTAGCACTTACCCATCATAGCCTTTTGATCTCCTCCTACATAATTTCAAATTGTCAAAGTCTTATTTTTGACCTTTATGTAGGACATTCATTTATTCTGCTGTAATTTGTTCTACAAAAGGGAGGAGAAGACTGTATTTGCTACACACAGGAAGCAAACAGTGTTGGATCCTATATCATTAAAATAATGTGCAGTTTGACTCCAAATCTCACCTAGTCCAACTTTCTAAAGGTTGCTAGACAAATACCTTGGAAAAGCATGAGGTATTGGTAAAAGTCCTTCCTGAGAGATTTATTTAGTGTGCTAATTAGAGAAATTTACTACCTCTAAGCAGGGAAATTCTATTGTGACTAATTGCTAAGAAGAAATTCAAGAAAATTATTAGCTCAATTTTCCCTCACGTTTCTGGACCTGAACTGCATTTCCAGAAGCAAAAAGTAAAATCTATTGTACACATATATTTCTGATAATTAAAAGAAGAGTAGTGAGAACTGGGATTGTTCCCAGAACAAATTCTCAGGTTATTTAATATTCTGTTTCTTGGGAGATTTCATTGTGTCTCATACCTTATTCAATTTGCTTATCTCAAAGCAGTTTGATTTACACAGTGCAGATTTTAAATTGATGTAGCAGTGTGAGTTGCTATTCCAGAGCTAATTGCTGGATAATGAATGCAAGCAGCTTTAGATATAGATAGATAGACAGACAGACAATTTTCATTTAGATTCAAAGGGCATTGCCACCTGATAACAGAATCTTTCTAATAACAAAATAATTTCTGCATTCTTTCCCCAGAAGAATACTATTTTATAAACTGCTTTGTAGGAAAGCTGGGCTCCACTCTATCAACTTGATCTGTTTCATTTGTTTTCAGAGTGGAGGAGGCAGTTGTGTCTACTTATTTTCCAGTTGTCCATCCAGTCATGATTGCAGTCTGCTGTTTCCTTATCATTATTGGAATGCTGGGATATTGTGGAACAGTGAAAAGAAACCTTCTCTTACTTGTATGGGTAAGATTTCTATTTATTCATTGATGTATCATTTAATATTCAGCTGAAGAAATGTTTTGTGAGTTCAACTCTGTGTGTATATGTATGTGTGATTTCAAAAATAGCTTGTTCATAGTCATGCCCACTAAAAACAAGTGCCCTAGTCTTAGAGATATAGAAGGTTTAGAGGTTCAAGGGCTTGCCTAGGTTTTGTAAACTGGGGCTATGCTCCAGTAGTCAGAGGGTTCAGGATGTTTAATGTCAGAAAATCTACAATATTCAAGGCCCAACATTTGGCCCTTTCAAATCTTCTTGGTCCCCTTCTCCCATTGAAGAAAGGCCCAATTATTTGGTCTACCCACATTGGAGCTATTAAAAGCATGCTGATAACCAACATGTGGATTAAGCCGTGTTCTTTACTCCCAGTTCAGATTTTACCAAGGCAGGTACCAGCCTACAGGAATAAGATTTAATTTATTTATTTTTCATATTTGTGAACTGCCCATCTCTTTCAAAGAGGAATTCTGGGCAATGTACAATAAAATGTCAGACTATATAAACAGTATGTAAAAATTAAAATGTTAGAATTACAATTTTGAAATTATTTTTTAGGAGACAAAAATAATTAAGACATGTTAAAATTAATTAAAAAGACAAAGGCAGGGCTCTTGGGCCACCAACCAGTCCCACGATTACATGCGTCTTTGGGCTCCCCATGTGAGGCTACAGCACATGTTTAAACTTATTTTCAGGAGGGTCTGCCTCACCTCTAGGGGGAGAATGTCCCATAGGGTGGGGGCAACAGATTATGAGACTTTTACCAAGGCCCATAAGGTCCAAGTGAGTTTGTTTCTGCATTTCAAAATTTAGTTAGTCTTGCTTTCCCTCCATGCTCTTTAGTTGGGGTGCTCTAAGCAAGAACAGTAATAAAACTAGAAGAAAGTATAGCTTGGATTTAATTTACTTTTTTCTTTGATCAGCAATGCATGCTGAAAAAGATCTTTAAAATAGATTACAAGCAAAAGTTAGAGTCAGCAGGGTTTGCTGGCTGCAAAAAGAAGACAACAACAAAGGCAATTTTAAGCTGTATTAACAAAAGTTGTTTTCAAATCATGGAAAGAAATATTTCCACATAATTCTGCAGCAGTCAGAATCCAATCCCTTCTATAACAAGCCCTTCAAAAATTTTAACCCAGTGGGTTTTTCTGCTTTTGAAAATCTCAGAATAATGTTTTGTTATATAGCATTTTGAAGGGCACTGAAAAAAACAACAAAATGAACCAATGGAGTTTAGTTTTTTCTATTTTTTCTCTTTTGTTTATTTGGAATGCCATGAAGGAAAAAAATTTGCTCTTTAACACAATCTGGAAGTAAACACATGTACTGTGTGTAGAGCAATCAAACTTCATTAAATCAAGCCTAGACATTCTGAAGGTCTTAATCAACAATATTTCACTCTCAGGAGCCTGAAAACCAGTTCTTGCTGGCTCAAGTGATAAGCAGAAAATAAATGATCTTTTTCTAAATACACTTTATTTCTTGACTAATTGTTAAATAAGCTGTTTACTGTTGTAATGTGGAGAGCGCAAACAGGAATCAATAATACATTCATCACACTAATAAACACTCGGAGGATGAGCTTATGTAAAACCAGATGAATTAAAAGATAAAGAAATCGCAGTGAAATATTAAGACTTTTCCACCCCTTTTATTTTCATTCTTGCTTTTTTTTAGAATTGAAGAGTTAGAGCACCTATTACGTAAATTGAATGTACTCCAAAGTTCAAACTGTCTCATTTAATTCAATAGAAAATAATTGATTTTCAGATTTTTCTTTAAAAGATAAAATATGCCAATCATAATACAAATATAGGTTAAGCATATCATATCTAGTATAAAGCAGTGTTCTATGACCTACATAAGCTTCCCGGTAAACCATATAGGAAACACGAGATGAACAAATTCTACTATATTGTAAGACTACATTAACAAAATCTTGCAAGTCTGAAGGCACAAACTTCCTGCCTCCACTTTTAACTGTTTGATCCATTAGGGTGGGCCCTTCCTAAGTTTCTTTCTCTGACTCTTAAGCAACTACAGGTTCCTCTCTCTCTTGTCTGATTGTTTCCTGGCAGTATCTCTTCCTCTCTTTACCCAAGGTCATTTGTACATTCATCTCAGTGATAAAAAGTGATGTACTATGGACAAGTAAAAAAGATAGAAAGAGGAGAAGATACAGGTAGTCCACAGTTTATGACTGGCATTTGGGATCAGAATTTCCATTGCTAAGCAATAATAATAATAATAATAATAATAATAATAATAATAATAATAATAATAATAATAATAATAATAATAATAATAATAATAATAAAGTTGGAAGGGACCTTGGAGGTCATCTAGTCCAAGCCCCTGCTCAGGCAGGAAACCTTATACCATTTCAGGCAAATGACTGTCCAGTCTCTTCTTAAAAACCTCCAGTGTTGGAGCATTCACCACCTCTGGAGGCAGGTTGTTCCACTGGTTAATTGTTCTAACTGTCAGGAAGTTTCTCCTTAGTTCTAGGTTGCTTCTCTCCTTGACTAGTGCTTCTTGTCCTGCTTTCAGGTGCTTTGGAGAATAGCTTGACTCCCTCTTCTTTGTGGTAGCCCCTGAGATATTGGAACACTGCTATCATGTCACCCCTCACCCTTCTCTTCATTAAACTACACATACCCAATTCCAGCAACCGTTCCCTATATGTTTTAGCCTCCAGCCCCCAATCATCTTTGTTGCTCTTCTCTGTACCCTTTCTAGAGTCTCAACATCTTTTTTACATCGTGGTGACCAAAACTGGATGCAGTATTCCAGGTGTGGCCTTACCAAATGTGGTTATAAAGGCCATTGTTAAGCAAGGACGATGCGGGTTATTAAGCAAGGATCTTATGTGATCACAACTTACGACTTCCTGAAAGTTAACTTAGGTGACTGCAACTTGCTGCAAAGTTATAATTGCAAGCCAGGCATTCAGCACCTGGCTCACAGTCACCTGACTGAAGGGATAGTGTGACACTTCGAATTATAAGGACTGTATAAGAGTCATTTGTTCAGCCCCTTTCATAACTTTGAATGGCTGCTAAATGAATGATTGTAACTTGCAAATTACCGGTATATACTTGAGTATAAGCCGAATTTTTCAGCCCACTTTTTGGGCTGAAAAACTCCACTTCGGCTTATACTCCAGTGAACAAAAAAAAGAACTGTCCCTTCGTTCGGAACAGGCTGCTGAGAGAAGGGAGCGGCAGAGCCTTGCAGAGCTGGCGGCAGTCCAGCGTTGTTTCTCCCCCTCGTGCGTGCGTGTGTGTGTCAGACCCACGGGAATGGCTGGTAGGGAAGCGGCATTCCGGCATTCCCCCCCTTCCTGTGTGTCGAGCCCACGGGGCTTGACACACAGAGAAACGCAACTAGCCATTCCTGCGGGTCTGACACACACACACACACACACACACACACACACACACACATGCCGCCGGGCTCGGCTCCTCGGCAGGAGGGGCAGCCCCCGCCGCGCCCCCCTCCTCTCCCGGCCCGCAGCGCCGTGCCGCCGCCGCTTCCTCCGGGCAAGTCGGGGGGGCTTGTGGGGCGAAGGCACCGGCCAGGGGGCAGGCAGGGCGGGAGGGCGGCCGCGCAGCTCAGCGCTGCCCCGAAGCCACAGCCAGCTGCCGCTCCCCCCCGCTCGCTCGCTCGCTGCCTCGCCCGCGCCGCCCCGAACTCACCGCCAGCCGCCGCTCCCCCCCCGCTCGCCCGCTGCCTCGCCCGCGCCATCCCGAACTCGCCCCGAGCCGCCGCCGCTTCCCCCCCATCGCTCGCTTGCCCGCTGCCTCGCCCGCGCCGTTACGAAATCGCCCCGAACTCACCGCCGCCGCCGCTTCCCCCCATCGCTCGCTTGCCCGCTACGCCCTGAACTCACCCCAACTCACCGCCGCCGGCGCTTTCCCCCCCATCGCTCGCTCACCCGCTGCCTCGCCCGCTGCCTCCCGACCTCGCCCCAACTCACCGCCGCCGCCACATCCCCCCCATCGCTCGCTCGCCCGCTGCCTCGCCCGCGCCGTTCTGAACTCGCCCCAACTCACCGCCGACGCCGCTTCCCCCCATCGCTCGCTCGCCCGCTGCCTCGCCCGCTGCGCCCCGAACTCGCCCCGAACTCACTGCCGCCGCCGCTTCCCCCATCGCTCGCTCGCCCGCTGCCTCGCCCGCTGCGCCCCGAACTCGCCCCAACTCACCGCCGCCGCTTCCCCCCCATCGCTCGCTCGCCCGCTGCCTCGCTCGGGACAAGCGGTGGCGCAGCAGCCCAGCCAGCCACGTGGAAACAATGCTTTACTCACACACACACACACACACACACACACGCACGAGGAGGGAAACAAGCTTGACTGAGGAGGGAAACAACGCTTGACTGACACACACACACACACACACACGCACGAGGAGGGAAACAAGCTTGACTGAGGAGGGAAACAAGCCCCCCCCACACACACACACGCACGAGGAGGGAAACAAGCTTGACTGAGGGCGGGAGGGCGGCCGCGCAGCTCAGCGCCGCCCCGAAGCCACAGCCAGCCGCCGCTCCCCCCCCGCTCGCTCGCTCGCTGCCTCGCCCGCGCCGCCCCGAACTCACCGCCAGCCGCCGCTCCCCCCCGCTCGCCCGCTGCCTCGCCCGCGCCATCCCGAACTCGCCCCGAGCCGCCGCCGCTTCCCCCCCATCGCTCGCTTGCCCGCTGCCTCGCCCGCGCCGTTCCGAACCCGCCCCGAACTCACCGCCGCCGCCGCTTCCCCCCCATCGCTCGCTCGCCCGCTGCCTCGCCCGCTGCGTCCTGAACTCGCCCCAACTCACCGCCGCCGCCGCTTCCCCCCATCGCTCGCTCGCCCGCTGCCTCGCCCGCTGCGCCCCAACCTCGCCCCAACTCACTGCCGCCGCCGCTTCCCCCCATCGTTCGCTCGCCCGCTGCCTCGCCCGCTGCGTCCCAAACTCGCCCCAACTCACCGCCGCCATCGCTCGCTCGCCCGCTGCCTCGCCCGCTGCGTCCCGAACTCGCCCCAACTCACCGCCACCGCCGCTTCCCCCCATCGCTCGCTCGCCCGCTGCCTCGCCCGCGCCGTTCTGAACTCGCCCCAACTCACCGCCGACGCCGCTTCCCCCCATCGCTCGCTCGCCCGCTGCCTCGCCCGCTGCGCCCCGAACTCGCCCCGAACTCACTGCCGCCGCCGCTTCCCCCATCGCTTGCTCGCCCGCTGCCTCGCCCGCTGCACCCCGAACTCGCCCCAACTCACCGCCGCCGCCGCTTCCCCCCCATCGCTCGCTCGCCCGCTGCCTCGCCCGGGACAAGCGGTGGCGCAGCAGCCCAGCCAGCCACGTGGAAACAATGCTTTACTGACACACACACACACACACACACACACACGAGGAGGGAAACAAGCTTGACTGAGGAGGGAAACAAGCCCCCCCCACACACACACACGCACGAGGAGGGAAACAAGCTTGACTGAGGAGGGAAACAACGCTTGACTGCCCCCTCCCCCACATACACACACACCCACGACGAGGGAAACAACGCTTGACTGCCGCCTCCCTAGCAGACCTCCCCATTCCTGTTAGAAATGGAGCCCAGTACTTCTAATCCTGCACCAAAACAAAGACGCAGGTCATACGAAGCTGCTTTCAAACTAAAGGTTGTGTCAAGAGCAGAAAAAAGCAATAACAGTATTGCAAGTAGGGAATTTGGTGTTGATGAAAAACAAGTGAGGGAGTGGCGGAAAATGAAAGCTGAGTTGGAAAAGATTCCAAAGGCAAAAAAAGCTCGACGTGGTTTAACAACTCCACATGTGGCTCTAGAGACTGAATTGCATAAATGGGTTATGGAGTGTCGTCAAAATGGTTACTGCGTAACACGCATGGGAATTCGCTTACGTGCCCTTCAAATGGCTAAAGATGACAAATTAAAAGTACCAGGCATTGAAAATTTTGTTGCGTCAGCAGGATGGTGTACTGGCTTCATGAATAGGTATGGCCTATGTTTGCGGCAAAGAACAAAGATTTCACAGAAGTTGCCAAAAGACCTTGATGAAAAAGTGATGTCATTCCATTCATTCATCATAAAACAAAGAAAGATCCATAACTATGACCTGGGAGATATTGGGAATATGGATGAAACACCTATGACCTTTGATCTTCCAAGCAACAGAACCGTGGCAAGTTTGGGAGACAAAACTGTTTTACTCAGAACCACAGGTAATGAGAAAAACCATTTTACAGTTGTTCTGTCATGTTTGGCTAATGGAACTAAGCTGCGGCCTGCCATTATTTTTAAAAGAAAGACCTTGCCTAAAAAGGTCAAATTCCCACCACGAATTACAGTGCGCCCACATGTTAAAGGCTGGATGGATGAAGATGGAACAAAAAAGTGGCTGGAAGAAGTTTGGAATGGACGACCAGGAGCAGCCTTAAAGAAAAAACCATCATTGCTAGTTTGGGATATGTTCAGAGCCCACACATCTGATGACATAAAAACATTGGCAAAGTCTTCTCAAGTTACTTTAGCCGTTATTCCAGGTGGGCTTACATCTGTATTACAGCCCTTAGATGTGTGTTTAAATAAACCTTTCAAAGACCGTGTGCGAAAGATGTGGTGCGAATGGATGTCATCTGGTCAAGCCCGACTAACAAAAGGTGGAAATATGATGAAGCCTGACATAGAACTGATAGCAAAGTGGGTTCGTGATACATGGGAAGAGATTGCAGAGGACATGGTGAAGCACGCCTTCAGGAAATGTGGCATAAGTAATGCTATGGATGGCAGTGAAGACACTGCTTTGTATGAGGACGACAACTGTGATAGTGATGACAGCGAACTCTGTGACAATGTATATGATGATAACCTCACACCAGCTACAGCTGAAGCTCTGTTTGCAGATACAGATGAGGAGGAGGAATCCAGTTTTGAAGGATTTTGATGCTTGTGTTTTAGCTTGGTTGCTTATTGAGTTAAGGTTTTTGTACATTTAAAGTTATTGTTAATACTTTAATGTTATATATTGTTTTTGTTGAATATACTGATAATATATTGTTTTTGTTGAATATACTGATAATATATTGTTTTTGTTGAATATACTGATAATATATTGTTTTTGTTGACCCTCTTTTCCACAGGCCTCAATTAAAGCAATTTTATTGTTATCTACCTGTATTTTTATTTTTGAAATTTACCGTGAGCTGCTGCATTTCCCAGCCTCGGCTTATACTCGAGTCAATAACTTTTTCCAGTTTTTTGGGGTAAAATTAGGGGTCTCGGCTTATACTTGAGTCGGCTTATACTCAAGTATATACGGTATATGTATTGTTGGAGACATTGGGAAAATCAATGAAAATTCTTTAAGAATAGTTCCAAATTCTGAAGTGTGTTAAGAAGAGAAGAGGCAGTATTAAAGACACACTACAACAACATCAGTTAACAGTGGTTGAGGCCACCAGAAGAGAAAGAGCCAGAACTTTGTATCTCCCTCAACACCCAAAACAGTAAAAGAGGAAGTAAATAAGTTAAGAGAAATGCTTCAATTAAGAAATGATTGTTTACAGTGGAAAAATATGTTGCCTTTCCTAGTACAGTGTACTATATTTGAAGTTTGCAACATTATAATGGGATTATTTTTGAACATTGAAATCCCATTGCTGATGCTGTCGTAGATTAATTACTATGATTAAAAAAATCAGAGAAAATATAGCCATCATAAAATATAAAACATTTATTAGAAGATAAACTGATATATTTTCCCAGTGTGCTAGTAGCCAACTTATGATTGCCTTTTTTCTCTAGAAAATCATATGTCATACAAAATCTTCTTTAGTTTCTTGTGATATTTTTTTATAAATAAAAGGCTAAGAGGCATAGTTTGAAATATGGTAGTTCTTGATTACTAACTGCTTCATGCTGCAACTTTTCAAAGTTATGGTACTAAAAGAACTCTGCAATCAATCTTGTCCTTTACAACACTCACAGCATCCAGCAGTCATGTGAGTCATTTGTTTGCTTCATAACTGGCATATATTTAATGATTGTTGCAGTGTCCTATGGTCATGTGATTCCATTCACATGCTTTGCAACCACCTTGCAACAAACAGGGTTAACAAATTAAGCACCTGTGCTTAGTGACTGAATTGAATAGAATGAGATCACACAGATGAAATTTGGGGGCAAAATGACATTTAGTGCCATGATTATTTTTAGGATTTTACTTCATAAATAAGGAAGGGTATTGAACCAGAAGGTAAATCTCTCCTATTTCCATACTGTTCATTTCCTACACCAAATAATGTGAAATCATGATGTGTTAATTTGGCTGTTTTGCTACTGAATTAGAACGGCATGTGATTTCAGCTTGTGTGTGGGAGTGTATATAGAATTGAGGACAATTATGGAGGTGAGTTGCCTTCTAGAGACTTACCAATTCTCATCCCACCTCCTTAAAAACGAAAGCAAGGAGGAAAGGGGAGGAGATGTTATAGTCCATTGAAAAACTAGTTAGCTTATACTTCCCAATTTAATGGAGCTAGAGAGTCCCCCAAAAATGTCATGTGAGGTCTAATATTGTCACTTTCTGCATCTGTTAATTCTTGTGAAACCTGTGACATTAGAATTGGGAACTAATACTTTGGAAGACCGTAATATTTATGGAAATGTATTCAACATTTATTGTACTAGGTTATCTTTGTTCTGTGTTTCCTTAAATCTATGAAGGAAGTGAGAGAGTCTCATATATAGCGTCCAGAACACAGTTCTTTTAACACACCAAGCTACATTTTCCAAGACTTTGGGAAGAAAAATTGCTACACAGTATTCCGAGAACGGCCCAACTTAAAACAGAGCCATTTTTTAAGGCTGTTTGCCTGAATAGTTCTGTTTGCCATCTAATATTGTTCAAAATGACCAGGAGATCACTAAAGCAATTAGCCAATTAAGAAAATGGCTAACTATAAATTAAATTATTAATTATTAAAGAGTTAGCATATATTCAACATTAAGCTGCTTTATGTCATAAGTGTTAAAAGATCTTTTTCTCTAAGGAAGCCATGCATTGAGCATGGAAATTGTTGAGGCATATAAATATCAGGTGAGGGACGCGGTGGCTCAGTGGGTTAGGACGCTGAGCTTGTCGATCTGAAGGTTGGCAGTTTGGCGGGTCGAATCCCGAGTGCCGCGTAACAGAGTGAGCGCCTGTTACTCGTCCCAGCTTCTGCCAACCTAGCAGTTCGAAAGCACATAAAAAAATGCAAGTGGAAAAATAGGGACCACTACGGTGGGAAGGTAACAGCGTTCCGTGCGCCTTTGGCGTCTAGTCATGCTGGCCACATGACCACGGAGACGTCTTCGGACAAGTGCTGGTTCTTCGGCTTTGAAACGGAGATGAGCACCAGCCCCTAGAGTCGGAAACGACTAGCACGCATGTGCGGGGGAAACTTTACCTTTACCTTTAGAAATATCAGGCTTTGGGGAACCTGTTTAAAAGTTATTTTTTCCTTTACTTTTCTCTGAACTGTCTTTTCCTTAAGACTTTTGCAAAATGCATTGTCAGAACCACTGTTTTGTCTGTTTAATGAATTTTTTAGCATAAGCCTTGTTGATTTAATAGGAGAATGTGCTGAAGCAGTACAGTGAAATATAGTTTAAATTGCTGACCACATAATTAATAATTTCTTCATTTCTGCAGTGTTAGGCTTTATGAACATTTGGAATTAATTTCACTATTGCTATGAAATTGAACTAGTACAAAGAACAGGTTTATAGTTCTGCTTTCCTTTATATTATTTTTAGCTGATCTAAAAATAAAAGCAAATGGGATAAGCAGGCTAATAATGGTAATTCCCTTCTTTTACAGAGACAATTTTGTGTTGTATGTTTTTTCTCACTAAGATGTTCTGGTATTTAAGATAATGACATTTCAGTAGAACATTAAAATCTCAGAGTATAAAAATATGCTATCCGTGTTGGTGGGGTCAGCCCTTCAAGCTTCAGAGAATGATTAAACTTCCATTTAATTCAATGAGAATATGGTCATGGATGGCTCTTTCAAGATTAGCTCATCTCAGAACAATCTATTTTCCTCAATATTGAATATTATAGACAGAAATAACTGTTTTCTATTATATAGCAGCAACATTCTGATAATAGCACAAAATCCTGCACTGTAAAGTGAGACAATCACATGAATGTCTTTTTCTGTGATTTGATTTATCTAATATAGGTACTCTTTCTGTAATCTTGGGCTCTTTTTGTATTGCACTGATAAAGCTCTTTTAAAGTAATTTTTCTACCTTTCATTCAATTCTATGGCTTCTTGTCTCTCATTCTTGGTATTTGTGTGATGATGAATTGGGAACTATTTTAGCTAGCGTTCACAACTGCTCTCTTCTAAGGAAAGTACCAAGTTTTTACTTCTGTATCTACCCCTAGTACACTACTTATGATTGTAGAATCTTCATTTTATTTATCTGAAATTTGCTATATATATTATACACAAACAGCAACTGTTTTTATGTTGAATCCACCTTTAAATGGATTCAGTCTCAAACAGTAACAGTGTGCAAACCTTTAAAAACACAGATTTTAAAGAATTATGGCTAAAAAATCCCATCAATTTTCAGTGTTGTTTTGTAGTCAGTTTGGTATAGTGCTTAAGGTGCTGGCTTAGAAACCAGGAGATCGTGAGTTCTAGTCCTATCTTAGGCATGAAAGCCAGATGGGTTACTCTGGGCCCAACCCAACCCAACACACTTCATAGGGTGGTTGTTGTGAGGAAAGTAGGAGGAGGAAGGAGTATGAGGAATGTTTGCCACCTTAAATTAATTATAAAGTAATAAAGACATGAGAAAAATCCAATAAAATAAATTTCATCCTGACCTATTTGTCCTATGGATTTCGATTCATTGGGCGAAAGCAGAAGTGCTAGAGCCATTTATGTGTTTATTTTTTGCTGTACTGGACTAGATAATAAGAGAATGAAAGTCCCTTTTTCCAATCATTACATGGAACTGAGTACAATACAAGTTAGAATGGAGAAAGAGGTGAACTGTTTCCAAAGATGGGCAGATTGACTATATACAACTCCAACTGATACAGGATTAAACAAAATGGCAAAAGCCTAAACTTGATGGAATCCATATTTCTGACCATGTTGACTTGTTCTAGATACAGAAGTGGTCTATATTCTTTAGTGGAATGGAAAACGACATTTTTCATATGATGAGAGACTTAATCATTCTGTATCCATTTACATATACTACAGAGTGAGCAGGGCTCTGTTTAAGCTTTGAATGTGCTCTCTTAATGTTTTTAACATTTTAATTAGGCAATAAAAGTGTCATTGTGTGATAAAAACTGTGAAAGTCTTACAGGATGTTTTCCTTAAAAGCGGCATAAGAAAGTAGAGTTTTGTTGTACCTAACAGAATAAAATACAGAACAATAAGAGTTGGAAGGGACTTTGGAGGTCTTCTGGTCCAACCCTCTGCTCTAGCAATTTCAGACAAATGGCTGTCCAGTCTATTAAAAACCTCCATTGATGAAGCACCCATAATTTCTGAAGGCTAGCCATTCCACTGGTTTATTGTTCTCACTGTTAGGAAGTTTCTCCTTAGATCTAGGTTGCTTCTCTCCTTGATTAGTTTTCATCTTTTATTTCTTGAATTGCCTTCTGGTGCTTTGGAAAATAGATTGACTCCTCTCCTTTGTGGCAGCCTCTCAAATATTGGAACATTGCTATCATGTCACCCGTAGTCCTTCTTTTCTCTAGATTAGCTACACCCAATTCCTGCAACCTTTCTTCATATGTTTTAGTCCCCAGGCCCCTAATCGTCTTAGTTACTCTTCTCTGCACTCTTTCTAAAGTCTCAGCATCTTAGAAAAACCTCTTAGGAACCTATCTCAGAGCTGCTAATACAGATCTCTTCAGTAATAGCCTTTATCAGGAAAATTGGTGAAAATAAATCTTTGGCAGATAAGCACTGGCAGGCCCTTACTGAACAGATGAAAGACTCTTACTTTAGTCTTGGCCTAATCTTACCATCATACAGTGAATCTGCAAATTGACTTGCTTTTGTAATAAGCCAGACCAAAAATAAGTAATAATTTACTGTATTAATTTTTAGGCTCTCTTATGATTGGATATGCAGACAGAGCAAAATGTGTGAGAGCATCTTGCATGTGAAATGATTTTTTATGCCATAAATTCTAGAATAAACTACCTTAGGGTCTTCAGAGAACGCTAATACTAAATAACTTTCTATGAAATCTGACTGAGTGTATATGATTAGGGTTGTTTTAACGATCTCTCTTTGCTCACAAAAGTATTGTTTCATGGGACACTATATTTGAAACAGATGAAAAGATGTTTCATTTCTGTTCAATTATGCAAGAACATATGGATAAATACTGGGAATTAGGCATGGCTGGCTGTATGACAGTTATTCTTTCTCAATCCAACCCTCCTCATAAGATTGTTGTAGGGAAAATAGTAGGAAGAAAGATTATTATGCATGTTCACCCCCTGAAGTTATTTATAAAAATAATAAAGGCAGGTAAAAAAAAATCTAAAATATAATTAAAAAACAAAAAAAAACATTAACAAGAAAAGATTAAATATAAAGTTTATATATAGAGGGCAGTAAAGCACCATACACTTGTGGAAAAATACGCATTTTGTAAAATAACTTTTACTTTTAAAAAAGACACTCTGTAAATAAACAACATGTTAGTATTTGTGCACATCATAAATCTTAACAAATAATTCCAGGATGAATGAACCATTTAGTTCAGTACTGATTTCCATGAAGAGAAAAGCTACATTTCTTTTGTTGACCTAAGATTTCAATTGCATTTACAGCTTATCTATTGTGGAACCAATTTCCTTTTAGGGATCCGGTGACATCAATTTCTTTTCTGAATGACTCCTCCTCCCTCCCCAGTTTGGGAAAACGTGTTTCATCAGGCATCCAAAAGAAACCAGATTTTGATTTGGCACTCAAGAATTCAAATTTCCATTATTTTAATCAAATCTAAAAACAGTATCTTCCAGAGGGATTTGTGTGTGGTTTCCAAGGCATTATTAGATTTTAATTACAATTGGAGTAATAGTAATCTTAGGCTACAAAAGCAGGGTTGATGGGAGATTTTTGGCTCGACTTTTCCTTTCAAATTTGTTTTGGAAATAAATAATTTTTGAGAATGGTGTGTGCTAAAAGAAATCTGGTAGCTGGCGGGAAATGCCATACGTCATGATGGTAAAAATTTGGAAATGTTTTGCATTTCATATATGTCAGGTTTATTTCTCTAAAGATTTTATTCTGTAGCCTATAGCATCCCTAATCACTACTGAAGCAGAGGACAACTGAAAATCTCATTACATTGCATGAGGTTTTCTACTTTCTAGGTGTAAAAATAGAATTCAAATTGAATTATTCATCCTTATCACCATCATCACATCTAGCCCTTGAAATCTTTGTCACTGAGTTTAGGAAAAGCATGGGAAATATCTACAAACATGTTTTAGATTGCTCTTCTGTACAGGAATCCAGGCACTCCAATCCACTCTCATTTTCTTTTGGCTTGTTTTGGTTTTTTTAACAATATTTTGTTATTTTTTATAATCACAAATTGTTAATATTTTATCAGCAACATGTCTGGATTCCAATATTTAGCTTACTAATACCTCATTTTTCTAGCCATTGATAAAATGTATCCCATGTTCTAAAGTATTCTGACTTTTCTTTTTTTTTCATTTTCAGTGTAAGTCTGTCCATTTCTGCACAGTCCAAAATTTTCTTAATTATCTCTTCCGCCCCTGATAATTCTTCATCTTTCCAATGTTGAACAAATACAATGCTTGCTGCAGTTAGTACATGTAACATTAAATGCACACATTCTTTCTCATAATTTCCTACAATTATACATAACAAAAATAATTCTGGCTTAAAATCTACATTTTTTAATCATTTTCTCTAACCATATATGTATTCTTGACCAAAATCTTTTGGCTTTAGGCAATGGTGGGATTCAGCTGGTTTGCACCACTTTAGCAGAACCGGTAGCTAATTTTTTTTTCTTATCATAAAGCAAGTATGCATGCCATCCATGTACCAAATCCCATCCCTCAAGATGCAGTATTCTCTTGTTAGTTAGATTAAGCCAATCACTAACCCAGGTCAAGGCAACCGCATCATAGTACAATTTCAAGTTCGGCGCCTTGAGTCCCCCTCTTTCCCTGGCATCTTGTAAAATCTTGAATTTAACTCTTGGTTTTTCCCCCGCCCAGATAAATTCGTTAATACCCTTCTGCCATTGATCAAGGTTGGCATCCTTTTTCAATATAGGTATCATCTGAAACAAAAAGAGAAACTTTGGTAGAACAGTATCTAAAATCATTCTTAAATTATTTTTTATTTGTGTCTTAAGTAAAAATCCATTTTGGTCTATATGTATAAATTCAGTCAAAAATCTCTGAATCTTTCTGCTATTATTGAAGCAAAAATTTACATATTGGTGTATAAGTCTTTATTTTTTGGGTATTAAAATAATGTTGGCTTCTATCCAAGTATTTGGTATTTTAGCCTCTAAAAGTACCTCATTACACAGTTCTTTCATTAATGGGCTTAATGTATCTTGTAGGCATTTATAAAACTCTGCAGGTAGCCCATCTGGATCCGGGTTCTTATCATTTTTTTTGCCTTTTTATATCCTCTGTTACCTCCATCATTGATATTTTTTCATTTAGCATGTTTTGTGCAATGTATTGGCCTTATCTGTTTTAATTCACTTGCTTAATGTTTGACTGCTTGCTTATGTCTGACCTACTTTCTGTGTGTTTTCTAACAGTTGCTGAAAGTCAGACTTGCTGTCTCGAGGCTGATAATTAGGTTTGGGGCAGGAAACTGCTACTTTAAACCTATTCGTTGCCGCCTAGAGGTTGTCGAGAGCGTGGTGGCGCATCAACTCCCTCTATTCCTGGAGGAAACTGATTATCTGGCCCCGTACCAATCGGGTTTCAGGCCTGGGCACAGCATGGAGACGGCATTGGTTGCGCTGGTGAATGATCTCTGGCGGGCTCGGGACAGGCGTTGCTCCTCTGTCCTAGTCCTATTAGATCTCTCAGCGGCTTTCGATACCATCGACCATGGTATCCTACTGCGACGCCTCAGGGGGCGGGAAGTGGGAGGCACCGTTTTACGGTGGTTCTCCTATCTCCTGGGTCGTTCGCAGTCAGTGTTGACAGGAGGGCAGAGATCCGCCCCGAGGCCTCTCTGTGGAGTTCCTCAGGGGTCAGTTCTCTCTTCCCTCCTGTTCAACATCTATATGAAGCCACTGGGTGAGATCATTCGTGGTTTCGGGGTGGGGTATCATCAGTACGCTGATGATACCCAACTCTTTCTTTCCATCCCAAACCAACCCAGCGATGCCCTCGCCGTGATGTCCCGTTGCCTGGAGGCGGTCCAGGTCTGGATGGGGAGAAACAGGCTTCGTCTCAATCCTGCCAAGACTGAGTGGCTGTGCATATCGGCATCTCGGACTAACCTGTTCATTCCACCTTTAACGATGGGGGGTGAGGTGTTACCCCCCGTTGATAGGGCTCGCAAATTGGGCGTACTCCTGGATTCACAGCTCAGTTTTGAAGACCATATAGGTGCCGTGACCAGGGGGGCTTTTGCCCAGGTTCACCTGGTGCGCCAGCTGCAACCCTACCTGGACCGAGATGCCCTACGCACAGTCACTCATGCGCTCATGACCTCCCGTTTAGACTACTGCAACGCTCTCTACATGGGGCTGCCCTTGAGGACCACCCGGAGGCTTCAACTGGTGCAGAATGCGGCCGCGCGAGTTGTGATGGGGGCCTCCCGATACTCCCATGTAACACCTCTACTCCGCGAGCTGCATTGGCTTCCGGTTGCCCTTCAGGTGAGATTCAAGGTGCTGGTAATGACCTATAAAGCCCTAAATGGCCTGGGTCCGGGATATTTGAGGGAACACCTCCTGCCAGCATCAAACTCCCTTCGTCCAGTGCGCTCGCACAGGGAGGGTCTTCTCAAGGTGCCGCCGGTAAAAGATTGCCGGCGGATAACACCGAAGGGGAGGGCCTTCTCTGTGGGTGCGCCTGCCCTCTGGAACCAGCTGCCCATGGAGCTTAGGACCGCCCCTGACCTTCGTTCATTCCACCGGGACCTGAAGACCTGGCTCTTTGAGCTCTCCGGCCCAGGCTGAGAATTTTTAACTGAGGTTTTTAGTTAAGGGATAATTTAATCTTTTTAAATTGTTTTTTAACTTTTGTATTTCGTACTGTTTGATTTTAAATACCCTGTAAACCGCCCTGAGTCCTTCGGGAAAGGGCGGTATATAAATTTAATTAAATTAAATTAAAAATTAACCGTATAAATAGCTGTGCAGCAGCTATTAGCTTGCTTCTGTTCTGTTCTGAGTTAAAATAAACTTGTTGTTTGAACACTTCATTTCTCTTAATGCCTCAAGAACTGAATATTTAACATTTTGCATGTTCGCTGAAATTTTTGGTAAAACAGCTTTTTTATGTATTGCTTTATTTTTTCTTGAGAAGTTTCTTCTGTGTCATAAAGTGTCTCATAAACTTTATGTTTATTTTTTAAATTATGTCATTTTGAAATTGTAAGTCACCTTTTGAATTTTGCAAGTTATTTATCAATTTTTTTATCTCTTTTCAGTTTGTATGCTAACCACCTACCCTGTTTATTACCATTTTCAAAAAAGTTTTGTTTTGCCCTTTTAATTTGTTGGGCCATTTTTTCAGCCTCTGCTAAATTTAATTTATGTTTTATTATTTCCATTTGCTTTTAAGATTTTCTTTTGTAGATCTCTGTAGTTTTGATTCCAATTACTCTTTTAACTATTGTTGTTGCTTTTTTTCTTTATTCTTTTTTTGCCATGTAAGTTATAGCCAAACCAAAGTATGCTTTAGCTGTATCCCACACATTTTGAAGCGATGTCTCTTCTTTTTTGTTTATTTTAAAGAAAAAATCAATTTCCTTTGTTGCTATTTGTATAAATTCTTTTTCAGTAAAGATTGATTCAGAGACCATGTTAGTTTTTTCTTAGCTCCTCTCCAAGTCATCTTTATCGGATTATGGTCTGCCCATATATTGGTTTCTATCTCAATCACTTGTATAATCATGCTTAATTCAGGGGATATCCATATCATATCAATTCTGGACCATGATTTGTGCCTGTTTGAGAAAAATGTATATTGTGATTTTTGGGGGGTTCTTTTCTCTCCATATATCCTGTATATAGATTTCTTCTGCCATTTTTAGGTAGTATATTCCTTCCATTTTTCCCTATTTTACTAATTCTGTAATCCACCTTCCTGTCTAAAATTGCATTAAAGTCTCTCATTAAGCAAATATTTTGATGTTCCAATTCCACTACTTTTTATGTAATTTTTGATAGAATTCTTCTTGTTTGTTATTAGGTGCATACATTGCTACCATCGTTATCTGTTTTTGATTTATCATTATTTCCACCATTAATATTCTTCCCTATTCATCTGCATAGATTTGTTTGGGGTTCGTTGTCTCTTTAACATATAAAACTATTTATCTTTTCTTTTGTTGTGCTAGTGTGAAGTGGAGTTTCCCGATTTTTGGTTGTTCCAACAGTTTATAGTGTTGTCTCTTAATATGTGCTTCTTGGAGACAAATTATATCCATTTTTAAATTTTGTAGTTGTGTAAAAAGATTTTTTCTTTTTGCAGGGGAATTCAATCCGTTTATATTCATTGAGAGAATTCCATTTTTCTTCTGTATCTCCTTCAGTTATATTTAGGTTTTATTCTCCTAGTTGTTCTTATCTGTCTCTGTTCTCTTGCTTTTGCCCCTTCTATGTTTGTGTATTCTGTCTCTTCTTCTTCTTCCCTTGGTTTGGCTACTCCTTCTATTGCTATTTCTTGCTGTTTTTTTGCTTCTCTCCCTGCATGAAATTCTGGGCTTTCCCCTTCCAAAAAAGTTCTGTAACTCTCATAGAACTCTGTTGACTTGAGTACAGAGTCCAATCTGTATCTTTTCATGTCCCAATTAATTTATGTCACTTCCGGAATTGGCCATCTAAAATTCACTCTTTTTTCAGTTAATTTTCTGGTCAGGAATTGGTATTCTCTTCGTGAATCTGTTATCCTCCTGGGAAACTGCTTCAACACTACAATTTCCTTTTCTTTATAACGCAGAGGATCATCTCTCGCTCTACTCAATATTTCATCTCTTATAATCTTTTGATGAATCTAACATGTACTTCTCTAGGGTCTTTATTTCTCCTTGCATAGTTTGAATTGACTCGAAATATCTGGTTTATCTCTCCTTCCATTTCCTGTTTCCCGATTTCCAGTGCTTCAGCCAATAGCTCTGCCATCAAGTCCGCAAGGTCCTCTTCCTTATCCTCTGTTATGTTTTGAAATCTTAATAAATAAGATGCCTTCCATTTCCAAAAGTTTCATTGAATCTTCCAATTCTCTATTTGCCTACATCAGCCTCTGATTTTCATCTTTTATTTCTTCCATCTTTTGATCAGTCTCTACTGACTTATCTTCTATTTTCTGAATTCTTTGTTTATTCTTTGTAACCTTCTGTCAGAAGCTTTCTAGTTGAGAGTTTATGTTATGAATTTCTTGATTCATTTTATCAAAGTTGCCTTTTGTCTCCTCACGATTTTTCCTTGTATTTTCTTTGTGAAAGGAGATATTGTCTCTTGGATTATTTGTAATGCCGCTTGCATGTCCTTCTGAAAATTGTTAGATTTTTCTTGTTGAAGCATTGATTCCTGATACACAGGGCTTGCAGAGGTGGAGGACAGGGCTGAGGGTGTCTTATTTTCAGTTTTAGCTAAAGTCAGAACATTTATTTTTGTTTTCTGGCTTGTTTCTAATTCATCCAGTATTTATTTCCAATTAACTTGCTTGGTTCTCCTTAGATTATTTTAAAAGTCTGCTACTAGGGATTTTAATATTTCATTAAACCTTCATGTTTAGTTGCTAAAGCCTGACTCATGTGTATATTAACTGTAATTATTTAAAAAATAGACATAACTTTGTTCCCAGCTTGGTCCATTGGACTAAACATTATAATAAACATGTCCTTACCTTTATAAGCTGCAAATCTGAAGATGGCAGACAATGCAGAAAATTCTTTAGTCAGTACTTCTAAGCTTCTTCCTTTCTTTCTTTAGAGACTCATAGACCATGTAATTCAAGGTCTTCCATGCCTTGCTGAGCTGAGGCCATTAACCCTATCACCTTTTGGATAGCTAAGTAGCTACAGCAGCCACTGCCACCAGGGAGGTCCTCATCCAGGCTGTGGTATCAAAGTGGTTCATTCAGAAGTACCGAGAGAAATAGGGCAAACAAATATGAAAGAGATGGAGTAAGAATGTATGGGGTGTGTGTCTGGATGTGTGTGCACATATCTGCCTGCCTTCCAAGCAGTCTTGACCCCGATGACTACATACATGTCTAAAATAGAACTACAACTCACTATCTACTGACTTCTGTCCAGTACCTTTAGCTATTATTCTAAATGGGCTGTCTTCATACAATTATTATTTTTTCTTACTAGTGTTTTTCCCACAAATAGGATCATATTTTTTTTCAGATCAACTAAGTGTTGAGCCATTGGGCTACAGAAATTGACCAAACTGGCTTGTCATCCAAGCCTGACATCCTGACTGAGAGAATGTGACTGGTCCAAAATCACCTAGCCAGGCAGATTCTCACTCTTCTCTTCCTTCCTTCCTTCCTAGATCAATAATGCATGAAAATGATAGGCAGAACCCTTTATTAGTTCATCACTGCCGAGCCATAATCATGTGATTTTTCACTTCATCATTTTTCCCTCACATAGATGCTCCAAGGAATCTAAGATTTGCCTATGGGCAAGACCATTTAACCTCAACCTATTACTTTTATTTGGAGGAAAATTATTTGAAAGATTTTGAGGGAATAAGGTATACAAAATAGTTGAGCTTTCCCCCCCTTTCATTTCTTTTAATTAATGGCAGATGCCCTTCCAACATGCAGCTCCCCTCCTTCATCAAACTGACACCCAACAGGACAGGAATTGCCTGTAGACAGAAACCGATGAAAGTCAAATCGGTTTTCAAGGCGGCTTAGTCAGGAAAAAGGTCCTAATATGCCCAGGTCGGTCAATTGTCTCAACACATGCAGCGTTAAACCAAACGCCACTTCTGAGCAGTCGCTCTGCTACTTTTTCTGCTTACTGAACCCAGGAGCCCTCCACCCCCGGGCTTAAAAATCTCCCAGGCAAGCCTGACACATGGCTTTCCCAACAAGTGGAGGATGGAACTCCCATCATCCACAGCTGGCCATGCCTTCAGCCGCTTGCTGGCAACGCCCCTGGAAAATCGGTCCAAATATTGCTGGTCAGTTAGCTCCGATTCTCAAAGCTCGCAGCTTCGGACGGAGAAAGTCCCCACACAGTGGCGGAAGGACCTGCACCCTCGGGGGCTCCGGTACAACCGGCTAGTCAATCCCCTGAATTGGAGAAGCCATTGTCTGCATCACACTGTATCACGAGCCTGGGAAGAAGGTCAGCCACGGGGGATACAGACTGACCGACCGAGGTGAGCTGCCACTCACCCTGTGGCCACCGTCCCTCCCTGCCTGGGCTCCGCACCAGCCTACTCACCGCCAGAACATGCCCAGCGTCTTGCTGAGCTCAGTGTTGTGCAGGTACTGGTCGGCCAGCTTCCTGCACGTTGCCTGCGTTCAGACCTTGAAGGCATTCATGGGCTGTTTGACATGCAGCTTGGCCTTCAGCGCCCCATGGCTTCGCACCAGCATGGGCACCAGGCTCCAGTTGCACCCCTTCAGCACCTCCGAGACGGCGTCTCAGATGCAGGCGGGGAAGCGCTCGTCCCTGCCTGGCTTAATCAGAGCCTTTCCGAGCTGCCGCCACCTCCACCACACACAAGGCTGAGCAGGCAACTTCTCCCCGGCCCCTGGACGAGGTAAAAGGGGCCAGATCCCGATCCCCCCACCGAACCCTACTCTCGCTGACTGGCTGGCTGGCTCCTCGGCCCTACCTGGCTTACCAGAGCGTACTTGGGCCACCACTACCACACATGAGGCTGAGCAGGCAACTTCTCCCCGGCCCCTAGATGAAGTAAAAGGGGCCAGATCCACCCACCCACCCAACCCTGCTCTTGCTGGCTGGCTGGCTCCTCAGCCCTGCCTGGCTTACCAGAGCCTACCTGGGCCACCGCCTCCGCTGCCATTGCTGCTGCCATCACCCCATGAGGCCGAGGCAAGGTAGCTTAAGCAGGTAGGCCGCCCCCCACCCTCCGTGACTTTCGCCACCACCGCCATTGCTGTCCTCACCGCCTCTCTTCCTCCTCGTCCATTGAAACTTATCGCTGCTCATGCTTGCTCACGGTCTGCAGCAAATGCTGCAGACGCCAAAAATTGTTTCTTTTATAGCCTCTTGCCTATTCCCAGACTGCGCATGCATGAAGAACTGTGCATGCGCAGAGAGCAGGAGGGAGCAGCTCAGCCCAGCAATGGCGCACGTGCCAACAGAGAGGGCTCCGCGTGCCATTGGTTCGCCACCACAATGTTAGAGTAACATTTAAATGCCCTGAGGTTACTTCCTGTAAATGTAGAATGTAGAACTTCATGTGAATAAGATTTTTTTTCAGGGATAATTCTAGATACTGGAATTTAAGTTTTCTTGCTGTTAAGAAATGCTTTTATTTTTAAAGAAACAAGTAGTTTAAAAACTCTTAGATCACTTTGTAGTAACACAAAGTTCTTCACTAAGATAGTCTCACCATGGAAATTGCACAAGGGCTCTTTATCTTGTTATTCATCAACTTTATGCAGACTTCCTTTAAGGCACAAAACCACCGAAATGAAGGATCTTGTTTTCTTCTCTCATTTAGCTATGAATCACGTCAGCCAATATATTGAACACAAAAGAAATGACTGAATTTTTGCTTATGGAATGTTTTTTTTTCACACTTTCACTCTGGTAATGCTTGCTTGCTTGCCTCATATGTTATTGTGAAGTCAGCCTATTAGACCTACTGCGTGCATGTTGATCACTGATCAATGAAATAAAAGAGAAATAATAAAAGTGGAAGATGTGCCTTGGGAAATTAATTTCTAATAATGCTGTAATAATGACAGAAAAAGGAAAAACTTTACTATAAGCAAGGTTGTATTTTTAAGGGGCAAAACCCCTTAAAAATGATTATGTTCTGACTTTCCCCTATTTACTGCAAACAATTCTCCTAAGCTGATCTTGAATATATAGCGATTTTGCTCCCCTATTGCTTTTTTCTGACTGATGGCTAGTTGTGATCTTTGAGTTAGTTCAGTTTACAGATCTGCCAGGGAGAAAGCTTCAGTCTGTTCTCCCATTTTCCCCATAATTCCACTGTGTGCTCTGAAGGGCTGTCTTGATAGGACACTCTTTGCTGTACATTTATTTAGCTTTGTTCTATTCATGTATGGAAGAGTACAGGCAGTCGTCAAGTTACAACCACTTGTTAGTTCAAATTTGCAATGGTGATGAATGAAGGGGATTTGGGATGGGTCCTCAGAGTTCACAACATCACAATGTCCCCACGGTCATGGCTCACAATTATAACGTTGCAGCGAGACATGGTCATGTGATTGTTATTTCTAACATTCCTTGCTGGTTTCTCAGAAGCAAAGTCAGTGGGGAAGCCGGCAGGAATTTGGAAGTTGCTCCTACTCTAATATTTTTTCACCAGCCCATGGTCCCTGGTGCCTGTTAGCACTTGCCCAACCCCCATGGCACTGTGCTCAGTAGTGCCCGTTCTCCCATTATACCTGCACATCTTCCTGCATTCCCTAGTGCCTGTCCTCAGCACCCATCCATCACTCTGCGATTCCTGTGCACCCACCTGCCCTCTGTCTAGTACCTGCTTATAGCACATGCCCACCCTCCAATATCCATAGCACCTCCCCACATGTTATTTTAACATATTCCCGAAAAAGCATACTTGGATACTAAGGTAGAATTAAGCTATAGTAGGAGTAGATGAATATACAAAAAAATTAACCACAATTAAATCAGGAAACAGGAGATAAAAATATAAGCAAAAGCAAAGTTACCCAACTGATCAAAGTAGCATTGAAAAAAACCTTTCCAAATGGCTATGTTTTCCATGCCATCTTCATCATATGGTTTCCTTTCTCTCAAGAGTTTTGGCAGCCGGTCACTAAAGTTCCTTTAGTGCCTACTACTTTGAGGACCTGCAGCCAACATTGTCTTAAAGTGGCTTTAAGAACCAATAGGTCTTTCCCCCAAAGCAACAGTAAAGTACTGTCATATAGAACAGCTTGCTGTCTTAAAGAAGTGCTGATTACACTGTCAAGCCACATTATGTCTTGGCATAAGAAATTGGAGAAGGAGGGAGGCGGGGTGATGAATCTTTCCTAGGATTCCAGTAAGTGGCAGCAGAAGACCCAGAGGTCTTCTCCAATATTTTCTCTTATGAAGAACACACGGAGTTGGATTTGAAGTTGTGGAACCAAAGCAGCTATCCCCCCCCCCCCATTTCTTCCCCTTGACAAGGGAAAGGGTGTGGAACTGGCTTTGCAGCCAGCAGCCCTACAATAAAGCTGTATTCCTGAAGACCACTAGATATTTGTATACAAAAGCAGTTTTAAGATGGAGGGATGGGCAAATGTGGGCTGCAGAGCAAGTCAAACCTTGTGGGAATGGAAGTGGGAAATTGGCTTTTCAACTGTGAAAAGCAGGTTATTTTGGTGCCATGAGAACTGGTGCCCAAAAGAACTCCTCACTCTTCTTTTCCCACTACTGCTGCTAGCCATGGGTTGGGAAGTATGGTGAGAGAGAGGGCTTGTCACTTCCAAAAGAAAGATGTCCTAAAAACCAATGACCAGGAATCATGATAGGTTGCCCACAGAACTTAATACAATCACTTTGGTTTGATGCACTTTAAAGAGACCAGATGTTATCACTTAGGTGAGAGGAAGCTGGAAAACATTTCTTTTGAAGAAGAAGATGCCAATGGTGGTGGCTTAGGGATAGACTGAAGATGCTAAATGATTGTATGGCATTTTCACACCCTGACAAGCAGGAAAGATAAATCAGTCCATAATTATCAAATAGTCTGCAGGCCCTTTAATCCACTGCAATATATTTATTTGCTGTTCAAAATGCAATAAGTAATACAGGTAGTCCTTGACTTACAACAGTTTGTTTAGTGACCATTCAAAGTTACAATAGCACTGAAAAAAGTGACATGATTATTTTTCATACTTACACCATTGGAGCATCCCTATAGCCATGTAATCAGAATGTTAACACTTGACAACTGGCATGTATTTATGATGTTGCAATGTTCCAGAGTCATGTGATCATCTTTTGTGACCTGACAAGCAAAGTCAATGGGGAAGCCAGAGTCACTTAATAATTGTGTTAATAACTTAATAACTGCAACACCTGTATTTACTGGAGCTTGCTTCTAGTGTACTCAAGATTTTATGCAAGTTAGGGTTCTTTGTATTAGAATTTGGTCTCTGTTATTCTGTTATTCCTTGTATTCATAATTACTGGGAATAGTATTTAAGAGCAATATGCCTCTCTAAAGTTCTATGTGAATCTT
This sequence comes from Vipera ursinii, assembly GCF_947247035.1. Classification (NCBI taxonomy): domain Eukaryota; kingdom Metazoa; phylum Chordata; class Lepidosauria; order Squamata; family Viperidae; genus Vipera; species Vipera ursinii. The sequence continues at coordinate 23,471,893 of NC_139515.1, forward strand.
CTGGTGTTTGGACTTAAAAAAGGAATATGCTAGTATTATTGAAGTTTGCCAACTCAATTTCCCTTCAGTTGGACACTAACAGAAATAATTTCTTATATCTATGCTGGAACTTGACCTAATCATCACATAGCTTAGGTTGAGTTTTAAACAGTTGAGACAGTATAATGACTACAATTTAGTATTGTAAGACACAGGCCTGTTGGTTCAATCTCATTAACTCACAAGATGGCCTTAAATAAACCACTCTTTGTGATATGAATAATAATACTGGCTATCATGCTAACATAAGATTACTGGAAGAAGGAATGTGTATTTTTGAGTATAGTATACAGAAGTTGAGCTGCTAATTGCATCATTCTTTTCACTTTGCACTTATTTTTATTTATATTTATTTATAATGAGACTTGTATGCCGCCCTATCTCCCAAAGGACTCAGGGCGGCTAACAACAATAAAATACAAATGAATACAAATATTAAAAAAGAATTAAATTGTATCAAAGTCCCACTAAAACCAATAAAAACATTTAAAATCATAATTAAAAACCCCATTATCATCAGTCCAGGTCGGCCTGTTGGAAAAAATATGTCTTAAGGTCACGGCGAAAGGACCGAAGGTCTGGGGCCATCCGGAGCTCCCGGGGGAGTTGATTCCACCAAGCAGGTGCCCCAACAGAGAAGGCCCTCCCCCTGGGGGTCATCAGCCGACATTGTCTGGCCGACAGCACCCTGAGGAGGCCCTCTCTGTGTGAGCACATAGGGCGATGGGAAAATGTTCCTGACAGCAGACGGTCCTGCAAATATCCTGGGCCTAAGCCATGTAGGGCTTTATAGGTAAGAACCAGCCCCTTGAATCTCACCTGGAGGGCAACCGGTAGCCAATGCAGTTCATGCAGGAGGGGTGTAATCTGGGAGTACCGGGATGCTCCCATCACAACCCGCGTGGCCGCATTCTGCACCAGCTGAAGCCTCTGGGTGGTCTTCAAGGGCAGCCCCACGTAGAGAGCATTGCAGTAATCTACCCGGGAGGTGAGCGCATGAGTGACCGTACGTAAAGCATCTCGGTCCAGATAGGGTCACAACTGGTGCACCAGGTGAACCTGTGCAAATGCCCCCCTGGCCACGACTGCAACATGATCATCTAAACTGAGTTGTGCATCCAGGAGGACGCCTAAGTTGCACGCCCTATCAACAGGAAGCAACACCTCTCCCCCCATAACAAAAGATGGAAGATCTTGGACTACACGAGATGCCGATACGTAAAGCTACTCGGTCTTGCCAGGGTTGAGCTGGAGCCTGTTCTTCCCCATCCAGATTCGTACCGCTTCCAGGCACCGGGACATCACGTCGAGGGCATCACTGGGTTGGTTCGGGGTGGAGATGAAAAGCTGGGTATCATCCGCATATTGATGATACCTCACCCCGAAACCATGGATGATCTCGCCCAGTGGCTTCATATAGATGTTGAACAGGAGGGGAGAGAGGACCGACCCCTGAGGCACCCCACAATCAAGGGGCCTCGGGGTTGACCTCTGTCCTCCTGCCAACACCGTCTGCGAACGGCCCGAGAGGTAGGAGGAGAACCACCATAAAACGGTGCCTCTCAACCCCCAGAGATGTCGCAGCAGGATACCATGGTCGATGGTTTCAAAAGCCCCTGAGAGATCTAATAGGACTAGGACAGAGGAATAACCCCTATCCCGAGCCCACCAGAGATCATCCAGCAGCGCGACCAATGCCGTCTCCATGCTGTACCCGGGCCTGAAACCCGATTGGTACAGATCCAGATACTCAGTTTCCTCCAGGACCAACGGGAGTTGCCGTGCCACCACACTCTCAACAACCTTCGCAAGAAAGCAAAGGTTGGAGACAAAACAAAAGTTATTCAAAATGGCCAGGTCCAGGTCAGATTTCTTGAGGAGGGGCCTCACCACCACCTCCTTCAAGGCAGCAGGGAAGCACCCCTCACTCAGAGAAGCATTAATCACTGCCTGGAGCCAGCCTCGTGTGACCTCCCGAGCCGCATAAACCAGCCAGGAGGGACACGGGTCCAACAAACACGTGGCAGCACTCAATCTACCCATGATCCTGTCCACTTCATCTGGAGTCACAGGGTCAAACTCCTCCCAAATAATATCGGCCAGACCTGTCATTTCCCCCTCATCAGATACTGCCCAGTCAGAGTCCAGACTGGTCCGAAACTGAGCGACTTTGTCCAGCAGATACTGACTAAACTCCTCGGCCCGCCCCCATTGATGCAGTTTACACAGTAATAGTAACTAGTAAGTGCAATTATCGATCAGTGGTATTGAGGACTGCAGCTTAGAATGTTAATCATAAAAAGTAAAACTTAAACATACTGTCTGAAACAAATACTGCCAGCCCAGTGGTGGGATTCAGCTGGTTTGCATCACTTCAGCAGAACCGGTAGCTAATTTGTTGTTGCCCAGGCCCAGAATGGACTTCTGGAAATGGCATCCATATAAAGAAACGGTTGTTCACATATGTGAATCACCCCACTGTACCAGCCCCTGCCAAGAGTATTCATTACAGCTACCTTCTTGGTGACAATTGTTGCTTCCATTTCAGAGTAACTCAACAGACCAGTTAATTTTACTTGTCTGTGTTAGAAATTCAAAGTTGATAAAAGGAGCCATGGGAGAAAAAAACATAATCCCTTGAGCCATACTGCCAGGTTGAGGTGAATGAGGTGAGTGGTATATTCTGTAGCAGTTCTTGTGCGTTCACACGGCCTTGTGCAAGTAAATCTAGAGTTTGATGTAATTTTGAAGCTGCTCAGAATCATCTGAATGAAGAGATGGACAGCAAATAAATTTGATAAATAAATAAATTCATTTTTCCATGTTGTATAAAGCATAGAATAATTCTTTGAAGTGGATGGTCTGTTACATACATAGAATGGAGACTCTAATTTTTATGGCGATCAGCTTACATTTTAGAAATCAAGGTTGGCTTATTTAGAATTGTTTACTGCGTGATTATATGCAAAGTTTGTTTGTTTGTTTGACTATTTTAATTTATCCAGTGTGAAGCCAAACTAGAAATGGACAAATTGGATGATTGCTGATAAATAGCAGTCTTGTATTGTGGTTGATAACAGGATTAGATCTGCTGGGGCCAAAATGGTTGTAAGGGTACCCCCCAGACATGCTATTTGCATAGCTGATTGAGGAATTTTGAGAGTTGAAGTCCACATATCTTAAAGTTGCCAAGGTTGAGAAATACTGCATTGGAGGAAAATGTAAGTTGAAGAAACATGTCTCTGGGGCCTCACATGGGGAGCCCAAAGGAGTGTGCACCCATGGGGCAGGAAGGTGCCCTGAGAATTCTCCCTTCACCTTTTCAATTCATTTTTAACAGGGCTTAATTATTCTTGCCTCCCTCTAAAATTGCTTAATTTTGAAATTTTAATTCTAACATTTTAATTTTAATTTATAGTTTTTATATGCTGACATTTAATTGTACACACCTGGAGTCCCACTTTGAAAGAGATGGGCAGTTCAGAAATGAAATGAATGAATGAATGAATGAATGTGGATGGGGAGAATTTTTATTGGAATCATTGCATTCCATAGCTATTGCCTATTTCCCTAGTCCTATTCCACCCCCCCCCCGTTTTTTTCCTCTGAGACTGCTATTAAGGTAAAGAATAAATATAGTTTTGAGATAGATTCCACTCTTGTTGTCTATATGGGTCTCTCTCGTGAAGTCTTCCATTTTCAAAAGTGCAAAATTGTCTTGCTTTTGTTCAAGGTTTTTTTTTAATTCCCAATCTAATCTCCAGCTCCTCTACTGTGGGAATCTCTCACTCATGGCTTAACCAAAGCTAACCCTTCTTAGTTTCTAAATGTAGACAAGGCCTGTTTTTTACAATCACAACAAAAAAGTACATTCAGGAAATTTAGACCCAATTAGTTTTGCCCAATAATGCAGCCCAAAATGTAGATTACTGTTTTAGATTGTTAAAGTAGTCAAAATCATTCTTGCTAATTTAACCAGTTTGTGCTTTTGTTTAAGGGAGCTATATATTTGTTTCCTTTTGGAGTTGTATGACTAGAAAAGATAATCTAAGACTAGCTTTAGTTTAAAATAATAAAAAATGGAATGCTTTTTTTCTGTTCTGCAGTATTTTGGAAGTTTGCTCGTGATATTCTGCGTTGAACTGGCCTGTGGTGTTTGGACTTATGAACAGGAAATTACAGTGAGTATGTGTATAGGAAAATTGATCTTGTTCAGAGACTTTGATTCTTTTAATATTCAATTCTTGATATAATTCTTTCCTTAAAATATATAATGCCTTCTTGAACATGAAAATAAATTCTATGAAAATCATCTGGAATGAGCTTTAGGGATTGTTCTTACATGCCTTAATATATAAATGGAAATTTTTGTACAACATTTAAAAAAATCTAGCCATTCCTAGTTTATATATAAGAGAATTTCTGTTTTATTACGTATATTGTATTATTATATTTATCGTATAATATTTTTGTTCATGCTGTAGCAGTATATTCTTTGTTTAAAAAATATGGACCTAATTAATTTATTTAGAGAATTTGTAATCAAGGTGGGTAAATTAAGTTAGCATATTAATAAAACTTGTATTCTGACTAAGTCACAGTTTACAGTTGGCTTCATCTTGTTCCCATATGACAGTGAGGAAAAGTTTTTACTATGGACCAGTTAAAAGCTTTATTAATAGTCTATCTAATCATATAAACTGGTCAATTCAGTTTTGCATATTTTTCAAGTCTTTGGGTTGGAAAATGTCATCTGTTTCAGTAGCACTTTCCATAATTGTTAAAGCAAGTTGTATGTGGAAACCCCATTCATTGAAATCATTGCAGCATGCCTCTTCTTCCAATGCTCTGAAGAAGCTGAATCTTTATAGTCTTTAGTAAATGACCAGGTACTCAGTCTAGTCCAGATAATATTTGCTGTTTTGTGCTATTGGAATTATAGTTAGCAAAATTAGGTTGGTCTCCAGTATGAGAATTATATTACAGTGTTGTGACTGTTGTTGGACTAAGATTGGGAAGACCCTGTTTAAAGTCTCCCTCAGTCCTGGAAACTCACTGGGTGGCTTTGGATAGGTGCTCTTTCACAGCCAGCTCACAGCTCACTATTGAGGGAAAATGAGAAGAGGTGGTACTATTTACAATGCCCTGAGCTCTTGGAAAGAAGGTAGGATATTAATTTGACAAATAAATGTGTACAATAAATACATATTGACTGAGATGTAAACCCTGGTGTGTTCATTAAAGTTTATTTTCAGAGCCATCCTACTCGCTGAAATGCAAACTCTTAAAATTATACCTTTTAAAAAAGCTTATTCGGTATATTTAGGATTTCTTATTAAAATTTGATCAAGAGTACTGTTCCTTCAAGCAGCTTAATATTGTGTAGCATTACACATTCAAAAATGTAGACCACCACATTTTTGAATGGATGTTTTTCTGTAAATATTTTGTGCTAAAACCACAGCTGTGTTAAAGAGGCAATTCTGTCCTTTCCCTTTTCAAGCTAGAAAAGTGATTCATTCTTGCAGGGTAAAAGTATTACTGGAATGAAGAAAACAAACTGGCATGTTATTGTGCTGTTGAATTCTCTTGTCTTCTTTTTCTATTTGGTACTTATTTATGAAAAAAATGATAAGAGCATTCCTTCCTTCCTTCCTTCCTTCCTTCCTTCCTTCCTTCCTTCCTTCCTTCCTTCCTTCCTTCCTTCCTTCCTTCCTTCCTTCCTCTGGTCTAAAGGAATTTCTGGCACTTTTTCTATCTGAAATTGCATGCTAATAATTTTCATCAAAATTCATTCTCCTACTATCTATGCATTCCACCGAGATGCTATCATTCCAAATATAACTACAGTTAAAAATATGACTGTCTCTAAATGTCAGAATAAAAATGGAACCATAGCTACATGTGTTTCATTCACCCCATGGGTTCTGCTGTCCTCCTCCGAGAGTTTGATGGAGAAATGCTTTGAGAGAATTGAGGCTTCTTGCCAAGGTACAAGTTGAAAATGAAAATGTTCACAAGTAGTAGACATTTCTTTAGAAGGGTTAGTAATTGAAGAAAGAGACTTCCCAGTGGGCCTTACTCTAGCTGGGCAGATGAGTAGACCATGCCCGTAAGAAGCAGAATCAGCAAGATCCAGGGGTTGAAGCATGGTAATAGCCCTTCTTTCTCTGGATGACAGGCCTATACATTGGTCATCACATTTCTCTTTTATTTGGGGCTCTCAATTACTACCTGAATTATGTTCCTGTTTTCTTCCATTCTGCACAAAATGCTGTCAGTAGCTTGCAAAATCAGTTACTGGAATTCACTCACCTATTGCTAGGATGTTTTGAAATAAGTATATTTATTTAACATATTTGTATAACTGCCCATCTCACATGAAAGTAAGTATATTTTAAAACCAGTCAACAGAAAATATTGCTCCATTTCATTGTAACAGAACAAACAAGAACTTGGTATCTGATTTGTCAACCAAGGAATATATCCATTTTACTAATCTCATAAATGTACAGGTAGTCCTCAACTTATAACTGCTCATTTAGTGACTCTTCAAAGCTTCAGTGGCACTGAAAAAAGTGACTTATGACCGATTTACACACTTATGACCTTTATAGCATCCCCATGATTGTGTGATCAAAATTCAGATGCTTGACAGCTATAGTAGTTCATACTTACGACTGTTGCTGTATCCCAAAGTCATGCGATCCCCTTTTGCAACCTTTAGATAAGCAAAATCAATGGGGAAGTCAGATTCACTTAATAGTTGTGTTACTAACTTATCAGCTGCAGCAATTCACTTAACAATTATGGCAAGAAAGGTCGTGAACTGGGGCAAAACTCACTTAACAAATGTCTCACTTAACAATAAAAAACTTTGGGCTCAGTTGTGGTCATAAGTTGAGTACTTCCCGTATAAACCTGTGTAACATTACATCATTGCATTGCATTTTTTTAAAGATGCCAACCTCCTCTTTCCCACTCTTAGATATGTAATATATATTTTTTCCATTTTAGGTATATTTATTTTGTTTTATCATAAAAGGTAAAATAGCAAACAGAAAAACAAACAAACAAAACAAAAATATACATCTTAACACTAAAAGAACAACAAAAAAGAAAAAGGTGATCCTATACCAAATAAATGTAACATTTAACATAAAGAATCCACTCTGGCTGGATGCTGAAAAAAAAACAAAACAGTAAATTCTCCTCCCCTTTACATTACACTAATCTTCAAATCCCTCTGTTAACAATTATTGCATTTGGTACATAGAAAGTCCACAAAGGGTTTTCTATATCTTTTAAAGCTATCTAGTACATTATCTCTGATCAGACCAGTTAATTTCGCCATTTTGGTTAATTCAGCCAATTTTAAAATCCATTCTTCAGCAGTTCAACAGGCATCCCTTTTTCTTTGCAGAGCTTGGCAAGTACAATCTTCGCAGCTGTCACTATGTGAAGGAATAGCAGCCCAAACTGTAATTTCAGTTGACTGGATTTTTACTACATTTCCAACACTTATTAGTATTCTCTTTATACATTTTTGCTATTTTAAAGGTAAAGGTAAAGGTTCCCCCGCACATGCGTGCTAGTCGTTTCCGACTCTAGGGGCCGGTGCTCATCTCCGTTTCAAAGCCGAAGAGCCAGCGCTTGTCCGAGGACATCTCCGTGGTCATGTGGCCGGCATGACTAGACGCCAAAGGCGCACGGAACGCTGTTACCTTCCCGCCGTAGTGGTCCCTATTTTTCTACTTGCATTTTTACGTGCTTTCGAACTGCTAGGTGGGCAGAAGCTGGGACTAGTAACAGGCGCTCACTCTGCTACGTGGCACTCGGGATTCGACCCGCCAAACTGCCGACCTTCTGATCGACAAGCTCAGCGCCTTAACCCACTGAGCCACCGCGTCCCTCTATTTTTGCTATTTTATCTGGAGTCAAATACCAACGATATATCATTTTATAAAAAAAATTCTTTCAAGCTATAATTTAATGTAAATTTTAGTTCATTAGATTCTCCATTTATCTAGTGTTCTGTTATACCCAATTTTTTTGCCCATTTAAGCATGCAATCTTTAATGTATTCATTTTCCAGATTCATCTTGAGTAACATTTTATATACTTTAGCAATCAAGTAGTCAACTTCAGAACATAAATTAACGTCCAGTTCAGATATAGTTCCTGTGAAAACAAAACTTTTTTTATCAAGTTTAAATTCTATAATAATTAAACCAATGAATATATTTTTTCTTATTTATGTATTGGTTTGAAATATTTTGTTTGCAGTAACTTTGATCAAGACGTAGTCAGCTTTATAATCAATGGAATTTAAGTTAGTTAAATTAGTTTTTAAGCTTGAAATTAGGAAAAAAAAGTCTGTTCTGAATTCATTGCATAGGAACAGGAACATAAGCCAAGGAAACTCTGGGGCCGAGTTAAGGTATCAACATTAGTCTATAAAACTGTCTTGTCTTCAAAAGTCCTCCTCTCCCAAGAATGTTGGAGGTACTAGAGGCTCTAAATTCAGCTGTGGAACATGGTTCCATCAGTTGGTATGGCTAGAGTGTGATGGTCTGGAGAGGGGCTTTGTGGTGGCAACATCTTGTAGAAAGCATAGACTATTTCTCAAAGGGAAATATGGCTGATCCTGTACTTTCCGTACCAATCGGGTTTCAGGCCGGGCTACAGCACGGAGACGGCATTGGTCGCTCTGATGAATGATCTCTGGAGAGCCCGGGACAGGGGCTATTCCTCTGTCCTAGTCTTATTAGACCTCTCGGCGGCTTTCGATACCATCGACCATGGTATCTTGCTGCGACGCCTCAGGGGACTGGGAGTGGGAGGCACGGTTCTGCGTTGGTTCTCCTCCTTTCTCCAGGGTCGCTCGCAGTCGGTGCTGACAGGGGGACAGAGGTCGACCCCGAGGCCTCTCGCTTGCGGAGTCCCTCGGGTCGGTCCTCTCGCCTCTCCTGTTCAACATCTACATGAAACCGCTGGGTGAGATCATTCGCAGTTTTGGAGTAGGGTTCCATCAGTATGCTGATGACACCCAGCTTTTTATCTCAACTCCAAACAATATCAGTGATGCCCTAGACGTGATGTCCCGCTGCCTGAAAGCGGTCCGGGAATGGATGGGGAGGAACAGGCTTCAACTGAACCCGGACAAGACTGAATGGCTGTACGTTCCGGCAAACCAGGATATTCAGAATGTCCCATTGCTTAACATCGGGGACATGTTACTACCCCCTGTTGATAGGGCCCGCAACCTGGGTGTCCTCCTAGACTCGCAGCTCTCCCTAGAAGACCACATAGGAGCTGTGACCAAGGGGGCCTTCTCCCGGGTTCGACTAGTTTGCCAACTACGGCCTTATCTAGACCTGGATTCCTTACGTACAGTCACCCATGCCCTTGTGACCTCTCGCCTAGACTATTGTAACGCTCTCTACATGGGGCTGCCCTTGAGATCCACTCGGAAGCTTCAGCTGGTGCAAAGTGCGGCGGCACGGACACTCTTGGGAGCCTCCCGATACTCCCATATCACACCTCTCCTCCGTGCGCTGCACTGGCTTCCGGTTGCCTTCCGAGTGAAGTTCAAGGTGCTAACAATGACATACAAAGCCCTACATGGCATGGGTCCGGACTACCTACGGGAGCACCTTCTGCCGATGTCAGCACCCCACCGTCCTGTGCGCTCCCACAGAGAGGGCCTCCTCAGGGTGCCACCGCTCAAGGAATGTCGGCTGGTGGCCCCCAGGGGGAGGGCATTCTCAGTGGGTGCGCCGGCCCTCTGGAACAGTTTACCAACCGAAATCCGGATGGCCCCCGACCTCCGTACCTTCCGTCGCGACTTAAAAACTTTCCTGTTCAAGCAGTCCGGCCTGGCATGATAGCGTTAATTGGGGTCCCAGTTTGTTTTCACTATTGTTTTTATTACTTTTATTGTTCATCTGTATACCTTCCTTCCTCTGTACACCGCCCCGAGTCCCTCGGGAGAAGGGCGGTTTATAAAAACTAATAAATAAATAAATAAATAAATAAATAAATTGTTTTAGGACCACCCTGTATTTTGAACATGTCATGTGTCATGTGATGTCATGCTGGCCACATGACTATGGAAATGTCTTCAGACAGCGCTGGCTCAATGGCCTTGAAATGGAGATGAGCACCACCCCCTAAAGTCAGCAACAACTAGCGGAGTAAAATCTACAAGGACTCAAGGACTTTTTTACTTTACCTGTCTTTTGAAAATGAATATTGGCATTAATTCTTATATTTTTACTGTTTTATTGTTTGATTTTGGGATAGGTGTTATTACTGATTGTTGTTACTTTATCAATTAAAGATGTGGTTTTTTTGTATGGGCAATTTCATGTGATATAAACTATTGATGGTAATGTTAGAGGGTCTGGTCTGTATTTGCATCTGGATTCAAATTTTCATTGAAATCGAAGTATATTTTAAAAAGTGATGCAAATTTTTGGTTGAATGACTGGAAAAAGAAAAAGTTAATTTGCAGAAGTATCCATTCAGCAAATGGAATTCTATCCTCTTGAGTACAAGCTTGTTCCAGGGACAAAATTAAAACTATGATAAAACGTTTGATTTTATTGTGTTCACTAGGTTTTTAAAAAAATGTTCATTCTATTTTAATCTTAGTTTGATCTTTTTTTAAAAAAAACATTTTATCATGAGCACATTACAGATGCATTTTCCATGATGCATATTTATTTTGTTTTCTGTCTTCAGTTGTAGCATTAATCATTTTGATCCTTTCAATAATTTTCAATATTTGAAGATAAAGCAGATTCAAATATGAGATAATGTTTTGTACTACCTATCTCCCTAAATTCTGTTACATTGCAGTTTTCTATATTTGTTTAGTTCTGCTTACTGTGTAGACATTTGTTCATTCAAGCATGCTTTGTGTCATATGGTTATATGCAAATTCCTTGGGAACTGTCATTTTTTTAGTATTTTCCTTTCTAGTTACATTATATTTAATTTACGCACCTCATTGTCTCCATCTGTTGTAAAAGACAACATTTTGTCTTTGATACCTTATTTACATAAACTTTTTTTGTTCCATATATAGTATACTGTATTCAATAGACTTATTTTGAACTGATATCATAACTTTCTCCAATTTAGCATCCTTCAGATGAACTGAAACTGAAACTTTCAGATATCCTACCAAATCTACCACAGGTTGGATACTAGGCTGGGAGATTCTGGTTTAAATAAATATGTCATTACTGGTGATAAACTGTCTTGTTTGCCTTTGCTTTTATGCTGGTATTGTTTTTTATATTCCACAGCTGCAGATTTTTGGCAGTTATTTTGCTTGCTTTTATTTATTTTTTATTATTGTAAACCACCTTATTAGAAAATGTAGAGAGGTATGTGCAATACATAAATGTTATCTAAAATATTTGTCACTTTTTCATTTTTATTTATTTTTCTACACATTGGTTCGGTATTTTATTAAGTTAGGGAAATGAAACTTGAACTGAACATCCTGTTGCGATTTGCGTCAGCATATCTACTGCCTATCTTCTATCAGTAAGCATAACTGAAAATCTCAGAAAGTCTCCTACCCTGTTACTGAGTAAATTGTATCATTTCAGGAAATACATTTGCCATATTTCAGGAAATACATTTGCCATTTGTTTCCAGATTATGATTCATGGTTTAAATATGGGTCAGGAAAATATGGTGCACCAGATATGTTGGAACTTAGTCTTTATCAATCTTGGCCAACGTGGTTAATAATCATGAATGATTTACACAGAATCCAGCTATATCTTAAGGGCTATAAGTTCTCCACCTCTGATTTAGAAGTTACTACATCTCCTTATCTTTTGTATGAATTTACTGCATTTGTTATGAAGAAGTAAACAGGCTTAGTGACTTTTAAACCCAGATTTAATCTCCATTGCTAATATTGACCATGATTTCTTGGATCCAGAGAACAGTAAAGGTTTCTGCTATTTTTCATGATACGTAGTAGATGCATAATAGGGAACAGGAAAGATAAGGGAGGAATGGGGTGGGGTGGCCTTACTACAGTTAGTCATCATCACAGGAAAACCTTGTTTCCTATAACAGAACTGAACTGGTTCATTTTTTTTGTAGGAGATAATATAAAATGTCTAAGCAGGAAGATGTGCTGCTTCATTTACAGTGGTTGCTATTCATAGCAGAGTCTTTAAGTCAATACTGGGAAGAACATTATTTTTCAGTGTTACTTTTACTAGTGAAACAATTGAATCTAAACAAGATAACTGGCCAAAATCAATCTATATTGTGTAACAATTTTATGTCAATTTAATGGAAACCTGAATGTCTAAAGAAGAGCTTTTTAATGCAGGGATTAAAAATTTGGGATGGTTTAAGGGGTGGGGGTGGGGAGAAGGACTGATTTGTCCCTTATTTGATAAATGGTATTTTTCATGTCCCCTTCATGGATTACTGCCTTGTCGTGGCGAAGGGGCTTGCGTAATTCAATGAAGCTATGGGCTATGCCGTGCAGGGCCACCCAAGACGGACAGGTCATAGCAGAGAGTTCTGACAAAACGTGATCCACTGGAGAAGGAAATGGCAACCCACTCCAGTATCTTTGCCATGAAAACCCTATGGACAGTACCAAAAGGCAAAACGATATGACGCTGGAAGATGAGCCCCTCAGGTCGGAAGGCGTCCAACATGCTACTGGGGAAGAGCAGAGGGCTAGTACTAGTAGCGCCAGAAAGAATGAAGCGACTGGGCCAAAGCCGAAAGGACGCTCAGCTGTGGATATGTCTGGTGGTGAAAGGAAAGTCCGATGCTGTAAAGATTTTTTCTCCATAGGAACCTGGAATGTAAGATCCATGAATCAAGGAAAGCTGGACGTGGTCAAACAAGAGATGACAAGACTAAACATTGACATCTTAGGTATCAGCGAACTAAAATGGACAGGAATGGGTGAATTTAATTCAGATGACCATCAGGTATACTACTGTGGGCAAGAATCCCTCAGAAGAAATGGAGTAGCCTTCATAGTCAATAAAAAAATAGGAAAAGCAATACTGGGATACAATCCTCAAAATGACAGAATGATCTCAGTTCGAATCCAAGGCAAACCATTCAATATCACAGTAGTCCAAGTCTATGCCCCAACCACCAGTGCTGAAGAGGATGAAATTGACCGGTTCTATGAAGCCCTACAGCACCTTATAGAACTAACACCCAGAAATGATGTCCTTATCATCATGGGGGATTGGAATGCTAAAGTAGGAAGCCAAAAGATAACTGGAATAACAGGCAAGTTTGGCCTTGGAGTACAAAATGAAGCAGGGCACAGGCTGATAGAATTTTGTCAACAGAATACGATGGTCATAGCAAACACTCTTTTCCAACAACCCAAGAGAGGGCTTTACACATGGACATCACCAGACGGTCAACACAGAAATCAGATTGACTATATGCTCTGCAGCCAAAGATGGAGAAGCTCTATACAGTCAGTAAAAACAAGACCAGGAGCTGACTGTGGCTCAGACCATGAGCTTCTTGTTGCAAAGTTTAGGCTTAAATTAAAGAAAGTAGGGAAAAGCGCTAGGCCAGTCAGGTATGAATTAAATCATATAACTGTTGAATATACAGTAGAGGTGACAAATAGATTTAAGGAATTAGATCTGATAGACAGAGTGCCTGAAGAACTATGGACAGAGGTTCGCAACATTGTACAACAGGTAGCAACCAAAACCATCCCAAAGAAAAAGAAATGCAAGAAAGCAAAATGGCTGTCTGAGGAAGCTTTGCAAATAGCTGAGGAAAGGAGGGAAGCGAAAGGCAAGGGAGAAAAAGAAAGATATGCCCAATTGAATGCAGAATTCCAAAGAATAGCTAGAAGAGATAAGAATGCCTTCTTAAATGAACAATGCAAAGAAATAGAAGAAAACAATAGAATAGGGAGGACCAGAGATCTTTTCAAGAAAATTGGAGAGATGAAAGGAACGTTTCATGCAAAAATGGGCATGATAAAGGACCAAAATGGCAGGGACCTAACAGAGGCAGAAGAGATTAAGAAGAGGTGGCAAAATTACACAGAAGAATTATACAAGAATGAGCTTAACGTCCCTGATAATCACAATGAGGTGGTCACTGACCTCGAGCCAGACATCCTAGAATGTGAAGTGAAGTGGGCCTTAGAAAAGCTGAGCAACAACAAAGCTAGTGGAGGTGACAGTATTCCAGCTGAGCTATTCAAAATCTTAAAAGACGATGCAGTAAAAGTGCTACACTCAATTTGCCAGCAAATTTGGAAAACTCAACAGTGGCCACAGGATTGGAAAAGATCAGTTTACATTCCAATTCCAAAGAAAGGCAGTGCCAAAGAATGTTCAAACTATCGCACCATTGCACTCATTTCTCATGCTAGTAAAGTTATGCTTAAAATTCTACAAGCTAGACTCCAGCAGTATGTGGATCGAGAACTACCAGAAGTACAGGCAGGATTTCGAAGAGGCAGAGGAACTAGAGATCAAATTGCTAACATACGCTGGATCATGGAGAAAGCTAGGGAGTTCCAGAAAAACATCTACTTCTGCTTCATTGACTATGCTAAAGCCTTTGATTGTGTGGATCATAACAAACTGTGGCAAGTCCTTAAAGAGATGGGCATACCAGACAATCTTATTTGTCTCTTGAGAAATCTATATGCGGGCCAAGAAGCAACAGTGAGAACTGGACACGGAACCACTGATTGGTTCAAAATTGGGAAAGGAGTCCGGCAAGGCTGTATACTGTCGCCTTGCCTATTTAACTTATATGCAGAGCACATCATGAGAAAGGCAGGGCTAGATGAATCAAAAGTTGGAATTAAGATTGCCGGAAGAAACATCAACAACCTAAGATATGCAGATGATACCACTCTAATGGCAGAAAGTGAAGAAGAACTAAAGAGCCTGGTGTTGCGGGTGAAGAAGGAGAGTGCAAAACTTGGGTTGAAACTAAACATTAAGAAAACCAAGATCATGGCATCTGGCCCTCTCAATTCCTGGCAAATAGATGGGGAAGAAATGGAGGTAGTGACAGATTTTATTTTCCTTGGCTCCAAGATCACTGCAGATGGGGACTGTAGCCAAGAAATTAAAAGACGCTTGCTCCTTGGGAGGAAAGCCATGGCAAATCTAGACAGCACACTAAAAAGCAGAGACATCACCCTGTCAACAAAAATCCGTATAGTCAAGGCTATGGTCTTCCCAGTTGCAATGTATGGCAGTGAAAGCTGGACCATAAGAAAGGCTGAGCGCCAAAGAATTGAAGCCTTTGAACTATGGTGCTGGAGAAGACTCCTGCGAGTTCCTTGGACTGCAAGGCGATCAAACCGGTCAGTCCTAGAGGAGATCAACCCTGACTGCTCTTTAGAAGGCCAGATCCTGAAGCTAAAACTCAAATACTTTGGCCACCTAATGAGAAGGAAGGACTCACTGGAGAAGAGCCTAATGCTGGGAAAGATTGAGGGCAATAGAAGAAGGGGACGACAGAGAATGAGGTGGCTGGATGGAGTCACTGAAGCAGTAGGCGTGAGCTTAGATGGACTCCAGAAGATGGTAGAGGACAGGAAGGCCTGGAGGAACATTGTCCATAGGGTCGCGATGGGTCGGACACGACTTCGCAACTAACAACAACAACAACAACATTTTTCATGTAGAATGCATTTTTGGATTCAGTTGTCGATCAGAAGGTCGGCAGTTTGGCGGGTCGAATCCCGAGTGCCGCGTAACAGAGTGAGCGCCTGTTACTCGTCCCAGCTTCTGCCAACCTAGCAGTTCGAAAGCACGTAAAAATGCAAGTAGAAAAATAGGGACCACTACGGTGGGAAGGTAACAGCGTTCCGTGCGCCTTTGGCGTCTAGTCATGCCGGCCACATGACCACGGAGACGTCCTCGGACAAGCGCTGGCTCTTCGGCTTTGAAACGGAGATGAGCACCGGCCCCTAGAGTCGGAAACGACTAGCACGCATGTGCGGGGGAACCTTTACCTTTTTTTACCTTTATATCCCATGTATTAGGTCAGGAGGGGACGGGTGGAGGACATAAAAAACAAGCTGGTTTAAGATTAGGCCTGGGCATTTTTAGAAATAAATCTTATTTAGAAATCCAGAAATATTTGTATTTGCTTGATATAAAAACATTGATAATAGAAAAATCATGCAAAGTTACCTTTAATTCTGGAATCTCCAGACAATTTTTTTGCAGTATGCTATTCTCTTCACTCTAAAAGTATATGTTTTTTTTTAAAAGAAGCCACCACATGCGGTTATCTTTTTATGGGATGTGGGAAAAATATCTGGATTTGAAGGATGCCCCTGGCAAAGAAGGACTGTAGCTATATGTTTACAATTTCTTTCAATCACTTGCATTTCAGCCAAAATCAATAATGACCAAGCTATAAGTGTGAACATTGACGTTACTGCCTTTTTACCTGAGATGCCAGCTGGTAGTTATAAAGGTGTTGTGTGGCTCACCAGATATTCCCTGAGATCTTTATTTGAACCTAAGACTGAACATTTAATTGTGCTGCTTAGAGAGCTATATTAGTTTAAGCACTTCCTTCTCCAAGTTCATGTATGTAAATGGGAAAGCTTTCAAGAAGATTGCTGAGATAACCAATTACTGTATTTCCATGTACAGTGGTACCTTGGTACTTGGCATTAGTTCATTCTGGGAGATGCAAAGGGTAGTAAAAAGGATGAGTCTCAAACAAATCATGTGACTTACCATGTAACCCTTTGTTTCGGTTGGCAAGAACTTTCTGTCTGTCCCTTTTCCTATGTCAGTGACCTTCCTAGCATGGCCGACTTCCTGTAACTATCCCCACCTCTGTGGCCATCCCTACTCCTTTTGCAGTGACCTTCCCAGCGTGGCTGACTTCCTCTCCATTCCCCTCAGCTGTCCCCCTCTTCTTATAGAAGTGCATTGAGTCCTAAACAAAGGCCAAGTACTGGGACAACATTTTTGTTGTGTATTTACTTATTGTTATGTATTCACACGTTGTGTTATAATAGAAGTTAACAGGGCTGAGGTAAAAGCCGCGGCAGCTTTTGACAGCTGTCAAAAGCTGCCGGGCGGAACTGCGCAGGCGCCAACCGACTGACAGCTCAACACGCGCTACCGATGACAGCTCCGAGCTGTCAAACCCTGACGGCCCCGATTGGCGGAAACAAACGGCGCGGGAACGAACTCACCCCTGATTGGTCAAACTGCCGACAGCTGCCAGTATAAATAGATGTCATGTTCTTATGTTGTTCGCCTGGTTCTGAATAAAGAGTTAAACTGTTAACTCGCTGTCTCGCCTGCTTACTAGTTAAAGCACTGGCGACGAAGGTGGGATACCTGCTTGCCTAAGCTGAAGTCACTACCTAAGGGGAGAAGAGATTTTTTCCCTTAGCCGAGCTGGTCACTCGCTGAAGTCACTCGGAAGCCGAACTTCCCTTCAACGCAAGCAGCGGCACCCACAGTTACAGACAGCATGACGAACCATGGCCACATTTGAGAATTCAATACCCGCCACCCAGAAGGCTGGGAGTCTCATCTGGGCCAGGTAGAAGGATACCTGGTGGTTAAGAAGATTACGGACGACCGGGCCAAGGCAGCCGCCCTCCTCTGGCTCAGCGGGCCCGCCGTATATGATGCCGCTGTGGGAATCTTCACTCCTGAGCCGATCGCCACTATCTCCTACGCCGACCTTACCGAGGGGCTGAGCAAATACTTCATGCCCATCAAGTCAGAACTCTTCTGGAGAGTAAATTTCGCCCGAAAACTACAGCTTCCTGACGAGCCAGCAAATGACTTCATAACCCGGGTCAGACACGCCGCACGACGGTGTCGGTTCCCGGACTTAGAAGACCGAATCCGGGACCAGATCGTCATAGGGCTCAAAGACGAACGGCTGAGGAAGAAGCTGATCGCCAAGCCAGAAATGACAATGACCGATGTGGCGAGGGAAGTCATTGCATACGAGGACTGCCACGGTGACAACCGACGTTCACCTGACAGCGGGCCCAGGGGGTCCGTGCACCAGGAGGACGGCGGGTTCAGCGGTCCCGAAGATGACGACGTCTCCATGGACATCGACGGTACAGCGGCGGTTCGAAAAGCTCAGGCTGCAACGCAACTACCGAGGGGGGCCTGCCAACAATCAGAGGGGCGCTAACTTCCAGCCAAACAGGGCTAAGTGTGCCAGCTGCGGCGGAAGCCACCCGAGAGCAACGTGCCGGTTCCGCAGTGCCAAATGCCATGGGTGCGGAAAGACAGGTCACCTCAAAGCCGTGTGCCGCAGCCGGAGCCGAGAAAATCTGCATGAACTGGAGGTGACACCTGCAGGTATGAGCCAACACACACCCAGAGCCAGGCACAGTCCTAAACCCCTAGTGCTTAATGTGAGGGGAAGGGCGGGGGAATACACAGTCCACAGCACTCTTAAGCCCAAAGTCAAGGTGGACGTTCTAATTCATGGAATCCCCTGTGAGATGGAAGTGGACTCTGGGTCCTCTGTCTCACTCATTTCGTGGCAAACCTACAGGGACATTTGTAACCAAAGTAGAAAACGGCCCGCCCTTCGACCCACCAAACTCCGCCTAGCTGACTTCCAGAAAACACCCATTAAACTCCGGGGAAAGGCTTCCGTCCCCGTGGAGTTCAAACAATTTAAAGGATCCCTCCCTATTCTTGTGACCCAAGAAAACAGAATCAGCCTGCTAGGACTAGACTGGTTTGAGGCACTAGGGATAGCGTTGACAGGTGTCAACGCCATTCAGCTGTCAAACTTAGAATCCGTCTGCCTTCAATTCGCGGACGTCTTTGACAGCTCGCTAGGGAAGTACACTGGACCGCCCGTATCACTTAAACTAAACCCGAATGTAATGCCTGTCAGAATCAAGGCAAGAAGAGTTCCCTTCGCCTTGAGGGAAAAAATAGAAGCTGAGCTAGACCGATTAACTATCTTAGGAGTCCTAGAACCGGTAGAAGGGGCTGAGTGGGAGACACCCATTGTGACCCCAGTTAAGCCAAATGGCCAAATAAGATTATGTGCCGATTATAAAGCGACCCTCAACCTCGCATTAAATGCACATGCCTACCCGGTCCCGGCTGTCAAAGACATCCTCGCAGCCATTAAGTCAGGCGCCATATTTGCCAAGTTAGACTTGGCGCAGGCGTATTTACAGCTGCCTGTCACCCCTGACACCGCTTTAGCTCAGACAATCGTCACCCACAAGGGAGCATTTAAAATTAACCGCCTTCAATTCGGCATCTCTGCAGCCCCGGGGATCTTCCATGAAATCATGGAAAAAACACTTAAAGGGATCCCCGGGGTCTGTCCATATTTTGACGACGTCCTAATTGCAGGGGAATCAGAAAAAGACCTAGCTGACAAATTAACAAAGGTGCTCCTTAGGTTCAGGGAGGCTGGTCTCAAATTAAAACGAGAGAAATGCTCCATCGGGGTGCCCTCAACAGAGTTCTTAGGTTTTAAAATAGACGCTAAAGGAATTCACCCCACTGAAACAAAAATTAAAGCTATTAAAACAGCACCACCCCCTAAAAATAAACAAGAACTTCAAGCCTTCCTAGGGTTAGTTAACTTTTATCATACCTTCCTGCCTCATAAAGCCTCCATTGCTGAACCCTTACATAGGCTATTAGACAAAGGCAAACCCTGGACTTGGTCATCTGAGCATGATAAAAGTTTTAATCTATTAAAAAACTTACTCTCCAGCAATACAACAGTAGCCCTATATAACGAACAGTTGCCCTTATGTTTGGCTTGCGATGCCTCCCCCTACGGCATCGGAGCGGTCCTAAGCCACTTAACTAAAGAGGGGACACAGACACCTGTAGCGTTCTATTCCAGAACGCTGTCAAAACCTGAGCGTAATTACGCTCAGATTGACAAGGAGGCTTTAGCTATAGTAGCTAGCGTAAAAAAATTTCATGACTACCTATACGGCCGACCCTTTACCATTTTTACTGACCATAAGCCCCTGTTAGGACTTTTTACAGTAAACAAACTAACACCACAAATATTATCTCCCCGCATCCTGAGATGGTCTACCTTTCTGTCAGCCTATTCATACAACTTGGAATACAAGCCAGGGAAATCCATGGGCCATGCTGATGGCCTTAGCAGACTGCCCCAACCAATAGTCGACCCAGACCCAGCACCAGCTGGAAGAATACTGGCTATCTCAGACCTACCAGAATGCCCATTATCTGTTAAAGACATCTCTGCAGCTACTGCTGCAGACAAAATTTTAGGCAGAGTCTTAGGCTATGTCACGTCTGGCTGGCAATACACACCCCCAGACCCAGAATTCCAACCTTATATTTTAAAGCAAAAGGAATTATCCACCCATCAAGGGTGTCTACTATGGGGCAGCAGGGTAATCATACCCGACAAACACAGACTCAAGGTGTTAGAGAGCCTCCACGAAGGTCACCCTGGGACCGTCAAAATGAAGGCTCTGGCCAGAAGCTATGTCTGGTCGCCAGGATTAGATAAGCAGATTGAAACACATGTAGCCGGCTGCTATTCCTGCCAACTTGTTAGAGGCGCCCAGCCACATGCTCCCATACACAGATGGGAAACTACAAAGACACCCTGGTCTCGTATCCATATAGATTATGCAGGTCCATTCCAGGGACAATCATTCTTAATAGTCGTGGATAGCTATTCGAAATGGCTAGAGGTGGCACCAGTAACTAGCACAACTTCAACTGCCACAATACAAGTTTTAAGAGGGTTATTCGCAACACATGGGCTTCCAGATGTTATAGTTTCCGATAACGGCCCCCAATTTACCTCCTACGAATTCCAGAGTTTCACAACGGCGAACTCTGTTAGGCACACCACCACGGCTCCTTTTCACCCATCGACGAACGGCTTGGCAGAGGTGATGGTGAAATCAACCAAAGAGGCACTGCGGAAAATCATCTCCGGCAATTGGCACCGAAGACTGGCTCAATTCCTTTTATCACAGCACACCACCCCATGCACAACTACTGGAAAGTCTCCAGCAGAGCTCCGCTGGGGCAAAAGATTAACTACCAGACTAGACCGTCTACATCCTGACATATCCCCTCCAGACCCAGAACCACCCCTCCAACATAGAACTCTCAACACAGGGCAAGCTGTCTGGGTGAGGAATTACGGGGGGGGCAACAAATGGACACAGGGGGTGGTCATTGAACAAACGGGCCCCCTATCATACATCATAGACATTGGACATAATATCCATATCCGCAGACACATCGACCAACTTCGGCGTCGCAGTCCTCAAAACATAGGGGAAAGGGGTAACGACGAAATGCTGACAGAAGCACCGCCGCAAAGTCTTGCATGCCAAAATCCCCCCGATCGAAATATACCACTTCAACACCCCGCCCCAAGCGACGCGGAACCTTCGGAGCCATGCCCCCTGCCCCCTGAGCCAGACCTAGAAGCCCCTGGGGAAAAGGAACAACCAACTGAGACAACCCCCCGGCGCTCCGAAAGAATAAAAAGACCTCCCACCTACCTAAAAGACTTCGAATGGGGAAACCCGAAAAAGAAACAGTTGGGGAAACATCAACTCAATCAGAGGGAGGGGTAAGGGGTGTTGTGTATTTACTTATTGTTATGTATTCACACGTTGTGTTATAATAGAAGTTAACAGGGCTGAGGTAAAAGCCGCGGCAGCTTTTGACAGCTGTCAAAAGCTGCCGGGCGGAACTGCGCAGGCGCCAACCGACTGACAGCTCAACACGCGCTACCGATGACAGCTCCGAGCTGTCAAACCCTGACGGCCCCGATTGGCGGAAACAAACGGCGCGGGAACGAACTCACCCCTGATTGGTCAAACTGCCGACAGCTGCCAGTATAAATAGATGTCATGTTCTTATGTTGTTCGCCTGGTTCTGAATAAAGAGTTAAACTGTTAACTCGCTGTCTCGCCTGCTTACTAGTTAAAGCACTTTTCATGTCAAAATGTGTGCCATAGTTCCAACTGATGAACCCAACCAAGCAAGCATCTTTAAGACATTCCAATCTCTAAATGTAAAAGTTTATTGAGTGCACCAATTTGGCACATTATGAAAGCAAAACCAGTTCTGGCCAGACCCCACCCATGTCCCCATAGTAAAAGGATAGAATTCTTCCTTCTCCCTCTTGGTCAGGTCACATTGCTCAATCAAGCAGTAAAATATTATTATTATAAAGCATCTTCAAGTCTACCCAGACACTTGGTAGAATGTCCTTGAATTTCACGGTCTGGGTCTGGTCTCTTGATCTTCGTAGCTCACGTTCCAACCCCTTCCCCTTCCAACCCCAGGTTTGTTGGCAAGTTGAGAAGCAATATTTTTCACACCAGCAAGACTGCTTCGAAACTTGACAATGTGTTGAGAACAAAATGGGTTTTGTAGCAGTTGAGTACCAAGGTACCACTGTAGTTGCAGCAGAATATCCTCAGGTGACCTAGCAGGTAGTACTGAAAGGTAGTTTCCAGTTTTCCCCAAGGTTGCCATTCAGCATGGTACTTAATGTCATGGCCTGCCATGGGGCAGTAACTCCACTTCTTCCATGCAACACTTCCTTTGTATGTGTCTCAGTTATATCTTCTGTACTCATGTTCTTTCAAGATACTGGTAGAAGTTGATTTCCAGATTCCTCAACATCTTCATTATCTTCCTCCAGACTGTTCCAATTTGTCCTTCTCCTTTTTGAATTATGGTGCCTAACATACACACAGTATTCCAAATGATAGGGTAGAGTGGGTTAATAACATCCCATAATCTGGATTCTGTATTCCCTTTTAAGGAACAGAAGATAACATTTGCCTTTTTAGCAGCTGCATCATGTCTAACCTATGGTCAATAAAACACCTGGATGTATATTTCTTTGATCAAGGAATAAAATAAAGGAATAAAAAACAATAGCCAGGTGTTTGAGGGTTTTATTTAGTGAAGGATCTACTAACTGTAGAAGATAAATGAATCTGCTATATATTTAGTGCTGTAATCAATAATGTTAACATTGTAAATGTTATTGGAACAGGAATGCATATGACTTGAGGTTTTATTACAGAAAACTGAGTGCATGATGTAAAACACTCACAAAGACAGCCTTGAAAAGGGGATTAGGATTGCATGTGAATACAGTTTGAAAAACACTAGATGAATCTGTTATAAGTCATATGTAAATATATTTCCATTAATGTCATGGCTTATGATCCGAGGAGAGGAAGTGTTCTCTCTTTGCAGATACTCTACTTCAGAAAATAGCTTCAGAAATATATTTAGCAAGCAATTTCTGCAGTTGTTATTGTGCTATGTTTACAGCTTCCTGTTGTGAAAGTTGAACATTCTTTTATTTTTTTCCTCTCCTTCAGGTTCCTGTACAGTGGTCAGATATGGTAACTTTAAAAGCTCGAATGATCAATTATGGCTTACCTCGTTATCATTGGCTGACCCATGCGTGGAATTTCTTCCAGAGGGAGGTTAGTGATCAAGCAGTCAATAATGATGTCTGTGGATTATAACTTGCATTTTTATGTAGTCAAATTAAATGAGATAGACGTGATTTTTTCTTCTTCTCAGGTGATGGACAGAAATGCATAACTAATTCCAATAAATTAATCAATATAATGAATAATCTTCCACCTCTCCTCCGCATGATGGAGAGGAAACTGTCACATTATAGTTAAACTAGTTAAATCAAAGATAAACAACAGGAGAAAACAATTACTGATTTTACCTTGATTTTGAGTGTGTCTGAAGTTGGGCACAAGTTATAACCAGGATTAGTATGTTGCATGAATCAACTTACCAGGCTATATCATGCTTCATTCAACTGTCCATGGTTAAAATTGTGATTTTGTTCTACATGTGAGCTGAACCATATAGTACTGGAGTTCAGCCTTAATCAGGATGGCAGGGTAACCTTTCATACATAAAAGGAATGATCTGCATAAGTTATGGAAATGAAAGATCATGTTCCTGATTAAAACATATTATTGAAGGCTTTGATTTAAAATAAATTTGAAATCTTCAATGTTTAAATTTAATTTCTGAGAGTAAAGTTGAAGAAAGCCTAATTATTTCCAGAGAATTACAAGCAGTGTTTCCATAGATTGTTATTGTGTGATAGGATCCAGTTTTATTTCTTGAATGAACTGATGGTGGAACAGTACTAATTTGTACATTAATGGAAAAAAGGCACAGAAGAATATTAAAAAGATAAATCATATAGAAAATACATGGAAGTATACATGAAAAAACCCCATCAATTACAGATACTTCTTCACAGACCAGACACAGTTTAAATGTCAATCATTTTCTTGAAATCTGTGCATTTAAAAAATTGGTTGGCTGAATTGGTAAGTTTGCTGTAAAAGGTAAAGGTTCCCCTGCACATGCGTGCTAGTCGTTTCCAACTCTAGGGGCCGGTGTTCATCTCCGTTTCAAAGCCGAAGAGCCAGCGTTTGTCCAAGGACGTCTCTGTGGTCATGTGGCTGACATGACTAGACGCCAAAGGCGCACGGAACGCTGTTACCTTCCCACTGTAGTGGTCCCTATTTTTCTACTTGCATTTTTACGTGCTTTCGAACTGCTAGGTTGGCAGAAGCTGGGACGAGTAACAGGCGCTCACTGTGCTACACGGCACTCGGGATTCGACCCACCTTCTGATCGACAAGCTCAGCGTCCTAACCCACTGAGCCACCGTGTCCCTCTAAGTTTGCTTTAAAAACAGTTAAATAGGAAAACAAATACAATTAATGAATTACATTCTTCAAAAGCTCTGCATCTATTAAGGAAAAACAGAGCTATGGTTTGTCTTTTTTGATGCAGTGAGAGGAAGAAACTTGGGGGAAAAAACTGGTTTATTTATCCTGAGGGGAGAAAGTATCTTATTCTGTTTTTGCACTCGGATATTCTTTGTTAAGAATTGCAACCTTAATGAGTGTTGGGCTTCTAATTGCTGAAATTGTTACAGAGAGAGCACTTGTGGTGAGAAACCGTTATGGGTGCTAATTACAGATTGTCTTTTTTCTGTTTCATTGGGCAAATGAGAAGATTATGTCCCTTATTATTACACCGATTGCAGGAGAAAATGTGCAGTAATTTAAATTTTTTTTTTAAGAAAGAAACATTCCTTAGTGGCTTAGTTTAAAGTTATCTTTTTGGAGAAGCTCTCTGGTGTAACCATAATGTTTGGTGTTTCTACAAAATGATTCTGATTATTGTTAAGCCTTTTATTGCTATGTTGTAAACTTTTAAAACTTTTAATATCTGTACCTTGCTGTTGAATTGAAGAGTTAGAGTTACTGAATTGGCAGATTGACCTGAATTGGCAGATAAATCTTATAAATAAATAAATGCTAACTATGGACATACCAAAAACACTTACATGGACAAACAGGAGAATTGATAGACGAGAGAAATGCTTTTACAAACCGAGGGCCAGGGCCAGAAGTACAGAAGACAGGTATATGCCACCGCTGTACAGAATACAAATCTGAACAAGATTTTTTCAAAGTCATCTGTCTATGCAGAGACGTTATGCGTTTATCCAAATTCCCAATAACTAATGCTTTCCAAATTACCTACAAAAATACTCTTAAACAAATCTGTAAAACATAGCTAAGCTAAATATAATAAATGCAAATTAGACATATCAAAATACCAGACCATGTATAACAGAGTAAAATAAATTTCTATTTTCATCCTTACAAGTGTTATCCCAATTGGATTCATACTGTACATACAGTTCTCAGTCCTATGAAGAGCCAGGTTGAATGTAATATTTGGCCTCTGACCACACAAAACATGTGTTGTTGTAAAGTATGGGTGCCAACAGGTTGTTTATGTAATACTTGGTTTGAGATAATTTACGTAGATATGTACTATGTATGTCCATGCAAGGAACCTAGTGAAATCTTCCATACTTAACCATTGTATCTAAATGTATTCTATCTAATTTCACTTGAGTACATGCTCTCCTGAAATACTGGGGCATTTTGCATTTACAAGCCCTCGCTTAGCAACCATTCAACATTATGACAGGCACTGCCCCAAAATTTTGAAGTTCTGAAGGCCGTAACCTCATTCCCACCCTTTGTTCACATGATAGCATTTTGGGTACTTGGCAACTGGCTTGCAGTTATAGCCATTTGCAGTATCCCACAGTCATATGACTGTGATTTTTTATATTTTTACAGGTTCCCAGCATTTACTTCCAGTTTCTGGCAAACAAAATCTTTTAGATAAAATGGATTTGCTTAATGACCTCCGCGTTTGCGTAACAACTACTAAAGTTATAAAATTCAGTGCAATCATGAGGTGATCCACTTAATGACTACAATATGATTTACTACCATAACTCCTGGCTCAATTATGTTCATAAGTCAAGGACTAACTGTAGACATTTTTTTTCATTTTAAAGGTGTGTTTATAGTAGCACTTCCATTTCAATATGTTATAGCTATTATTCTTTGAGCTTCTACATGTAACATTTTTGCGTGGTAGACTTTTAACCCTTTTTGGGGGACAGCTGGAAACATAAAGAAACATAAAGGCTAGAATTCCTCATATAATTTGCTTGTTGTACAGTCTGAAAGGATTTAATTTGAGATTTAGTCTGTTCAATCAAACACATTTTGGGTGCCTTTGAGATTCCATAAAAATGTTAATATTCAGAAACCTGGGAATGGGCAATTTTGGTTTCCCTAGATTTCCCATCCCAATTTTCACTCTCCCAAAATAGCTTCTCAAAATTAAATAAATGTTTGTTTGTTAATTTATTTATATTTATCCTGCCTTCATTGTTTTTTATAAATAAGGTGGTGTACATATCTCATACTCCTTTCTCCTCCAGTTTTCCCCATAACAACAACCCTGTGAATTGGGTTAGGCTGAGAAAGAGTGACTGGATGCTCTCATTTTTAATTTTTAATTTATTATTTTTAATTTATTTTACATTAGAAAACCAGTAAGATCTTTACTCCTTTGGTTAGTTGTTATATATCATTTAGAAATTTAGGTTCTGTCTTGAGGGTTTAGAAACTTTTTCTGGGAAAATGAAAAAGTTGAAATTGTCAGAAAAGGAGAATTACTTTGATCCAGTCTTAATGATACAGAAGTGACAGTTTATTAATAGATTTTTCCTGCTATAAACTTTTGTAAATTATGCCCAAATTCCAATAACATTCTCTTGCCAAACATGCAAATCTAACTTTTGAAACAGAGATACTTGTGAAGTGCATTCCAGGCCCAAAGCAATTTTTAGGAGGCTTAATTAGAAAAACTGACTAAATAAAACTAATTTGATGTATTTCTCATTTTAACATTATGCTAACTATATCTGACCATTTACAGTTTAGCTTTTAAAAGTATTTTGAACTTACTTGCTTTCTATTTTAATGAATACCTATCTTTTTATTTCACTGGAAGCACATAATTTTATTTGGGAAAGGATTTTTTTTTAAAAGTTAGGATACATTAATTTCCTAATAGACAGGGTTTTTTTGTTTTTCCATTTTAAAGCAGAGGTTTTACGTACCAAGATGAGTCACAAAGGAAAACAAAAGCCTTGAGGTTTGGATGATAATTTTCACATTTGTATTTTGAGAGGAATTTCATTTAAGCTCTCTTGAAGTTTACAAAACATCTATCTTTAGATACATAAGTGATTTAGGTAGTTCAGTCAAAATGGAAGAAGTACAAATGGAAGGATAAGATGATGTTTGATTTAGGCAACATTCCAAGCTGTTTTTCTTTATTGCTGTAAAGAGGCCTTGCAGGGGTAGGCAACCTTGGCTCTTTTATGACTCGTGGACTTCCAGAATTCCTGAGCCAGGAATTCTGGGAGTTGAAGTCCACGAGTCATAAAAGAGCCAAGGTTGCCTACCCCTCTTCTAGAGCATTGACATTCAAAATGAGGCTTCCTTTAGAGAAGTTGAAGGCTTGAATGCAACTCAGGATTGTTCACTGCATTCTGTGGTCTTTGAGTATCATACAAGGATGATGGTTCTTTTGCAGTTTAAATGCTGTGGAGTGGTGTATTTCACGGATTGGCTGGAAATGACAGAGATGGATTGGCCTCCAGATTCCTGCTGTGTGAGGGAATTCCCAGGATGTTCTAAACAGGCACACCATGAAGATCTTAGTGACCTTTACCAGGAGGTAAGACTTTAAACAAAAACCTGCCTCTAAGCCTGGAAGCTGTGTGTTTTATTTGCTGCAGCTGCTTTCCACCTGCAGTATAAGTACATGACATCACACTTTACAACAGCATCATTTAGCAACATAGTTGTCGGTCTCAGTTACTAGCCCCAAATGAGGACTACTTGTTTTAGCAATACTGATGGAAAGCCCTTTAGGATGCCCTAATCTCAAACTGAATATAGATTTGTGAGAAAAGCCCTTGGAACTGAAGCTGAAAATGGAGTAACATTTCCTCACAAATATTAGAATGGCAGTGTTGTCATAGGCCAGGGGTAGGCAACCTCGGCTCTTTTATGACTCATGGACTTCAACTCCCAGCTATGCTGACTCAGGAATTCTGGGAGTTGAAGTCCATGAGTCATAAAAGAGCCGAGGTTGCCTACCCCTGTCATAGGCCCTTAATTGTTATAGCTCATAAAGTCTACAGATCTGGGCTGCCTATATGTGCTCTTCCTTGTGGGTCTGTCCCTTTTTCTAGGATGTGTCTTTCTTATTTCATATCTTCACAAAATCTTATGTGCAACCACATTGGCAGCTTACAGTCTGCTTCATTCCTTGATCTTCACTGAAATGGCTTGCAATTATTCAGTACCTCCTTTTTGAGAGCTTCTATTCGTACATATTACTTTTCTCATAACTGTCTCATTGCAATTTGCTATTGCTCCACATTTATTAAAATTGGCACATTTCTTAAAGATTTTGGGGTAACTAAAAGCCTTCTTTGCTTTAATTTTGTTTTTTTCCTTATTTGCATTTTCTTTTGGGTTGGAGTTTTAAACATGTTCTTAATTATTGTGTTAAATTTTAAATTTGGGCATTATATTTAATTGTATTTTAACTTTTATATTCTGTTTTTTATATTTATTGCCCTGTACACCGCCCTGAGTCCTTCGGGAGAAGGGCGGTATAAAAATATAATATTGGGTTATTAATCTTTTTACAATGATTGTTTTTAGTATCTGTGGTTTTGTTTTTGGTATGCTGTCCAGAGTTGCCTTTAGTGAAATGAGTGGCTATATAAATATGGTAAACAAACAAATGTCACTCCAAACAGCCAGGTGAGCCAATCTTTGAGGAAAGTTTCTGGAAGCCAACTCAGAAGGAAGCTGAGTAAAAGGGCTAATCTTACAGGCCTTCTTCTCACTCCCCTACCCTTTGGAATCTAACCCTTGTGCTGGGAAAATTAGCACGATGAGAAGTGATGTTTGTATTTACGTTCATTGGAGAGAAAGAGAGCACAAGAGACTAAGCAGGCACACACACATGGACAGGAATGCACTAGCCTAGCCCTGCTTGCAGCTGCCAATTGGGAAAAAGGAAGCCTGTAGCATGAAACTGATTATGGTCTGGTCCATTACAAGCAGTCCTGCAAGCTAGCTAGAGAGTTCTAATTAAGGTCAGAGAGTTGACCTTGTTAACTTGTGGTTAGCATTTTTTAAGGATGCGTGTCAGCTTAGGAAGAGATAGCTTGTTTAGGCAATCTCTCCACGCTGCAAGGGTGAGGGAGAAAAAACCTAGGTCAGGCACAGGACAGTGTGTAGTAACTGGTTGTAATGGTGAACCAGTGATTGAGAGAAAGAGAGAGATGGACACTGTGGAGGACATAAATACATCATTAATTGGAGAGTTACTTTTCCATCTCCATTTAACTGCAAATGGTTGCTGACTGAGACAGTCACTAAACAAGGACTACTTGTTCATTTTTACCAGTCCTTGTAAAATGCCCCCAATCTATCATTCCAATAACTCTGGCCATAGAAATAAAATCTGTTATAGCCAGTCATTCATTTGTAATGCTTTTATTTCTCTTTTTAGTCTAATTCAGTGGAACACCATTTGAACTCACAAGGTTTTCCTTCCTAGACAGGCTAATATGTAACATCCAGGAAAAGATTTTTAATAAATAAAGTAGGTAGCTGAATCTGATAAAACTGTTCTTTGTGTAGACTAGATTATGACACCATTGTGAGTCAGTTGGTCAGAATTAGAGAGTGCTTGTCCCATTTGAGGTACTCAGAATTTCTGATTTCAAGCATCTCTAGGCACAATATGTTTATATATAGCTGAATTTCTTCTCTTGCTCCACAGGGTTGTGACAAAAAGATGTACACATTCTTGAGAGGAACTAAGCAGTTGCAGGTACTTCGATTTCTAGGAATCTCCATAGGGGTTACCCAAATTTTGGCTATGATCCTGACAATTACTTTGGTGTGGGCTCTGTATTATGACCGCCAGGATCCACGCACAGACCAAATGCTATCTTTGAAGAACGATGCCACTCAACACCTGTCATGTCATTCTGTGGAGTTATTAAAACCCAGCCTTACAAGGATCCTTGAGCATACTACAATGGCAAACAGCTTTAACACACACTTTGAAATGGAGGAACTATAGTGCAATCTGCCAGTCTGTGATTTCTACAATTTGAATATAGCAATCATTTTGGATTCTGGACACTGCATTTTAAGGTATCATGGAAAAGATGGCAAGGAACGAAGATTTTCTTAAGGACAGTTGTTTTTCTTTTTTCATAAAACCTATTAGAGTTGTAATGCTAAAAATAATTAATTTATAGGGTAAATGTGCCCTTCATTTTTCATGAGATTGTATGTACCATGTGAAAGATAGATCACTAGTCTAATAAAATAGTGAGTGAAAAAAAAAAAATCAGGAATAATTTTAGGGCTCTCACCTATTAAAAATTTTCAGTTTAACAATTCTGTTAGATTGAGGATGGAAGTGTTCAGTGTTGAAAGCCCCACAGATATTAGAGGGCTGTAGACAATCAGTGTTCAACAGTTACATATAATTTAAGTGGTTTTTCCATTTGATTTTCAAGGAACGGGAACTGGCAAGCCACAATTATTGAACATGTTACATTCAGATCTGCTTCCTCTCCAGTTAATCACAGCTAAGAAAACTCTGAACTCGGATCTTTCAGAATGTAAAAAAACCATTTGAAAATATGACAGTCTTATCAGTTTAGTCCACACATAGAATTGCATGTGAGAAAAATAATTCACAGTAGCGCTGTGGTTACGGATACACTGATGGGAATGTTCAGCAGTACATTGTGTACAGAACACTAGGGTCTATGATATCGCAGATGTATTGTTTGCATTTGGAATGTAGCTATCAGTGAAATCCAGGCATGAAATCCAGTTACTTAACAGTATATCACTTCCCAATACATGTGTGTAAACTTTGGTTCTTCCCTCTTTTTTTGTGCATTACACCACCAACATCAGTGGAATTTTTTTTAAAAATATCATAGTCTCATATCCTGCAAATGGTTTGTCCCACAATAAAGGCACATGGAACAGCTTAAGAAGAACCCATGACAACTGTTATTACTAAATAATGGTGGTTATTGCCACTAAAAGATCAGGGATAGATGTATACAATAAAGTGTGTGTATGTACAATAGAATTGCTGTCAATATGGAAATCTGGATTTTTGTAAAGAGAATAATCTTATTTTAGCATCATTTTTGTTTAGTTTAAGGAAATATGTGAATCATTTAATTTTTAATGACTTATTAATTTTCAAATTAAATTATGTGGACTGAAGAAAAAAATACATATTAATACCTAACTGTATTTGTTATATGTGACAGCTATATGGGTTGTTTGTATATGTCTATGCATGTGTATGCGTGTGTATGTGTGTGTTACTGATTCAACTTTAAGGAGATAATTCTATCCATTGTTTGCTGAAACTCAAGTTACTAAAGAGAAAGTCTATATTGTCTCCAAAGAAAAGCTCCTTGTAAAAATATTTCAACTTTTCTCCTACCCTACTTATTTTTCAGTAAGAAATTTGGAAAATGATTTACCCAGTTAATTGTCCCACTGAAATCAATGAGAATAAGGCTTACTTAACTTTGCTTAGATTTTGTACTTAGCTTTCTGAAAACATATTTATGTGTGATTTGGCTCATTTGAATACCAAGGAAGTATTTCTTTTGTAGGATTTTTTCTATGGATCCCCTAGCTGCTGCATATTTTCATCAGAAGTTACATATTTGATGGGGGGACTAGTAGATGCCTAGCAGTAAGTACATACTTCGTATGGACACTCCTCTGTATTATTTCAGTTCTGTAATCAGGGTCAGACATAATGCTGCTTGGAGAAACCATGATTTGTTACAGCATAACAAGACAACAGCTATGTCTGTATCTTCATTTTACCCTTCTCTATTAATCATAGCTTAAAAGGAAACGACATACTTTGTTGAGTTTTTCACAGTCTCCAAGAAGCTGAAATTTAAATACAGTCTACAAATCAGGATTGTAAATCACAGTTTCAACTTTAATTTGCAAACCAAGATTCTAGAGAGCATGCAAACAGCATTTTCCACTTTAATCATCATGGGAAATAGTAACTTAATAAAACTGTGATTAAATAAACCCAGAAATTTTCTTACAAGGTGAGCATCCAAACAGGCAGAAGGGGAAAATGAAAAACCAGAGGTTGATCTCATGACAGTAATTACATATATCTGCACTTTTGTTTCTGTAAGTACACAACATGGACTAGCTAATATGTAGGCTAAAGAACAGGCTATTTTGAAAAACTATGTTTTTTTCTTCTACTTAGAGTATATGCATGGGAGCTAATCCAAATTGGGATTCTGAATGTGGGACAGAAAATAGATCAAACTATTTGCTCATGTAATATTCTGATTTGAACATCTTAAGCTTAAAAAGAGGTTCAATAGGTAACTTTAATAAATTACCTTTTGGCAATTAAAATGAAAAGAATGAAACAATTTTTCACCACAACAGAAATCAACGCATCCTTTTATAAAGAGATATCCTGATTCCAATTAGATTCCTTGTGCATATGACATATAAATCTGCTAACTTTAATTTTAAACTAATATGTAAGTTTGTTCTTATTTATTCAATTAAAGATAACATCTTTATAGATTGCAAAAAAAAACCTGCACCTATTTTCCATATTGAATACTGGATGGCTTAAGTTCCCATGAGACAACTTATTTATTGAATTCTGAAAAGTGCATCTTACTGTATTTTATATGTGCTATAGAATTACTGCATTTTATAAGCAGGCAATTGAAATTATTGTTTCTCATGAGAGATACTGTATAGTCTGGTTGCCAAAATTAGATATCCCTCCCCCCACCCTTGTTCTTTGCAAGGTGAAAATAGAAAAGGACTGGGCTGAAGCAAATGTTTGGAAACTTAAGTGATTGACCATGTGCTTTACCTCTCAAGCATGATATATTGAACTTGTGAAGTTCTTTTACACTTGCTCAGTTCCCATCAGTAGCAGCAAAGGATGAAAGTGCCAGGGATAAATGGAAGCTTGTCCTCTTGTGATTTTTAAATAGTCCTAGCTTGCCTTGGACTTCATTTTGGGCAAGGAAAACAAAGCCCAATGTGATCAGCAATAAAACCACTACTTTCATATATTTTATATTGTGTTGTTTATTCATTGTTTCATTAAAAAAAATCCTCTAATTTCCTTTTGGCTTTTAATGGGATATAATAATAATAATAATAATAATAATAATAATAATAATAATAATAATAATAATAATAATAATAATAATAATAATAATAATAATAAAGTTGGAAGGGACCTGGAGGTCATCTAGTCCAACCCCCTGCTCAGGCAGGAAACCCTATACCATTTCAGACAAATGGCTGTCCAGTCTCTTCTTAAAAACCTCCAGTGTTGGAGCATTCACCACCTCTGGAGGCAGGTTGTTCCACTGGTTAGTTGTTCTAACTGTCAGGAAATTTCTCCTTAGTTCTAGGTTGCTTCTGTCCTTCGCTAGTTTCCATCCATTGCTTCTTGTCCTGCTTTCAGGTGCTTTGGAGAATAGCTTGACTCCCTCTTCTTTGTGGCAGCCCCTGAGATATTGGAACACTGCTATCATTTCGCTGTTAGCTTTTTTCCTCTAATCAGGGATATATTATGAGCTACCTGCAGCATAATTTTTGGATACTTCTTTGCTAGTCTTAGGTAAAAGAGGTTTGTTTTCTCGGGTAGCTGAGTGGGTTCTGCCTTTTTGAAGTTCTTGCAGACTCCAATAATCACTGCCTGCCTTGCTGAGATTACTGAAATCACACATGACTGGTCAGGCCAACATGACATCTAAAGAAGTTTTCACTTTGCTTATAAAGAGCAGTCAAAGAGAAAGTTGATAAGAGTTTGGAGACAGCTCCAATTTGCTATCTTTCCTGTTTGGCCATACTAATATACAGTTTCTTGCACCTACTGAAAAGTACAAATAGGTACAGATATAGATTATGCATAAGTTCTATACTGAGTAGATATTTTCCATTTAAGTGTTCTTAGGTTCATAAAAATAAAGAGCAAGTGTACTGTATATTCCATAGAGCAGGGGTTACCAACCTTTTCTATACCTCGCACCGCTAAAACGTTTCTGATATATTCTTGCACTCCTTACAAAAGTTCGAAATAACAACAACGAATTATGCATGTACACTATAATTTTGAAAAGCCAAGTTTTCGCACCCCCTGGAATTCATCACGCACCCTCGGGGTGTGTGAGCATCCTTGGTTGGGAACCCCTGCCATAGAGCTGTGCAATGTTTTGGATCTGATTCTTTAAATGATGCTTTGGAGTATGTGGGGATATGAATTTTCCTGTAACTCTTTAAAGCATCAATGTCCTTTCTCAGAATCATATAACAATTGTGTCCTCTCATGCTTCAAAGTATTTCTTTGTAAACTATCAGTTATTTTGATTCCCCAGAATAGAATATGGTCTTGATGTTCCAAAGAAATGGTTCTATGTAATTACATATACGAAGAATAACATTAAATACCAAGTGAAATTTTACTCAAGGGTTTTCCACATTCATTCAAGATCATTTGACATATAGGCAGGAACAAAATTTTCTGTGAATGAGGTTACTGCAAAACCAGTTTCCCATTCAAGCATGCAGATGTTTTATTTAAGTAGTCCTCAGACCTCTGATTTATTTAGCATAACACATCTTGTTATACTGTTCTTCTGAAACACAAGACAAATTTCACCTCCCCCATAGCAGAAAAAGAAAAAACACCTTGAATTTTTTGTGACACACAGAAATAATTACATTTAATTTACAGTACAGATGCATTTTACACAGTCGCAAGTTGTTCGCTAAAAAAACAAACAGCATTTAAATCACCTAAAACACTGAAAGAATGTTTAGCTTCTGCATTTCAGAGAAAACAGTAGCTGTGTGATGGGTGGCTAGCATTACTGAACACAAGAGCAGAGGAGTCAAACATACCGCTAGACTGTATCCTGTTCTCTAAGTACCGGTGTTCCAGCTTTCCCATTTATGTATGCTCTCAAATAGAGCATTGCCAAAGACTAAATTTTTAAATCCCAGAATGTCAGAACTGGCTTATAAAGCTCCTAATTTAGAACAGAGTTGGCCTTGACTGAAAAAATATATATGGGAAAAGAGGTAGTAGAAAGGCTGTTATAGCCATGAATCAATAATACCTTATGCACAAGCTAGATCTATAGACGGACCCTCTGTGAGACAGGAAAGTTGGATGCCACTCCATTGCTGTTTGTGGATTGAATTCAGCAGGTCAGTGATAAAATCTGTTTCTGCATACAGCTCACCAGGAGCTGTCTGTGACTGCCAGTTTCTGCCTGCAAAGTAGCATCCACAAATGTAATGTACCCAGTGATATTTCAAGAGAAGAAACTGGTGAAAATTGTACTTAGTATTTGGGTATTACTAAAACCCCACTTTCCTATAGCATAAAATACAAGAGTGAGTGAGTAATAAAAAATACAGCAGTGAGTAGAAAGAGTTTGTATGTTTTGAATTATTGTTTTCAACATCCACTGCACATGTGCACACCTTGCATGGTGAAATCAAGGACTCTCTCAACCATCTTCTAGCATGCCTTATACAAAAAGTCAACACAGAAATCAGCAGGAGCAAAGAGCATCAAAATTGGGGAAACTCTGTTGTGGAAGAAAAGTTAAGCAGTAATTTAAAATATTCATTCATGGAAGAATGAAATAGTCCTGGGGTTTGTGTGTGTGGCAAGGACCTCAAATGCAAATTGATATTAAAATGGTGATTATAGTAACTTTTATGGGGGATAAAACACATGATTTTTTTCACCTTGAACCTACCTCGTGACTACATTTTTATAGGAAGTTGGCATGGAATATATTAACCAATTTTAGAGCCAGATGCTGCAGTAAAAAGTGTCAGTGTAATAAAAATAATTGCATGGATGTTTCTATACTGCTGTGGCAATATAGCATTAAATATTATGTTTATATTTCCTCTGAAACAGTCCAACTGAAAGGTATACTGCTCAAAGTGAGAGGTTAATTGCTATTGCTATAAGATGTTGCATCCATTTGTATTAGTTCTTGTTTGGGCTGGTCTCTGAGAAAGCCACTGCAGATTCTGTTGCAGTTTCACCTGTTTACCTACCCCCTGATTTCCCAGGGGAAAATCACCCCTAAACTAAGGCAAGAAGACCAGGCAAATCCATTCATAGTTATGGGATGAATATCTTGCCTTGAGGCCTGCTCCAGTGCACTGTAGAAGTAAGATGCTTTGGATTGTATCACTGGTCACATAATAATACAAGTATTGTAGGTAATTTAAACTAGATTGTTTAGAAACAGAGAAGAACAGACTGATCACCAACATCCAATGTACAGGTAGTCCTCAGCCTATGACCACAATTGGGACCAGAACGTCTATTGCTAAGTGAGATGGTTGGTGAGTTGTGCTCAATGCTATGACCATTTTTGCCCCAGTTGTTAAGTAAATCAATGTGGTTTTTAAGTGAATCATATGATTCTTAAGTGAATCTGGTTTCCCCCATTGACTTTACTTACCAGAAGCCAGCTGGGAAAATCATAAATGGTGAATCACATGACCACTGTAAATTCATGACAGCTGTGTGAGTTGGGCCAGTCACTCTGTCTCAGTCCAACCCACCTCACAGGCTGTTGTGGGGAAAATAGGAGGAGGATAGAGTATCAGATAGGTTCTCCACCTATTTATAAAAAATAATATGGGAGAAAAATAAAAAATATAAATCAATCAATCTAAATAAATGCTGATTGCCAAGTCCACAAATTTTGATCACATGACCATAGGGACTGTGTGATAGTTGCAAGTGTGACAACTGGTTGTAAGTAATTTTTTTCAGCACCATCGTAACTTTGGCGTTTAAATAAATGATTGTAAGTTGAGGACTACCTGTATAATTTTTAGTATTATATCAGTGGAGACATTTATAGACATTCTTCCATATATCAGGTAAAGACACTTCTCAGGTTAAATACAATTTCATATTGGCCCATATATTAATTTCTTTAGAAAGTCTTTCCAGATTTGGTTATATTTTATCAACTGCTTTATTTAATAAGGCGAAATAATAGGCAACTATCACATTCCTAAATGGATAACAATAACTAAAGAAATAGTAGAAGAAAGTTGGGTTTTTGAAACTGAGTTTTTGAAAGAGACTTTTAAAAATCCTTTAAAAATCCTAAAAATGACACAAAACCCCTATATGATAAAATATGTGTATTGATCCTATGGTAATACACTCGTAGCTCTGATCTAAAGCTTTAATTTCAACTTAATCCCTTTTAGAATATTGGGCATCCATGAAGGGATATACTTAAAAAAGTAAAGATGGGGCTAATCCTGCAATAGCAACTCATGTAAAAAGGGGCAGGCCCTGATAAGGTCACAGTGGCCATCTTGACTTTTTCAAATTCCACTTCACTGCAAATGCTTCTGTTAATCTGATCCAGTGCTTCAGAACAGATTTGACAAACAGATTTATGTAATCTTCAGCAAATCTTATCTACATGACTTCCAGCACTTAGTTTATCCAATATCATTATATAGCAGTTTTAGAGGACTTAACTGCTATACCATGTTAGTTTTACATCAGATGTCAGCTACATTGTAACATCACATTAGGAAGACTTAATTAGTTCAGAAAACAAACACTATAGAATGGTGCTTATAGATCAAGCTTTTTAAAAAAAACATAGTAAAACTATATTCAAAGGAGAACAAAACAAATAACAAAAAGCAAAGATTGGCTTTGAGGAATAGTAGGATAATAGAAAAACAAAAAAAGCTGACAGAATTATTGTTGGCCTTAAATGATTAAAACATTAAACTTTCTCATGTTACATAATGCATTGATTATCCATGTGGGCTTTTATTTTATAGCTGACTTTGTGCAGTTACTGTATTTTTCCGTGTATAAGATGCTATTTTTTCCTGCAAACACCCTGTTCAAAAATCAGGTGTGTCTTATACATGAAAAAATAATGGTAATCTCCGCAGCCCAGGGCATGCCTCTGTGGGTTCTTTACATGCCGCTGCTGTGCTGCCTGGTGCAGGAGGATATCACTGGGCCAAGATGCTGCCTGGTGCTGGAGGATCGCGCTGCCCCAAGGATGCCGCTGGTCCCACTGAAGCCGCCTTCTATGACCCGTTTTTCACCGGCGCAGCTTGGGCTGAAGCCACAAGGGGGCATCTTATACAAGGGGGATTCTTATAGACGGAAAAATACGGTATATAAATAAAAGACTGATTCCTGATACAACAGATGTACATTGAATTATTGCAGTTGTAACAGTACCGAGGAAGTAAGGGAAAACAATCATAAATACTAAACTAACTGAACACCAAGTTCACTAATGTGTGTTTTGAGTATGAAATTTTTCTCTCCCCATCCCACCCCTCTCCAGCAAGTTATTTGTACACCATGGAACATTTACAATCAGTTTTTCTGAGTGCACAGAAATGCCCCCTTTTTACAGTAAAATGTTATCATGCCTAGTCTGAAGTAAACAACAGAAGTAAATTCAGATCACAGCTCCAAAGAATTTTCACATGCATATGAGTTGTTTCTTTCAATCCGTATACATACTGGATGAGCCATTTCTCTCTCTTTTGAAGTCAGCTGATTCATGGTTTATCAATAGGAAAAAAGAGAATACGTTATCAAAACTGGGTCCATCCTTAATTTTGCATTTGGCTGGAAAATAAACTGTCTGAATGGTGGTATGTGTCTTTTTTTTTAGATATTTTATTAAAAAGATTTTTTTTATATCCCATGGTAAGAAGAATCTTTAATGGGAGAAATTTCATTGTGCTCATACAGTAAATGAAAAGAGTCACAGAAGAGTTTATTCCAGAAAAGGTCCAGTTCATATAGAAATTCCATTTGGTTGTTCACTACACGCAGTTCAATACTGAAAACTTAGAATATTTTGTATCTCTGGAATCCTTCCATTATCTGGCTGTTCTGTTTAACCCAGAGATACATCTCTCCTTCTTCTGAATCTTGACAGCTACTCAATGGTCTTTATTCTACCTGTTTTATAAAGCAGATACTCGAACGATGTTTCCTCCTGAATACTCTGGAGAATTCTTTCTATTGTCTCCTTCCGGGATAGTCACAGGCGGTGTTGGGATGCTAATTATTGCTGTGGTTACATAAGGCTGCTCACAGTTTAGTTTTACATACTCATCCATTTTGGCATTTAAACTGGATCGACTAGAGATGAGATAAAAATAAATAGAAACAAATTATGTAAACATTCCATCTACTTTAGGGTTTTATACAATTCTACTATGTCAGAAAATAATCCTGGATGCATGTTGGTCAGGTCACATATACAGAAGACTTTACATTATTTGTTTATTTATTTAGATCTTGCATTTATTATTTTTAGAAATAAATCAAGGCAGCGAACATACCTAATACTTCATCCTCTTATTTTTCTCACAACAACCCTATAACCTGAGTTGAACTGAGAGAAAGTGGCTGTCCCAAGGGCACCCAGTTGGTTTTTCATGCCTAAGGTGGGACTAGAACTCAGTCTCCTGGTTTCTAGCTTGGTGCCTTAACCGCTAGATCAAACTGGATGTGAATGCTTAGTGTTTATGAGTGTCTTTTTCTGACATCTACATTTACCTAGGTCAAGTGAGTAGATTTGGAAATGCTAAATGAGTTAAGGGTATTGTTTTGGAATGGTTCACAGCTTTTTAAAAAAATCAACTCATGTATATTATTGATCCATAATGAAATTAAGGATCTCATACATTGGCTTTAATTATACAACAGCTTACAAGCCAACATAGCTTTGAGGAGATGTAGATATCATATTTAGAGACTGAAACTCTAATGCCGCTTGGGGGGGGGGCGAAAGCCCTAATAAGCAGGCATATACATAGAATGAAGGCTATTGCTAAGCACATTGATTTGTGCTTAGATTGTAAGCCACCCTGAGTCTTCGGAGAAGGGCGGGATATAAATGGGATTAAAATAAATAAATAAAATAAAACTCAGGAGGAAATGCACTCAAACAAAATGACAGGTTCATATGGTGAATTATCAGTTGTAAGTGGAACTCCGACTATAAGTACATTGAGATGCATATTTAAATAATTATTTATATACTAGATTCCACTAGTTGGGTCATAGGAATCACAAGCTAAACTGATGTTTGGAGGTGGAAATGATTCTCATTTTCACTACATTCAAGGAATGTTTTCCCAAATAAGATTTTCTCAGTGCAGCATTTGCTCTGTCCTGAGTGATTGCCTCCTAAGGAACATGATACATTTCTATCTTTTTGAAAATATCTTATCCTAGTGAAATTCATGGTGATTTACCATAATGAAATAATCAGATTTCATTTATTATAAAATATAAATTGGAAGATATAATGAAAAAAGTACTGCTCAACATTTTACACAAAAGAAACATGTAATGAATATAGATATTAAAGAAATTCATTCACTTCTATCCTACAATTTAAGCATGAAAAGGCTTTTTCTAGAATGCTTTAGATATAGCTTGATAGTTTGGCATCAGCAATTTAAAAGTTATCCACCAAATTCCTAGATTAAATATGTTTTCAGCCCGTTTTTAATTTTTTTAAAAAAATATGATTTACCTTTATTTGTGGGGGGACCTGTGTCATGACATGAGCACAAGGGATGATGCTTTTCTTTGTAGTAGCCATTTGAAACAGCAAATCATGTATAAATCATGTATAAAGGTAAAGGTTCCTCCGCACATGCGTGCTAGTCGTTTCCAACTCTAGGGGCCGGTGCTCATCTCCGTTTCAAAGCCGAAGAGCCAGCGCTTGTCCGAGGACGTCTCCGTGGTCATGTGGCCGGCATGACTAGACGCCAAAGGCGCACGGAACACTGTTACCTTCCCACCATAGTGGTCCCTATTTTTACTTGCATTTTTACATGCTTTCGAACTGCTAGGTTGGCAGAAGCTGGGACGAGTAACAGGCGCTCACTCTGCTACGCGGCACTCGGGATTTGACCCGCCAAACTGCCGACCATCTGGTCGACAAGCTCAGCATCCTAACCAGAAAATTTGAATATTTTATCAATTATTATACCTATCTAAGAGCACTTTTACAACTGAGGTACCTGTTTGACAGAGGTGTTCTTTCCATGCACCTGATCTGAATAGTGCTGAGTTCTTGGACACTACTTGGACGGTTGCTGATTATATTGGTATTTGGGATGCGGAATGTCTTTTTATGTCGCCGGGAACAGCAAGAACTTGTCACTCCTTGTTGAGAAGAGAGAGAAGGACTATGGCTAGTTTGCCGGTTGACTGTAGAAACCTCCATACAGCTTTGTTCATAGGTTTGCTCATCCACAAACTCATGATTCTGGGCCACAGACATAGGGAGAAAAAGTAACATGAATGACATTGTAACAGTGACTTATGCAAGATACTCATATTTCATTGTAGTTATAGGCTATGTTTTTTTTTATTTAGTCCTTGCAAAGCCATTCTTAACAAGTCAGAACCCAAATACTTCTGAATAAAAGTGCATGGCATTTCAGGTTAATGAATGGAATTTCCTTCCAAAGTACAACTCCCTCATATCTATTAACTGAATTTAAGCAAACCCTAGGGTTTGAATTTCTTAACACTTAGAGCAATAAAGGTAATTACTTTTAAAATGAGCTGAGTCTCAGAGATTGCCTGAGATATGTGGAATTGCTATTAAAAATTACTAATACCAATATATTACCTACAATAACACCAATTTAAATCCTCTAGAAGATCACTCGATGCTGCATACTTTGGATCCTGATGACAGCTTGCCTGAGATATTGTAGATAACTAAAACAATAAAATAATGTATCTGCTAATCATGTTGATCTCAAAGATGAAAGGGAGAAATTGGAAGATGTAAAAAAGAGTATTTGAAAAGAAAATACTTTTTCCTGTGTCTTTCCCTAGTAAAACGGAAGCAATCAAAAGATCAGATGTATTTTTTGAAGTTATAGAATGATGAAATTTAGCACATGAAGATATATTAAAGTCTGATCACCATCAACCCATGATTCTACAAAAGAGCAAGTGATATCTCAACAGAGGTAGCCACTTGACCTAATTTCAAAAAGCAAATGGAAACCATAACATTTAAAATATTATAAAAGCTGAAGCCCATTACAGATAGGATCTGCTGTTTAAAATTAAAAGCAGCATTACAAATATTAGAATCATACAATTGATTTCAAAGTTTTTCTCCCTTCAACTGAAGGAAACTTTTTGCAAGTCCTTCTTTTAGATGAACAGGATGTTGAATCCAACCTAACAATTTGTCATCAGAACTGGCAGAGAGAGCATGAGGTATTAGTTCAGGATTCCCACTCCTGGTGTGACATTCCCAATAATCATCACAACTGCAACAATGCCTACACTGATCTTTTCTTGGATCTGTTCACTCCTCGGATCTGTTGTCCTTCTTTTGGCATTTCTTCTTGATATCAGAACCAAATGAAAAGGAGCAAACTGCAACATATACTTTTGACTGCTAAACACTGACTGTTGGTGAAGCTCAGTTACAAAAGGTGTGGATCACTACAGTTTCGTCTTGGCTGCCAATGCGTAAAAGGAAAAATCAGCATAGCATGACCAAAGCATGGAACAGTTTTTAAAGCAATAAGATCAACCAACATAATTTTTGTTTATTCTTACAGATCACAAGGAAGCTGTCAGTTTATCATCTTACCGTGGTTTTTTCCAGACAGTGAAGCAGATGGTGGTGCTGGATTTCAAAGGAAGAACCAGATTTGTTAACAAAGGCCTCTTGTTCTTCACCACATAGCTGTAGATATATTGAATGTTACATTATTCTCATTTGTGAAAGAATGGGCTTTAAGTTGATTTCTTGACTTTAAAAAGAGCCAATCACTATAACTGTCTTATCATAGAAATATTAAATAGCATAAACTTTCTTTTTTTAAAAAAAATCTGATTCAGAATTCACTTTTAACTAACTTGATTTAAAAGTCAAGACAAACAAGTCATTGTTCACTGAATGTTGCAACATGACATTGACCACCTCAAATCAATCTTTACTGGTTTTTAGACAAGTGAACTTTCCCCAATCTGATGTCCTCCAAATTGTGGGAATCAACCTCCATAATTCCATGCCATCAGGGAATTAAGAGAGTTGAGGTTCAACATTTTTGTAAGTGAACCCTCTGAGGAAAAAAATAATAAACATTATTACACTCATCAGTTTATATCAATGGGGCCAATAAAGGTAGGATGAAAGCACTGGTGTGAGCGATCCAGAAAAAAAAGCAGCCATTCAGTGAAAAGTTGGACATGATTATGCTAAACAGAACTCTCTAGAATAATCCTGGGGAAGTTCATAGTATTTCGATGAATAACAAATGATGACAGTAAAATGTTAATTCTAATTATCTATTG
Organism: Vipera ursinii; assembly: GCF_947247035.1. Taxonomy (NCBI): domain Eukaryota; kingdom Metazoa; phylum Chordata; class Lepidosauria; order Squamata; family Viperidae; genus Vipera; species Vipera ursinii. Next base: position 23,515,944 of record NC_139515.1, read on the forward strand.
AAAATACCCTGCCACAGTTTAAATGTGTGAAGTAATTAAGTCTTCTCTTCCTTTCCTTTTTTTCTCTTCTAGGCTCTTTCCATTTGGATGTTCTTGTGATTGTTTGTCATTTGAACTTCATTGCTTTAAAGGTTTTCTATGCTGCATTTCAGCATTATAGGGGAAAAAGACATTTCTATTATTCAACACAAAACCCATATCACTAGCTGCCATTATAGCACCTTAGAAAGTGTAAAAAAATCAGTACAGGACCGAGCAATAAAGTCTTGTTAAATAAATGAGTTCCTGAAGGTGAGGGAACAACAGAGCTACACTTAGTAAAGGAAATCATTCTAAAAATTGTGCTAATAAAGGACTGGTGTTTGGCTTCATTTTTGTTGGTGTTTCTGCTGCTATTTCTGCAGTCAGCTACAATTCTAATATTTCTTAGGCAGCCTAAGAAAATGGTTTAGTTAACTAGTTTTCACACTTTTGGATTTCTACCATACTATGCTTACTATGGGAAGTCCTCAATTTACAATTACAACTGGGACCAGAATTTCTGTTTCTAAGCAAGGCAATTGTTAAGTGAGTCACAACCAATTTTATAACATTTCTGCCACAGTTAAGTGAATCACTGCAGATGTTAAGTGAATCATGAAGTTGTTAAGTGAACCTGATTAACTTTGCTTGTCAGAAGCTGGCTGAATAGGTCACAATTGGCAATCACATGACTGCAGGATGCTGCAACCATCATAAATATTTCCCAGTTGCCAAGTGCACAAATTTTGATCATGTGACCAAATGGATGCTATGATGGTCAAAAGGACAAAGGCCAGTCATAAGACTTTTTTCAATACTGTTTTAACTTTGAACAGTCGCTAAATGAATTATTGTAAGTCAAGGACCACCTGTGCTCTTTATTAATTGCTGGTCCATGGATATACTGGGGAAAAAACCCTGCCATTCAGAGAGTATGAAATAAAGGCCTGGAGATCTATGAGGGGATCAAGAGGGAAAGGGAGTTTGAGCTGAACATTGAGCTTAGAAGTTATTTAGGCATAATTTGAAATCTCTTTGAAATTAAAACCAAAAGTGATTTATGGTTGAGGCCAGAATGGTATGTGAATTTTGTGTGTATAAGTATGTGTATCTTTGTATATAGATGTATATGTGTGGCAAGGGAAATAGCCCTTGGAGGACAATTTCAATCTTATGGGAACTACATGACAAATTCACATTCTCCATCATATATTAATTTTACTTTGCAGGTCCCAGAAACAAGACTGGTCCATCTTGCCTGAACTGGGCTTGCAAAGCTTTTGCTAGTTACAAGCAATTACTCCTTCTTCTGCCTGAGGGTGACTGTCACGGTATATTGGAAAGCAGCCTGACATTTTCCAATATGAAACAGACAAAGGATCACTGGGCTATTATTAAATAAATGGTGTTTCTGGATATAGACACAGGTGCTCATTACCTGCAGCTGGTTACTGAGGAAGCCATTTCTTTTGCTCTGCATATAAGCATTTGCACTCCCACTCTTTGTTGCACGGATCCTTGCAAGCCGGGCTTTCTGGTGGGGGGGAGGAAGGAAAGAGAAAGAAGTGTCACTTGCTTTTATAGCCCTTATATTGTTTTCAAAGAAAGGTAATACAGCTAATTGAAAAGTTTTCTCCTGGTGCAGTGTTTCACATTTCCAATGCAAATGGATCAGAAAGCATTCATTTCTCAGCAGGCATCAGCCCACAAGAACAATGCATGGGCTTTGAGTCCATTTACACCTTTTCACATTAGACAGATTGTTTTCCCATTTCTACCATCAAGGTGATTGTGTCACCGCTGGTACCTGGAGGTAAGGAACCCTCCGTTTCTGAGACTGCCACTTAAAAAAAAAAGCTCCTTCAGAAAAATGGATAAGACCAGAAGGACTTGGAGCTGTTCAACTGCAGAGAAGTGTCCTACGTTTTGATTCAGAAAAGTCTGATTTGTACAACCCAGTGAGAACCAAACTGATGGCTCTCTGTTTATCCAACTGCTGGGAGTGGAAATTTTGAAAGCAGTATGTACCATAGAATGGTTTAAGTTACTTTTTTGGATATACTCCAGGGTACTAAAGAATTTGAACAAAGACTTCTCTAATTGTCTCATTTGATTTGCCACTATCAAGGGGGTCCAGTAATTTCTATCTTGAAGCAGAAACAACAATTATAATTAATACATGGAAAGTATGCTCTCTTCTCATTAGGCCAGAGAACATCATGAAGAAGTAAAAAGCCTGTGGACTGAGAAATGGCAATCTAAGGAGGTCATGCTAAATTAAATTCCCAAGTTCTCTCTTTTTACTTTTATTTTCTAAAAAAAAGACTCTAATGCCACAACTGAATAAGTGGCTTTGCATATTGTCTTAGGTACTGAAACCTTATGAAAAAAAATTCTTCTGGAGCAAATAATGGTACAACTCTAATTAATCTATTGTATGTCCAGTTTGGCCTTTCTTGTAGTCAGAAAGATGAGGGATATTTGTATATTATATTTCAGTTTACACCATAATTATAATAAAAGCATTTAAAACCAATCATAAGATTGGGAAGCATATTCTCAAACAAAAGGGGCACTCTTGGATTGCCTCCTTTCCTTGACAAGGAAATTCTATCTTAATACATCAGTAGAATAAAGTTTTAAATAATATACTTTTTCTTTCCTAAGATACAGTGAAAATCTCCTTATAGAGTGTACTGGATGCTTCAGAAGATGCTTAGTTAATTTCAGTTATGAGTATGAAGTGATGCAGAAAACAGTGATATACATTCTTTCGGCCTCTTCCTGGGTTTAGTCTTATAATGATTCTCTACACACATATTCATCTTTGGCTAGTTCATTGATACTGCATTCTGAATTTGTCTACCAGCAGTTACGTTGTCTGAAACAACTTCCTTCTCAAACTGATTTAAAAAAAACAAAAACACAGAAACATAATAACCAAGGGCCATTTGTGTTGGAGCAGCTGTGAGAGTGAAGGACTGAATGATGTTTGGAGCCAAGATCTAAGGAGATATCTAGCTAAATCAATGGATATATTCAGGCAAGTTAATGGAATTGCATCACCAGATCTAAGCATCATTCTGGGTTCTTTGCTACTTAAGCCCTGAATTCTGAGAGTCTATTGTAAGATTTCCTTAGTGTGGCCCCTTAAGTGAGACATGTTTTAGGATATGGAGCTTCTGGGTCCCCACTATACTAAGGACTGTGTTGCATGACACTCCAAAAGAAATAGTGAGATGTAGTATTGCTGTGTTCCTTCTTGTATCACTATATCAATTCCCTGACCTGATGGAAGTTATAGATAAAAATACAAGTGAAATTAATTTCAAATGAGAATTCCCAAAGCAATGAATGCTGGCAAGTCTTTTGAATCCTCATTTCAGGTGCTTTGTGTGACATGTTACCAAGACTACAAACTATCCAGCAGTTTATAACTTCAGGGAAAAAATACCAGAAAGTCAGAAAAAATAACTGGCAATGTTTATTCTGATACCAGCTGTATGTATGTACTCTTCCTAAACAGTCAAAAGTTTGTGTTTCTGATGGGTTGGGAACGTAATTTAGAGGTTGGATATTTGTCCCCTTCCCTTGCTGGCACAGCAAGTGAACAAGAGTAATTTAGATGGCAAGGAAAATAACAAGAAGGTAAACAAAGAAGACAGCACAAAGTTTGAAGTAAAAAAAATGTTCCAGCTTCTAAGATCTGTAAATTGAACTGCAGGATTCAACACTGAAGATCACAGGCTCCATTTGAAAGGGTTATTTTCTTGGGATCAAAACAAGGGCAAGCAATAGAACAGCATGTCCTAATCTCCTAAAATGTGAAAAGTTGTTAACTTCTGCTAGTCATTCTTGTAGCAAAATCCCTACAAAGGATGCAGCTATTCTAAATTTGTACTCCATTTCAAGCCATATGCTTTCGATACCTGAAGTCAAGCACAGAGGTATATTTCCAAGATTTCGATCTAGGATAGTTTAAGATGTAAAATTTATTTATTTTATTTTATTTTTATTACATTTATATCCCGCCCTTCTCCGAAGACTCAGGGCGGCTTACAAGCTTAGCTTGTAAGAGTCTAATTGAAATATTTTTTTTCAGATTCTCTTTAATGAATAGCTTTATATGGCTTAACTGGTTCCTATGGTCAAAGTTTCTTTGTTAAGGGTACCATCGAATCAATGAAATCACACCAGCTTAATTCTCTAATTCAGTGGATCCACAGAATATAATTTTAGGCAAGGAGGAATGGGAGATACCCCTAAACCTTTCTAAACTAAATATCAGAAAAATGGCTACTGAACCTTGAAAATTAGCTTAATGAGCACATATTAAATTAACACTTAGGTCGACCAAATTATTATTATTATTATTATTAATTTTATTTGTATACCGCCCTTCTCCCGAAGGACTCAGGGTGGTGAACAGGGCAATACATATTAAAAAACAAGATACAAAAATTAAAAACGTTTAAACAAAATGCCCACAAATAAGTTAAAACACATTAAAAAGTAGGTTAAAACAGATTAGTAAAACCCAACCCCATCCCATCAGGCCAGGCTAGCTTGTTCGAAAAGGTAGGTTTTGAGATCGCGCCGGAAGGAGCGGAGGTCAAGCGCCATCCGGATGCTAATACTGGAAACTATTGTGGCTTAGGACATATTCTGTAGTCAAAGATCTAAGCTTAATTTCCAGCAACTCCTGAAAGAGTTGGAAATGTTTCAGCCTGAAACCCAAAATACAACTACCTAGTCTCAAGTAAACCAATGGTTTATTTAGAGAAAAGTATTATTCTCTTGAACTTGCTTGCCGTTGCTGCTGCTGATTGGCAGTACAGAGTAACTGCCAATTGCTATAATTAGTCAAATGAAACATCTGCACTGAGTTTTAAATTATGTTCAAAGGCTTTGGGGAGAGGCATCTGCTAGAAAAAAAAATAACTTACAGAGACCAGAGGTAAAACCTGGCTGATAAAAGTGGCTTTTGTTGATAGTGTGAAAGGTACAATTTCTCTCAACTGAGAGTACTACAAACATGCTGTCCATTGGGATGCTCTTGAAAATCATCCAGAGGCTTCAGTTGGTCCAGAATGCTATCATAGATATTATGTGTGCAGTTTGCTATGTTCATGTAATACTTATACTCTGCAAGCTGTACTGGCTTCCAATACATTTTTGGTGTGATTCAAAGTCAGCTTTAAAGTCCTGTATCACATAGGATCAAATTACTTGTAGAACTGTCTTTTCTCAAGAACACCTACCTGCCTCACTTGCTCCCACAGAGAAAGCACACTTTAGATTCCCTCTTTTATATCTTGTCCTATTATGGATCCTAGGAAGTTTGCCTTCTCTGGAATGATTTCCCCACTGCCTTCCCCCCTCCCTGATATATGACAGGCTCCAACTCTTGCCTTTAGGGAAGCTGTTAAGACCTGACCTTTTTCCCTAGGCATTTGGGGCCAATTGAATGGGGCCCATTTTGGTTGTGTTTGTTATGGTGCTGGTCACCTTTTTAAATTAACTTTTATTTTCATCTTGATATATTGTGTCAGTTTTAATGTTATGTAGTTCGTTTTTTATTTATGGTTTGCTTTTTATTACTGTATATCACCCAGAGCCATATCACTGAGTTGGGCAGCTTTATACATCTGATCATAAATTAACAAACAAAATCTGTTCTGTAGTATTTCTAAAGCTCAAAATCAGATTATGTATAAGTGGCTGCAAGAAAAAGGAGAGGAAAAGAAAGTTCCACTGCCATTACAGAAACTAATGTTTAACCCTACTAATCGTGTTTATATCAAATGAAGCAATAATTCAATTCTAATTAATTCCAGGCAGCATTATGTCTAGTTCTGGGTGTTGCAATTCAAGAGGGGACAAAGTGGGAATATATCTAGAGGAGAGTAACTAGTTTATTGAGAGATCTGGAATGTATGTCCTTTGAGAAAGAATTAAAAGTGTTGGTTTGCTAAGTTTGAAGAGTGGATGAGTAATAGCAGTTTTCAATTATCTTCAGGGCTGTCAAACTGAAGATGGAGTGGGCCTTTTCAATGTTGCTCCAGAGATCAGGACTAAAACCAGTGATGACAAATTGCAGAGAAATTGGCTAAACACAAATTAAACTTTCTAAGTTTTTCAGTTCTTAACCAATTGGGACATGGAAGTCTACACAGTTCTGAAAACCTTAACTAATTCACTTATTTAAGCAAAGGTTGGATGATTATCATGAATGCAATAGCTGCACCTAGAGTTTAATGATCTCCACGCCTATGAATCTATAAAAACTTTTCACAGAACCCAATATAAGGTGTGGCAAGACATTTTGCATTGGAGGTATTACTTGCCTGTCCAGTAATGTATTCATTCTCTGTCTTTCAGTGTGAATACATACATACCCCACTGCATACTGCTATTGCAAAACATTCAAAAGTATCTCATATTTCATAATAAGCTCTGGATATAAACCATTGTGAATTGGAGGCATTAATAATAAGACAGGTCTTACCAGACAACACAACATGCTTGGAATTTTTGCCAAGTTTCTGGCAGCTGGATGTTTTATTGAATTTCTATTTATTTATTGAATTCCTAGATTGCCTAACTGCAAAACAGCTCTGGGCAACTCTGAGTAGTTTTGCAAATTAGAAATAAAGAGTAGTATATAAAAGCAATCATAATCAGGGGGACAATATAATTTCCAACCACATCAGTCCCCACTCAAAAGGACTCTACCAAATACACCAATCCAAGGCCTGGGGGAAAAAAATACAGCTGTTAAAAATTTGAGCAGGCTGTTCCAGGGCTGGCTGCTGGAATGGAGAAGACCTGCTTCTTGCAACCTGCTAGATTGCTAGATGGCATTGTTTAATTGATTGATTGGGCCCGAAGCCAGCCAACTTTGTCAGAATGCACAGGGCAGTCTGCCACTACAGAATATAGACAGTCCCTCAAATAGCCCACAGCATGGGTATCAAACTCGCCACGTCACATGACATGTAACCTATTGCGACTCTTTTTGCTTTGTTGGCAATGGGGCGGGCACGCCTTTGGTATGATGAAACCAGCCCATGGGCCAGCAGTTTGACACCCCTGGCCCAGATCCTGTTATATAGGAGCTATGTCTTCTCCAAATCAGGTAGTTTTGCCTCAGTCTGTTCCCCCTGCCCAAACCAATTGGAATCAGTCAATCAGGACAAGAGAACCACAGTAATATTGTGTCACCTACTATCCCTCTCACTTCTGCTCCCCATAACTGGTCCAGAAGGATGCTGTGATTGATGGAATTGAAAACTGCTAATATATCTATAAGGGCAAAGATGGTTATACATTCTTAACTTAATTCCTTTATAGATTATCAACAAGTGTAACCTGTGCTGTCTTAGTACTTTGTCTGGAACTAACAGGTAACCTTCTTTCTTCCAGGGCATTTACAACATTTTCACCAACCTTTTCTACAAAGGGAGAGGTAGAAACTGAAGGAAAATTATCTAGAACAGTTGTCCAGTGATCAATTTTAGATGAGGTTGCATTATTACTATTATTTAACTTGCAGTAGTTGGGATGTTCACAGGGATATCCATGGATTAGTCAAAATTTGCAAGATGGGAGCATGGAGTTATAATTGACAATCTTCCTCTTTTGCACACATCTTTATATAAAGAGTTGAGATTTGATCACACCACTGTTAAAGTACAGCAGGGGTGTCAAACAGCCGGCCCACGGGCCAGATGCATAATGCCAAAACCGCGCCTACCCCATTTCCATTAATGGAAAAAAGTCAGGATATGTTGCAACACATCATGTAACGTTACAAGTTTGACACCCCTGAACTACAGGGTCAATGTCCAATGACATCATGCAATAGAATATGATTAAGTCTGGGAAGATCTTTTCCTTTCTTTTGTTCGTAAAGCATTACATGTATGTAAAACAATTCTGAAAGCTTACACACCTTTCCCTCCTGAGAAATGATAGCAAATTGCACCTTTCTGATTTGGTGGTTTGCTTGTAAAATGCAGAAATGCGATTTGGGGGCCCTGGGGATATAAAACAGGATTTAGCAACCATGTGCCATCCATATGCTGCAGATTGCCTGCTTCTGCATTCAAAAGTGTGTATATAAAATCAGCCAGACAGAAAACCATGTATTTTCCTAGACCCTCTAGTGCTTTATAGTAGAGAGTCCTGCACAATATGAATTTTTTGCAATGTAATATTAGTGGTGGGTGCAATCTGTGGGCAATTTGTTTTAAGCAAATTTATGCTCAGTAAATATCACTTAGTTGCTGCTGAAATTATTCCTCCTGTCATGTTTTTTTTTTGTCCTGCCACAACCCAACTAATCATAGCACTGACTGCCAAATTGGCCTTATCAGTTACTGTTCATATTCAGCTGCTTTTGACAGAATTTACTGGGGTGATTTAATATGTTTAGTCCCCAAGAGTTGCCAGCTCCACATAGCATTCTCTCTCTCTCTCTCTCTCTCTCTCTCTCTCTCTCTCTCTCTCTCTCTCTCTCTCTCTCTCTCTCTCTCTGTGTGTGTGTGTGTGTGTGTGTGTGTGTGTGTGTAGGTTCAGGCACATGTAGAACATGGGATGGAAGTGCTACTGGACAAACCGTTTCTCTTCGCCATGATGGTCTCCCTTAATCAGAATAATGCTGACCCTGTATGAAAATGGCTAATCTTATTGTCTTTGGATGAAAGGCCTGAGATTGTGTACCTTTGTGAACCTTAGATCATATCAAAAATGCCAGAACCAGAGGAATATGAACAAGCAAGGGATGAAAGAGCAAAGGCAAATTAATATCACAAGGTGATAATTATTTTTGTAATGTATGATCTATAATCAGTATTTAATAGAAGGCAATATTATAACACCTCAAATATAAAGCAACAATACAAAATAAACTAAACTGTATACAGAAAAGACCAAAATAATTACTGGTGTCAGTTAAGCAAGCCATTGTAAAAATATTGTAAAAAAATATCAGTGTCAGGACCCACCTCAATCCACATCTTAGGAAATAAGAACTCTTGGATGCAAGTTTAGTCCAAAAGGAAAATGTTTACTAGGATGGAATCAATTGTGGCAATACAAGACGGAATCTAACAAAGTTACATTTCAATCCTATATAAAGCATTCCCATTTCAGCCCCTCCCCTCATCCATTTGGTCAGATGTCAGGCCCTTCCATGGGAAAGGGAACTCTCCTTGGTTTTATGGTTATTGCTTCCTTTTTTGTTCAAATGTTCCCTGTTGTTTGAAGATGCCTAAAGTCTGACCTCTCCCTTCCCCCTTCGGAGAGATGGCAGAATCCCCAGAATAAGCACATTGTTCTACCTATACATTTATGAAATGTGATATAAATGGATTCTGACAATCAGTCTTACTGTAAATAAATGAAGTTAGATTGCCTAGGTTCTTTTCAATCAATGTTATGAGTTCTAATTTCCACTTGTAGCACAGAGGAAGCTCGAGCATTACTTCTGAAACAGTTTAGACTTCTATATCAGAACATATGCAAATGCAATTTTCGTAAGGATACTGACGGATCTTACCAGTCATCGATATACATTATATCTATATATATCTATCCCTCATTCACTCAAAAGGCACAAAATTTTCCAGAACCACTAGAAAGAGTATTATTAATTGAGATTGTCTATAACAACACAATCTTGCAAGCCTGATTGTATTACATCTGTTCCTCTTTCTTATACTTCAGTGAATTAAGGAGGTTTCTGTCTGAGCCTCTTCTTGTTATCAGGACATTCTGAACTTAAAAAATATTTTGCCTTCTGCCTAGGCAATGGTTTCTGTATATCTCCATCAAGCTCATCTTCCTTACTCTATAATAACAATTGCAAAACAGAGCTGGAAAGTAGGGTCCTGGATGATCTCTCCTCTCTTCTGTCTAATGGAAAACACAATTTGAAAAAGGGATGATGTATCCAATAACTTATCACACCATAATAACATTAATCTTCATGCAGATGCATGCACATATCTATGTACCCATCACATGTTCCTTTTTCAGATAATGTTATGCAAAGGGCAGAAACAAAGAAATAAAAATCCAAATATATAAAAAAAGAAAAAGTAGATATAGATGAGAAAATTATGTGCTCTATGGAATAGCTCACCTCCTAATTTATGTTTCCTGATCTACAATTTCATTCACTTATACTTTGACAACTCCCCACAACAAGTTTAGACCAGGGCTTTTCAACCTTTTCACCCATTGTACCACTTTTAGGATATGGCAACATCCGAGTACCATCAGTCGCCTAGCAAGGTGTCAAAAACTTGATGACAAAAAAAGGAAAAAAATGATGAAGTACAGGTAGTCCTCGACTTATAACAGTTCACTTAGTGACTGTTCAACGTTACAATGGCACTGAAAAAAGTGCCCCCCAAGCCACAGCCGAGCAAGACACCTGCCTGCCCACCTGGCCACGCTCTTCCTCCTGTCCAAGGTTTTCATTGTGAGCATTTCTGTTGAGGATTGGTAGTGTGTGTGTGTGTGTGTGTGTGTGTTTGGTTTTTATCCCCCCCCCCCCGTCTGCTGGGTGGTTGCACCAGGGTTTGATCACTTCACATGACCCTGGGACACTGTGACCATCGTAAATATGAATCAGTTGCCAAGCATCTGAATGTAAATCACAAGACCCTGGAGATGCTGCAACATTCCAGCTGATCGGCGCCTCTTCTGGGCTCAGCAGAGGTGCCAGGATCAGCACCGAGCTCCAGCTGGAGCCTGGTGCTGATCCTGGTGCTTCCACTGAGCTCTGACAGCCCTGCAGCTCCAGTCATCTCTTGCTCAGGCTTGTGCAGTGCTGCCACCAGTTCAGCTCATTCCCCTCTCCTGCTACCACTTTTCTAGGATGGTTGTGTACCACCTGCCAGGTGCCAATGTACCACTGAATGAAAAGCCCTGAACTTTCCTTAGGTATATTACACTCTTCTTCTTTCTCTTATTTTCACAAATATAAAACCTATTTATATTTTCTTCATTCATTTTACTCTTACACACGCGCACACACACACACACACACACACACACACACACACACTGTTTTCTGGTGAAACAGGTCTAACAGAGCACCTGGTCTATCCAAATATGGGATGGAGCAATCTACTATTGCTTTCGCCTTTCAGCCCCAATCTAGGAGCTTTTACAGGCAGGCGCTACTGTGACAAACTATTTCTGTGTTAAATTTAGATTTTGCCGACAAAGAATTAAAGGGAATCATAGTGTGTGTGTGTTTATGTGTGAATGATAGGTGTGTTATGTACATACTCTGTGTGTGTGTGTGTGTGTGTGTGTGTGTGTGTTTGATTCTTCTTGGCAAGTATATCTCAAATGTGATGAAAGCCCTGTTTTAACCCAAACAGCCTCACAGTAATCTCTGCAACCTTGTATCTCTAAACTTGAAACTATCATGAAAGTCCATAAATTGTTGCTCACATCCCATCCACCGGGAGATCCAGATAATACAGACACGCTCAATATAATTGTGATTAATACAATATTTTAGTTCATGACATTTGGAATATAAAAACTGAGAAAAGATTTCAATTTTCAAGATTGACCTACAGTAACTATGACATACAGTATAGTCATGGAAAACTAAAACTAAATAAAAAACAAATCACAGATGGAATATAACTGAGGAGGTGCTAGCCTCCCTTTTCTAGCAGAACATCCTTCTTGAAAAGTCACAGCAATGGAACCAAAATAAAAATCAAGTCTCTTTTGAGACAGATCCAACTCATACTCCTTCTTCATGGTTATGTCCATACTGTAATATGGAACTCATCCCATTGCTGGCCCTGGGGTTTTTCTTGTCTTTCTGGTCCAGTTTACCTTGGGGTTTCCTGGTAAGTTTTAATTAGTTGGACTGTGGTTAGTTTTTTGAGATCAACATTGGGGGAGTACATCATTATAGTATGAAATTCATCTTAGCTGCCCAGCTAAAGCCAGCAGGCATCTATATTTGGCATCAGTGATACAGGAAGATGCTGGATATAAATGACTGCTTTAGTGACAAAGGCAAAGATATATTTCATACTGCATGGGAATCAACTATTTTACAAAGTTTTTCTGATTTTGCAAAGAAAACCACATGGATAGGCAATATAAGATGAAGTGCTACATGATATGTCTCTCAGATTTGATGGCACTCAAAACATGACTGAGAAAAAGTTGAGGATTTTTTAAAAATACTAATAGAGTTTATGATATAGCCAGATTAAATATTTCGGGTCATCTGGTTGCTGATGTGGTCATGCAGGAAAATAAAATGCACAGCTGCAAAGACAAAATTACAATAGGATCATGGAATGTAAGAAGCATGAACATGGGAAAACTCAACATAGTGAAAATTGAAATGAATCAATACACACTGATATGTCAGGTATCAGTGAATTGTTATACAGTGTAATTGGATATTTTAAGTCAGAAGATTACACTATTCATTACTCAGAATATCAAAAACCAGGAAGAAATGATGTTACTTTTATAATTAGGAAGGATATGACAAGAACAAGTGCAATCAGTGACAAAATATTAATTAGAGTTCATGGACAACTTAAATGTGACAATTGTCCAAAATTATGGTGCAGCCAACTCTATAGAAAAAGAGGTGTTTTATGCACAATTTCCAAACATGCAAGCAAGGTGTGCTACTTGTGGCTGGAGACTGGAATGCCAATACTGCAAATATTAATGAGGAAAATATGCACTAGGAAACCAAAATGAAGCAGGAGAATGACTGATCAATTTCTATACATTCTTCATTGTTAACACAATTTTTAAAGCAATGTATATATCTTCAAATGGAGTACCCAGAAATCAAACTGACTATATTACTGGCACAAGGAGGTAAAAGAGCTCACTTATTACAGCAAGTACATGGCTGACTTTGGAGCAGATAAAAAAACTGCTTATGGGAAAATTCCAGTTGAAAGTAAAGTGGAAGAACAAAGCCAACCACTTTCCATGTTATGATCTTGAGCATAAACTCATAACTTTGAAGGAGCACATCAGAATACTAAACCTTGTTGATAGGAAATTAGAAAAAACTATGAATAAACTGAAGAAGTTGTTAAGTATGAATGTAAAAAGAGACTGCCAAGGATCAAGAAATATAAGAAATCTAATTGGATATCAGAACTAATGGAAATTGTCAAGAAGTGGAGAGAAATCAATTCCATGTAAGGTAAAGATCATAGATAGATAGTTAATGAAGAATTTCAGAAAGGTTTGTTCCTTACTCCAAAGGTTTTGGTCTCATTTCCTTCATGCATGACTGGCTTTCTCTCCAGTCTCCAACACAATCTTTCTCTCTTCCATAAATATCCATATCCCCAGCATTTGAAATGCCTTCAGCATTTCTCTTTTGTTTGTTTTCTTTGTTTTCTTAAGGAAGAAAGACAATTCATAAGAATGGAAAACTCAGATCAGCAACTTGAGTCTTTCCTTCCACAATACTCTAGAACAGGGGTGTCAAACTCAATTTCATTGAGGGCCGCATCAGCATTGCGGTTGCCCTCAGGGGGCCGGGTGGGTATGGCCAGGGTGGGCGTGGCCTACTGGGTGGGCGTGGCTAGAGTGTGTATGGCCTACTGGGTGGGTGTGGCCAGCTCTACATCGTTCGCATAAAAGGTGCCTATGGGGGCCTGGGCAGGAGTGGGACAGATCTGAGGGTCTCTGGCAGGAGGAGGGTCTCTGGGCCAGGGCCAAGGCAGTGGGGGCCATTCCCTCACTGTTTCCAGGATGGCTTCGTGAGCCACATGAAACCCCTTCGCGGGCCGGATCCGGCCCCCGGGCCTTGTGTTTGACATGTCTGCTCTAGAAGATATTCCTTACTTACAAGAATCTCTAGTACTAGAAGATGACTAGATCAGCACGCCAATTGGAAGGATACAGGGATTGACTGAATATCTTCAGAAACATGGCAAGCAGCAGAAAAAGAATCAATAAAGGTTATAACTTATCTATGTCAGCAAAACTGGAAAAAAGTACAATGGTCAAAAGTTTGGAAGACCTCAGTCTACATAGCAATGAGAAAGAGAGGGAAAGGGAGAGGAGAGGGAGAGAGAGATTTACTAGTGTGCTACCCATCACACAATATCCCTAATTTCACATCCCAGTAAAATTAATTACCTAATACAGATTAGAGCTTCACAGGAAAATTCTAGATGTTCGAGCTACCTTTAGACAAATCTGAGGAACATACTGATGCACACTGGATAATTGAGAAAGTGAAATAATAACAACAGGAAGTCAATATGTGCTTTAATTATTATGGAAAAACCTCTGGTTGTGTTGTTCACATCATGCTGTGAAATGTATTTAGGAAAATGGAAAACCTTGAATCTCTCTCTCTCCTCATGTAAAACCTATGCAGGGGTCAGGAATCTACTGTCCAGATGGAACAACTGGCTCCAAGTCAGCAAAGGAAGGAGATGGGGCTTTATACTTTCCTTTTATTTATTGAACTGATATGCTGAATATATATTGATAGAAACTGGACTAGAAGATGAGTGTGGCTTTGAAATTGCAGAATCATTAATTGTGCAATTCACTGGTGGGAATAGTAAGGTTTCACACATAGGCAAGAAAAAACAAATGCACGGGTATAGAATAGATGATATGGGGCTCAAAAGCAGACACTGTGAGAAGGATCTAGGAGTACAGTGGACAACCACTTAAGTATGAGCCAGCAGTGTGCTGTGGCTGCTCAAAAAGCCAATGGAGTCATAGGCTGCATCAGCAAAGGAATAGTATCAAAAACATGTAAGGGTTAGTGCTGCTTTATACTGCACTGGTAAGATCATACTTGGAGTCTGTATCCAGTTTTCGTCACCATGATACAAAAAAGAAGTTGAAATTCTGGAAAGAGTGCAGAGAAAAGCAACAAAGATGATTAGGGGACTGGAGGTTAAAATATAGGATGAACAATTGTGGGAACTGATATGTCTAGCCTAACAAAGAGAAGGACTAGGGGTGACATGATAGCAGTCTTCTATTATCTGAGAAGCTGTCACAGAGAAGAGGGGATTGACCTATTCTTCAAAATACCTGAGGGCAGGACAAGAAGTAATGGGTGGAAAACCATTAAGGAGAGATCCAATCTAGAACTAAGGAGAAATTTTCTGACAGTGACAACAATTAATCAGTGGAATGGTTTGCCTTCAGAAGTTATGGGTGCTCCATTGTTGGAGGTTTTCAAGAAGAGATTGGACAATCATTTGTCTGGAATAATATAGCGCAGGGGTGTCAAACTCAATTTCATTGAGGGCCGCATCAGCATTGCGGTTGCCCTCAGGGGGCCGGGTGGGTATGGCCAGGTGGGCGTGGCTTACTGGGTGGCGTGGCTAGAGTGCGTATGGCCTGCTGGGTGGGCATGGCCAGCTCTACATCGTTCGCATGAAGGGTGCCTATGGGGGCCTGGGCAGGAGTGGGACAGATCTGAAGGTCTCTGGCAGAAGGAGGGTCTCTGGGCCAGGGCCAAGGCAGTGGGGGCCATTCCCTCACTGTTTCCAGGATGGCTTCATGGGCCACATGAAACCACTTCGCGGGCCGGATCCGGCCCCCGGGCCTTGTGTTTGACATGTCTGATATAGTGTCTCCTGTTAGAGTAGGGGGTTAAACTAGAAGTCCTCTAATGTCACCTCCATCTCTGTTTTTCTGTATTATATGCTGATAACAGTACGTTAGTAAGAAGGTCAAGGAACACAGTAAAAAAATTGAACCAAGACTGAAGATAAGACCAGAATAATAACAGATACAGATATAGCCTTAAAATTGACAAGGAAAAAATATTGTCATCGGAGCAGACATGTGTAGGATTAATGTAATAAAAAAATCTTGTACTTATTTCCTCATATATGTAGAAGGTTTGATGAGAAATTGGAGTTCCTGAAAGAATACCTATCTAAACATATGCTGCACTCAGCTTTTGTTCTATATTAAATGTCAACCAAACTCCTTGCTTAATTATTGCTATCACAAAGTTGTTCTTTTTACACTGTATTTGAGACTGCACTGTTCTTACATAGCTGCTTAGAATAACCATAAATTATATCTTCATATGTTTCTTAATGGAGATATATTTTTGGAAATGCATAGACTGCATTTTTCTTATGAAATATTGAATGCAATAGGCCAGTAATTCTCACCATTTTCTTCACCATGTACTCCTTTAAATATCTTTTGTGGCCATGGACCATGGCCATGGACCCCCAGACTTAAGATTTAAATTATAACATTTCTTCAAGCATTCATGTACCCTGTGATGACATTGCAGCCTCCGCGGTGTCCACAAACCACAGGTTGAGAACCACTGTAATAGGCGATATATTTTCATATTCCAGATTGGTTAAAGAACAACCATAGTAAGATTCAGTGGTTTGGGGTTTTAGGGCTTTGGGGTTCTGGGAACGTACCATCTTTGGAGCTTGATGGGTGGCACTATGCCAGACAGTCCTATGCATTATCTGGGGGTCCTTCTGGAACCGTGACTCCTGCATGGAAAGCAGCTACAGTTGTAGCCAGGACAGCTTTTGCACAGTTTTCTGTTATGTGCCAAATAACTTTCCTGGACTGGGAGGCTTTTGCTCTCAGTCACACATGCCCTGTAATGGATTCCTGTAACACACTCTACATGGAGTTGCCTTTGAAGAGCACTCAGAAGCTTCATATGTTACAAAATGCAATGGTGAAGGCAGTTTTGTGTGCTCCTTGTTCAGCAAACATTGTAACTCTTTTCTGTGAAGAGCACCAGTTGCAGGTTTTCTTCCAAATTACATTGAAAGTGCTGGTAATATAAAGCCTTACATGGCACAGGACTGTATTATTTGGAAGGCTGCCTCTTTCTAGTCTCCCAGGTCTGGCAGGAGGGGCATGTTATGGGATCTTTTGATTAAGAACTGTCATCTGATGACCCAAGGGAAAAGCATTTCCTGCCACAGCACCTACAGGCTGGCTCCAACACTGCTTCTCTTTTGAAAGGGTCTAAAGACACACTTGTGTCAATGGACTTGGGGATCAGGATTATGGTTTGGAGCCTGCTAGATCCACTAATTCCCCTTCATGGATTACTGCCTTGTCGTGGCGAAGGGGCTTGCATAATTCAATGAAGCTATGACTTATGCCGTGCAGGGCCACCCAAGACAGAAAGGTCATAGCAGAGAGTTCTGACAAAATGTGATCCACTGGAGAAGGAAATGGCAACCCACTCCAGTATCTTTGCCATGAAAACCCTATGGACAGTACCAAAAGGCATAACAATATGACACTGGAAGATGAGCCCCTCAGGTTGGAAGGCGTCCAATATGCTACTGGGGAAGAGCAGAGGGCTGTACCAGTAGCGCCAGAAAGAATGAAGCGACTGGGCCAAAGCCGAAAGGACGCTCAGCTGTGGATGTGTCTGGTGGTGAAAGGAAAGTCCGATGCTGTAAAGATTTTTTCTCCATAGGAACCTGGAATGTAAGATCCATGAATCAAGGAAAGCTGGACGTGGTCAGACAAGAGATGACAAGACTGAACATCGACATCTTAGGTATCAGCGAACTAAAATGGACAGGAATGGGTGAATTTAATTCAGATGCCATCAGGTATACTACTGTGGGCAAGAATCCCTCAGAAGAAATGGAGTAGCCTTCATAGTAAATAAAAGAATAGGAAAAGCAATTTGGGATACAATCCTCAAAATGACAGAATGATCTCAGTTCGAATCCAAGGCAAACCATTCAATATCACAGTAGTCCAGGTCTATGCCCCAACCGCCAGTGCTGAAGAGGATGAAATTGACCGGTTCTATGAAGCCCTACAGCACCTTATATAACTAACACCAAAAAACGATGTCCTTATCATCATGGGTGATTGGAATGCTAAAGTAGGTAGCCAAAAGATAACTGGAATAACAGGCAAGTTTGGCCTTGGAGTACAAAATGAAGCAGGGCACAGGCTGATAGAATTTTGTCAAGAGAATACGATGGTCATAGCAAACACTCTTTTCCAACAACCCAAGAGAAGGCTTTACACATGGACATCACCAGACGGTCAACACAGAAATCAGATTGACTATATGCTCTGCAGCCAAAGATGGAGAAGCTCTATACAGTCAGTAAAAACAAGACCAGGAGCTGACTGTGGCTCAGACCATGAGCTTCTCATTGCAAAGTTTAGGCTTAAACTGAAGAAAGTAGGAAAAAGCACTAGGCCACTCAGGTATGAATCAAATCATATCCCTGTTGAATATACAGTAGAGGTGACAAATAGATTTAAGGAATTAGTTCTGATAGACAGAGTGCCTGAAGAACTATGGACAGAGGTTTGCAACATTGTACAACAGGTAGCAACCAAAACCATCCCAAAGAAAAAGAAATGCAAGAAAGCAAAATGGCTGTCTGAGGAAGCTTTGCAAATAGCTGAGGAAAGGAGGGAAGCGAAAGGCAAGGGAGAAAAAGAAAGATACTCCCAATTGAATGCAGAATTCCAGAGAATAGCTAGAAGAGATAAGAATGCCTTCTTAAATGAACAGTGCAAAGAAATAGAAGAAAACAATAGAATAGGGAGGACCAGAGATCTTTTCAAGAAAATTGGAGAGATGAAGGGAACGTTTAATGCAAAAATGGGCATGATAAAGGACCAAAATGGCAGGGACCTAACAGAGGCAGAAGAATTTAAGAAGAGGTGGCAAAATTACACAGAAGAACTATACAAGAATGAGATTAATGTCCCTGATAATCACAATGAGGTGGTCACTGACCTCGAGCCAGACATCCTAGAATGTGAAGGGAAGTGGGCCTTAGAAAAGCTGAGCAACAACAAAGCTACTGGAGGTCACAGTATTCCAGCTGAGCTATTCAAAATCTTAAAAGACGATGCAGTAAAAGTGCTACACTCAATTTGCCAGCAAATTTGGGAAACTCAACAGTGGCCACAGGATTGGAAAAGATCAGTTTACATTCCAATTCCAAAGAAAGGCAGTGCCAAAGAATGTTCAAACTATCACACCATTGCACTCATTTCTCACGCTAGTAAAATTATGCTTAAAATCCTACAAACTAGACTCCAGCAGTATGTGGAACAAGAACTACCAGAAGTACAGGCAGGATTTTGAAGAGGCAGAGGAACTAGAGATTAAATTGCCAACATATGCTGGATCATGGAGAAAGCTAGAGTTCCAGAAAAACATCTACTTCTGCTTTATTGACTATGCTAAAGCCTTTGATTGTGTGGATCATAACAAACTGTGGCAAGTCCTTAAAGAGATGGGTGTACCAGACCATCTTATTTGTCTCTTGAGAAACCTATATGTGGGCCAAGAAGCAACAGTGAGAACTGGACACGGAACCACTGATTGATTCAAAATTGGGAAAGGAGTCCGGCAAGGCTGTATACTGTTGCCCTGCCTATTTAACTTATATGCAGAGCACATCATGAGAAAGGCAGGGCTAGATGAATCAAAAGTTGGAATTAAGATTGCCGGAAGAAATATCAACAACCTAAGATATGCAGATGATACCACTCTAATGGCAGAAAGTGAAGAAGAACTAAAGAGCCTTTTGTTGCGGGTGAAGAAGGAGAGTGCAAAAGTTGGGTTGAAACTTAACATTAAGAAAACCAAGATCATAGCATCCAGCCCTCTCAATTCCTGGCAAATAGATGGGGAAGAAATGGAGGTAGTGACAGACTTTATTTTCCTGGGCTCCAAGATGACCACAAATGGGGACTGTAACCAAGAAATTAAAAGACGCTTGCTCCTCGGGTGGAAAGCCATGGCAAATCTAGACAGCACACTAAAAAGCAGAGACATCACCCTGTCAACAAAAGTGCGTATAGTCAAGGCTATGGTCTTCCCAGTTGCAATGTATGGCAGTGAAAGCTGGACCATAAGAAAGGCTGAGCGCCAAAGAATTGAGGCCTTTGTACTATGGTGCTGGAGAAGACTCCTGCGAGTCCCTTGGACTGCAAGGCGATCAAACCGGTCAGTCCTATCAACCCTGACTGCTCTTTAGAAGGCCAGATCCTGAAGCTAAAACTCAAATACTTTGGCCACCTAATGAGAAGGAAGGACTCACTGGAGAAGAGCCTAATGCTGGGAAAGATTGAGGGCAATAGAAGAAGGGGACGACAGAGAATGAGGTGGCTGGATGGAGTCACTGAAGCAGTAGGCGTGAGCTTAAATGGACTCCAGAAGATGGTAGAGGACAGGAAGGCCTGGAGGAACGTTGTCCATAGGGTCACGATGGGTCGGACATGACTTCGCAGCTAACAACAAGAAGATCCACTAATTAATCTATAACTTGCCTTTGCTTGTTTTTTATGGTGTTTTTTAAATTCTGGTTTCAATTAGGTTTTCCATTTTGTCTAAGAGTTGTTATTTTTTGCTATTTTTCTGTATTTTGTTTATTGGTTGTGTTATGTGGTTGTTTTTAACTATATGGGTTGCCCAGCATCACAAATGTGAGATATAAATTGGGATATAAATTGAATGAATTAATGAATGAACAAGGAAATATTCATGCCCCTAAAATAACACTAAAATAAAAAATAAAAGTGTACTGCTCAAAAAAATGAAGGGAACACTTAAACAACACAATGTACTGTATTTAATAGTAGAATTTCTTATTTTGTGTTCCCTTTATTTTTTGAGCAGTATAAAATAAAAAGAGAGGTAATACATGAAAGCAATATTTTATGGAAGCAATATATTATTTTAAATAAATCACATTTATATAAAAGTCCGCTTTAATCATAGAATTAAATCATCTTTTGCCTAAATTTCTAGTCTCTTCTTTTCAATTAAAAATATCCCTGCCAGACTTTTCTACAGCACCAAAGCACTGAGAATGCTGGCTTATTCTGTGGTTTCACTAAGTACCTTATTCAATTTAATATAACACAGAAATTTAATCATTATGAGTCAGATTCCAAATTGCCCTTCCACTAGTATACAGTTCATAGCAAGTAAAGTAGTCCCAAATTCATGATGCCATCTCACACAGATTAAGAAAATCAGCAACTTGCTAGAACAGATTTCTAGAACATTCACCCAAACCAGCTTCTTTTACCCTCTGTGGAATCTCACTCAAAAACATTCTGAATCACAACACATGCTTATATGAAAAGTATTTTCACCCACAAATTTAGGATATGTGTTTCAAAATAGTTAAATCAACTAACTAGCCAACTAACTCAACCAGTTAGCTCTTTGGGAATACATACAGATACATAGTTTGCATAGAGACAATATACATTCCATTTCTACAATGGTCAGAAGGAGCGCACCTTTTGTGCCTTGCGCTTATCGGCTCGTTGGTTCTGATGATAGATGCGACTGAAGTTGGAGACAATGACTGGAACTGGAAGAGCAATGACTAAGACCCCGCTGAGAGAACAAATGGAACCAAATATCTTCCCAGCTATTGTCTTCGGCACCATGTCACCATACCTGGGGTAAAAAACAAAAGTCTGCTTAAACACATAAGCTATAATTTGCCCTTTCAGGACTCAACAGTCATGTATCATTCCACTATGTGAACAACTCTTTGTATTGTTTTTGAGAGAGACCCTAGTATTGCTAGTCAAGACATCAATTTATATGCATCCAGTATGTCTTTAATGGTAAGGAAAGGGAGGCTATTGAAAAATATGGTGATGTCATTTCAGTTATTGAGATCTAGTTGAATTGTTGTATCCAAGGTGGCTTGGAGTGACACATGTGGTCGATCAGTCTTTCTTTTTTTCCAATTTTCTAGAACAGTGGTTCTCGGTGTGTGGTCTGCAGATCCTTTGGGGGCTGTAAGGTTGTCACAGGGGGTCCATAAAGGCTTGAAGAAGTGTTATGATTTAAATCTTAAGGCTTGGGAGTCCTCAGCCATGGTCCATGGACACAAAAGTATTTAAAGGGGGGGGTCTATGGTGAAGAAAAGGTTGAAAACCACTGTTCTAGAACAGTGATTCTGAGGACATTTGGAAGCTAGATAAAATTGGAAGGTCTTGTTAAAAATCAGTTTTCCTGCTCTGTAGAAATAGAAATATTTTTATCCCTACAAAAAAAGTTACCTTTGAATGCAACTCTTTGAAAATAAATAAGGGCTTCCTATAAATAAAAGAAGGCTGATGCAAATAAATGGGTAAGGAAAATGTATTCTCTCTCATATATTATCTCAAAAGATGGAACATATAGTTGTATTAATTGGAAGGAAATTCAAGGAAAACAAACCAAATTCCTTTTCCTTGTAAAAAGTAATGAAGTGATAGGATTGCTGCACACAGTATGATGCATTCAATTGGCTCTGTGACTTTAGAACAGAAATATCTACATAATGGTAAATTAGAGTGCCATAAACTGCTGATAATTAAACAGAGCATCTTCATTCAATATAATAAGTGCATTGGGATAGGCCTATTCCATTTTCTATTTTGAAAAGTTTTTGTCTGCTTTTTAAATTCATGAAATGCAAACTATACAAATGTTTGAAGTGATCAAAGGGGTTCTTCCATCTATCATATCATCATCATCATCATCATCATCATCATCATCATCATCATCATCATCATCACCATCATCGCTATCATCTTCCTTACAGCAGTGACTACCTCTTCAAAAATTGGAGATTCCCCGCAATGATTCCTAATATACCTAGGAAGCCTGGAAAAGACCTTCATTTCAAATCCTGGAGAAATGTTCAGTTAACATGAACATTACTGAACTATAGATAAACCAATAGTATGACTCAGTATAAAACATCAGTATAAAATAACTTCATTTAATTCCATTTATTACTACTATATATCACTTGTCTTTGGTACAAAATAAAAACAGAACTCAAACGAATGAACATTTATTGTCAAAGTACAACCATGTATACATTGAGATTGGCTGAGCCTCCCTTCGTGTCCCCACCCCCAACTTACAGTGACGCATCTTATTACACCATGTGAGCTAATTGCACAACACACCGGCCTTGCAAGTCAATCATGCATAAAGTTTATAAAATTATTTCATGTTCAAAAGCCTAACAGCCCATGGATAAAAGCTGTTCTTCAGCCTGTTGGTACGGCTGACTATACTCCTATATCTCCTATATCTCCTATGTCTTGTGCTGTGCTCACCAACCTCTGTAATGCTTTCCTATCCGCGGCTGTCAGACCAGCATACCAAACCACAATACAGTACGAGAGGACACTCTCTATAGTAGACTGGTAAAAGAGGGTCATTAGCCGTTGTTTTACCCTGTTCTTCCACAAGACCCTGAGAAAGTGAAGTCTCTGTTAGGCCTTTCTGGCCACCTGGGTTGTATTAACTTTCCAGGTCAGATCTTCGCAGAGATAGACAAGCAGATGGGCTTGCAGTAGAGGTAGTAGATGCTCAAGGCTATCCCATGAACAGTTTGGTTGAATTTCAAGGCCACCTTAATTAAAACTGGGAGCCTTCAAAATACTGCATGCGAGGAATAAAATGTCATTTGAAGAATCATCAGCTGCATTCTTCTTCCAACCTTCATTACTGCTCTAGAAATACTTTGAAACATATTATTAGTGCTATCCTTCTTTCCAAAAATCTATTGATGCCCTTGAAGTGTAGCAGCATGTTACCTAATTGACTAAAATTTAATTCATGACAATAATAATTTGTGTCATTTCAGTAACATTTCAAGATAATACAACATGTCAGTTCCATACTCTAATTAAGATAAATTTTGGTACAGATCCCAAATAAATCCAATCTAATAAAAGAAAAACCCATATGGAAATAGCCTCTCCATTAGTGTAGGAGGAAGTACACCTATTCCACTGCTGATATAATGGCCATTGAGGAAACTTAAAAGTGCCTTTTGATGTGAATAGATATGCCATAACTGAAGAATAAAACTTATGCTCTGCCTTAATTAGTACTAAACTAATGACATTTATGTTTTCTTGTTCAGTTTGAAGTATAACAACTACATTGTGAATACAGGTGTCAGACCCAAAACTAAGACAGACACATGGAAATTATTCCACGCTGAGTTCTTTATTGTTTTATACTAATGGACAAAATCTTGCCAGACTGAGGACTCTGTTATCTCCTACAAAATACTTTGAACTATTAGGGAAGAGTTTCTTTCACATGTAATATCTGAGCTGAGTTGGCTCTTACTCTTCTGAAACGTACCTCTCCCTATTAGGGATCCACATTATTTCAGAACACTGAAAGTGTATATACAGAGAATTTTGTTTCTATTCAGGCACACCTCTTTTCATAGAAGTTAAACTTCATTTTCATTGAACACAAAAAGGAATATTCTTAGAAGTTTATGAGGAGTGGTGACTTTGACTTTTAAAAAGTCAAAGTGGCAACTGCAACTGCATGATTGAAATCCACCTCTTTTTATGTGTGTATCACATGCTGGTCACATTTAAAAAATAAGATTTTTTCTTTACTTTGAAAGTTAAATATGTCTTTCATGAATGCCCCAAACACACATTTAAATCTCTTTGCTGAATAAGTGTTAAGAATGAATTTGGAAAGTCATAAAACTAAAGCAAGGAATTAACATATTGTAATAATGAGGAATTCTACCAGAGGACATAATGTACCATTATATTTATATTTATATTTATTAAATTTTATACCGCCCTTCTCCCGAAGGACTCAGGGTGGTGTACAGGGCAATAAACATTAAAAAACAAAGTACAAAAGATTAAAAACAATTACCTGATTTATTCCCGATATATACAATAGTTAAAACCATATTAAAACCCAACCCCAAACCCATCAGATAACTGAAACAGGGAAATCAATATTTCATATTTCATACCACATGACACAAATATACTCATACTTAACAAAAATATCTCCATTGCAATTCAATTACATTTTCTCCATGAAAGCTATATGCAAGTCAAAAAGGATGATTCAATAATTTTTCTTTTCTACCACATATAAAAAAGCGATTACAGAGATTGGAAAAATAAAGTAAATAGAAGGCCATTTAACCTGATAGTACTCATTTTGAAAAACAGGGTCATTTCTTATTAATACATAAAAAGATGAAAAACTATAGGTAGTTATAATCAAATCCCTGATAAATAAATGAGAAGGGGAAAATAATCAGAGAGTGGAAGAAAATGAAAAGCGAGCAAAACAAGCAACTAATCTGAATTACTTCTTCTCTGAAAATAAAGCACTTATTGTTTGGAGAAGTCACAAAGATATCTCAGGATTTGGGAACTATAGCCAATTCTGATTTGTCTTCAAAACCGGCGGATGAAAGACTGGCTGTAGCAATATTCATTACTAGGCTGTGGACAGCCGAAGTCACACCACCAGGCAATTTTAAAGCAGCGCGGATGAGACTGGGTGAGATCTACCTCTCTTAAATCCTAACTATTTTTTTTACCTGCATAAGCTGCTTAAAGTACTTTCCCCCCTGTGGAGAGGGAAGGGAGATTTTATCCCTCCCTCTAGAAACAGCGGCGACTGACTATCTCGGGAAGTTTAAAACATTGAAAGAATAACTTGATCCTAATTGGAATTCTATTTTTTAAAAGCTTGTGGACTAAAAGATTTTCTATGCTTACTGAAGATCGGGGTTTTTACTTATAAAAAAGAAGCAAAAGATTATAAAAACTTTGGATTTAAAAGAAAACTTTAAATGGTAGGAGTGACATCTTGTGACTAAACCTGATACTACAATTTGTTATTAATTAAAAGAGACTTGGCCAGCCAAATTCATAGCAAAACTCTGGTGTGACAGTTGAGCCTATAAGTGTGGCAAAGCAATAAAGTAACGGAACTCATAATATGAACATCAGGATATTTTAGGGATTTCATTCAACATAATAGATTTAACTCATTGGTGGATATAAATAGGAATCTCAACATTCGAACCATAAAACTCAACCCAATTTTTTTTTAAAGAGATATGTTGCTGGAGAAAAGGATGAATTCAAGATATCTATACTTGTTTTTTTAGTATTGATAAAATTGGATAATGATATTGTCTGGTTGTATATTAGACTGAAAAGAAACCACAACCACAGCCAAAAGAGTGAGAAATTTTGAAGTTGTGTGTTATTCTGAGACAATTTAACCTTTGAGTTTTCTTAGATTTCTTTGGTCTATTATTAACAATCAATTTAACATAGAAATGTGTTAATGTGAAAATCCTTTGTTCAAAAATGAATAAAACATTCCACCAATTTATTCACTACTAGCCAAATAATTAATCCATAAAATTGGGCAAGCTTCACTGCATATTAAGAGCAAAAATGTAAAACCAAAGCAAACAACTGACTGAATGCTCCCCACACGACCCTACTGACTGGCTTAAAAAAAAGATCATTAGAGGAAGACAGGAATGGTTGACACAGTGGAACAAGCAATGCCAAACATGAAATAATGTTACAGAGCTGTCAAATTATATTTGACAACCGCAAAATAGGCTGCTTATCTAAGAAGGGTGGGCCAAATTGTTAGGGAGCAGTTCTAAGTAATTCCCAAACTGCTTGGTGACTAAATGTGGAAAGAAAATGCTAATTCATTATTCATTTCAGCAATGAACATCACCATGGATAATTTAAAACGCCACTGGTTAATATTAAATAGGTAATCTTGAGAAGAATCACAGATGTGCACATATGTTTCAACAGTGAAGCTTTCAGATTTGAACTAGTTGTATTTTCCATTTCAAAATGAGTCATTATTGCTCTAGACCAGGGGTAGGCAACCTCGGCTCTTTTATGACTCATGGACTTCAACTCCCAGAATTCCTGAGTCAGCTATGCCTATGGAACTTGATGTAAACATATACATAGAGAGCTCTTATGAATATATTTTTGTATTAAAATAAGGGTGTCCCAGAGTTTTGTTTTTCTAAACTCATTTGGCATTTTGTGTCATTTATGTAACTTATGGAAGGTCTTGGTAATTGCCTTGTTTTCTTGCTCAATGAAAAAAGATAGAAAATTTATTTTTCTCCCAGCAAACAAATTGATTATATCAAAGAAATTATTTCCCAGATTTTTGGGGTCACCGTATCAGTTGTCTATTGTGATAATCTCTGCTACAACTCATAAATACTATGGCAATGAACACGAGAAAAAGGTCTGACTGGTTCATTATCGACAGACCCATAACACTAGTACAAACCTAACAATCTTGTGCATTGTGTTTCTCCTGAGGCTTTTGCTGCTGTGCAGTAATCATGTGGGACTAGTTTACTTCTATTCTGCACAGATCGAAGAGAAATAATTCAAGAAACAGCTGACAGAAATGTTCAGAGAAGACTCTGTATCATCTCACCTTCTTTCGTTATCTCCTTAATGGAAAAACGTCCAAGTGGCTTGCTTATAGAAATTGTTCATTGCTTGTATACACCACTAATCTTCAAAAATGTTGCAGGACAACTTTAGATTGGTTGACTCTAAGGGGACTCTTTGGGGAGTTAGAAAAGAAGCATCAATATGATTAGGAAGAGCTTTAGAGCCTTTTGTCCATAAATACAATTGAATTGAATCGATTAGGAAGAACGTATTATGTTTCCCCATGGCATCTTGCACACTCAGACATTATGGCGAAGGCCATAGCTTCAGCTCAGAAGAGAATGTCACAGGATGCATTGAAGGTGCTTGGTTTTGATATAGGACATTAAGCTGGGAGCTTGTATAGTTTATAACCACTGTGATTTTTCACTGTTCAATTAGAACATGGAATCCATATTTCTTTGTTTTTTGTGAGTATGTCAGTTGTGGTGGGATGTGGGCAAATGTAAAGACAGTAGCTGGTGGAATCTCAGTCAAGAGCACAAACTGATGGAATGAATTGTTTTACAAGCGTGAGGTGAGTTGACCATTTAAAATGCCTCTCTGTATGAGTTCAGATGTGAAACACATATATAATATTTATTTTCTCCTTTTACCTCTTTAATCCATACCAGTCTTTATATTTGCTTCTATGTTCTTGATATGTTAGAAGAGGATTACAAAGCAAAATAACCCTCATGATTTTATAACCTTGGTTCAAATCAACAACCCCCCCCTTTCATTCTTGCCAAATAATTGTTAAATACAAAGTATGTCATTGCAATGATTTACAAATCATGTCATGGTATCTGTGATGCAAATTGATGCAAATCATATCCATTTAATGTGAGTGGCTTATTCAGTATTTTTGTAGTGACTTGTCTAGGAAGTAGTGGACATGCCCTTTTTTGGCGGTATGTCCAGATAATAATAATAATAATAATAATAATAATAATAATAATAATAATAATAATAATAATTATTATTATTATTATTATTATTATTATTATTATTATTATTATTATTATTATTATTATTATTATTATTATTATTATTATTTTATTTATATACCGCCCTTCTCCCGAAGGACTCAGGGCGGTGAACAGGGCAAATATATAAAATTACAAAAATACAAAAGTTAAAAAAGAATTAAATACAATGCCCAAGCTAAAACAGTAAATACATATATTAAAAAGAGCAATAAAATCCCAACCCATCCCCCATCAGGCCAGGCCGGCTTGTTCGAATAAATGCGTCTTCAGATCACGTCGGAAGGAGCGAAGGTTGGGCACCATCTGGAGCTCGACCGGCAACCGATTCCATAAATCCGGGGCGCCCACAGAGAAGGACCTCCCCCTGGGGGCCACCAGACGACATTCTCTGACCGGTGGCACCCTGAGGAGGCCCTCTCTGTGGGAACGCATGGGGCGGAGGGAAGTTGATGCCGGCAGCAGGTGATCCCTAAGGTACTCCGGACCCATGCCATGTAGGGCCTTGAACACCATTACCAGTACCAGTACCAGATGGAAATTACAATTTGGTGGTGACTGAAAAAAGACCTCCACATACCAGCTGTATTACTCTCCTCTCCTGAATAACTCTTATCTCAGGCAATAGTTATGAACAATGTATTTTCATTTCTGGGGTGAAGTTTTACTAATATTCAGGAAAATAGACTGAGTGTACCTTGTCCAGGCTGAAAAATTCCACTTTGCATTGTTCTAAACCTGTTTCTTTCATTTGAAAATGCAAACTTAAATCAAGCTCACAGCTAGAAACAAATCCATTGTACAATTTTACAGATTTCTATTAAAGTTGAGGTAATGTTTCCACATATATAATCTCTGTTCCAGGCATGAAAAGTAACATACAAAATGGGTTGCTGCAAAAGAGATTGAGCCTGGTCAATTTCTGATGAAACTCTGCCAGTGATGGAGTGTTGAAAGTAAATAAATAGTTCAGAGGTACTATTTTTGAATGTATTATAACTGTGAATTTAAAGCACTAAGAACTACATTCAAAGATCAAATTTGGACCAGTCACCAGGACCAGAGATTTACTCTTCTGAGCTTTTGGACTCATGCTGGAGCCCATCTTCAAAGACTCATTTTGGCAAGAAAAAAACTCAGAAGAATTGCCTCTATATTTAAAGATAGATCCATATTTTAAACAATTATCTTTCTGGTCAACAGATATTATTATTATTTGTTAAATTGTTAAATTTATTTGCAGCCCATCTCGCCGTAGGGCGACTCTGGGCAGCTTACAACAGTAAAATGGAAACAGTAAAACAGTGATTGTTAAATGTGTTGCACCTGATTTTATGACCTATTCTGTCATGTTGTTAAATGAATTACTGCAGCTGGTAAATGAGTCACATGGTTGTTAAGTGAATTCAGCTTTTGTTTGTTGGAAGCCAGCTGGGAAGATCACAAATGGCAATCACATGACCCTGGGACACTGCAACCTTTAAAAACCTATTGATTGCCAAGCAACTGAATTTTGATCATGCGACTGTAGGGATGCTGTGATAGTCGTAAGTGTGTTGACTGGTTGTAAGTCAGTACTGTTAGAACTTCAAACAGTCATTAAATTAATGGTTGTAAGTCAAGGACTACCTGTATTCAGATGGGCATTTTGGCTTTTGGAGGAATTTTCTTTTTATCTCTGTTTTCCTTTCAACAAATGAAGCCCTAGATCTTCCATGCCCCCTTGGATTCTAGACAAATGTGCTGCTTGCAAAGACTGTGAAGGTCTTCGTAGGTACTCAACCAAAAAAAATCCTTGCCAAAGTCACCATTTTTTAAAATGGAGAGATTATATTTTACCTTAATAGCTGCCCTGGGGCTAATAAATAAATAAATAAATAAGTTGGACTGACCTTCACTGGTGCAATATTTTTTTGAAAAAATGCTTCCCATGCTGTATTTCTTTCTCTTATAAAGATCTTGGCAGGGCAGGAATCTGTCTATAAAAGCAATGGTAGATCTAGCTAATGCTACTCATTTGTATCACATGGAGCTGAAATGAGTTAAATGCTTTGTTTATTAAGTTAAGTGCAGCTTGAGACTACTGATTTCATAGCTTCATGTTCCTCATTACAGCTCACCTTTGGGGAAACAAGGTGGGATGGATATAAAAGCAAAAGTGCTATTGACTGATCATTCAATTGCTTTCAGTGAGTTGGGCTTTAGACTGACAATGTCGCCTAATCTCATTTGGAACCTGATCTTTAGGCTATTTATTCTATGAAATCCAATTCCCAAGAGGACCTGAAAAGTGCACTGAAAGGTTCTACCTCAGAGTACCAAGCACAATTATTTTTCTCTTTCTTCAAATCTGTGTCTCAACTGAATCATTGTCCCTGAGGTGGTAAGTTCAATTTCTAATTATTGGGAGCCTTACTCATAGACTTCTTCATTTTTCATAAGTGTTGTAATGTCACCTAATATAAACTTGTTCAGCATTTTCAGTGTTATTGCTCCTCCAAGGTCATTGTGCTGTTTAAAAATATACATTAAAATATGCACTTTTCTTTTTCATTCTCTTGTTTTAGGAAGGTGACTGTTTTAATTAATTGTTTGCTACCAAATACAATTGGATTCTTTTTGTATACAGCTGGGACCTTTCTCAAAAATAATAAAATTGGTAAACCATAAAATATGTAATAATACACCCCTTCCCCACGATCTTAGTAGCACTGAGTTCTGACCTGTCTTTCAACTATTTTGAAACATTCTTTACATCTTTTAATATTTTTTTCTTTCTGTACATTAAACAGAGAACATTATTTTAAATTTGAATAGATGTCCTCTTACTTTGGTTTTTGATATGATAATCAGTGACATTGCTACTCTTACAATATGCCTCATGGTCTTACTTAATAGAGATAACATTTAATTAACATTCAACCATTAACACAGATATTTCACCAGGAATTCTTATACCATCATGGATTTATTTTCCCCCCCTACTTATTACAAAAGAGATTGCTTAATATACTTCCTCTGGGGATCCTTGATACATTTAAACCAAAGCTTTAAATTAGTTTCATAGACATTAGCTTCTCAAGGAAGTGTCTGAGTAGGAAGACAAATATAGCAAAAGAAAAGAGAAGTGCAACTTATAAGAAGGACTGCACAGTCTATTCATAGTACTTTGAAACTACCTTTGTCACTGAAATGAGTGGCTGTCAGCCTTGGCCCTTCCTTCCTTCCTTCCTTCCTTCCTTCCTTCCTTCCTTCCTTCCTTCCTTCCTTCCTTCCTTCCTTCCTTCCTTCCTTCCTTCCTTGTATGATCACCTTTCAGTTTAGAAGTATGAAGTTGAAAAATGTATGCTGAGATTCTTATATTTTCATTGCTTTGGTGTTTTTCTAAAAGAGAGAGCAATATCTTTATTTTAGGGGGAAACAATGGAAACTGGTTTGGTGAAGCAATGAACTCTAGAAACTGAATATATTATTTCATCACATAATTATAAGTCATATGGGTTGAAAAGAACTTTGGATATTGTAGTCAAGGCCCCTATTCTATCTACTACTACAGGACAGCATCCCTGAGATATGACAGTCAAGGTTCTGTTTAAACATCTCCTGTGAAGAAAAGTCCAGCCTTCTGCAACAGTCTTTTTCATTATTGAATAGCTTTAATCAAAATCTTTTTTCTTGTAATTTAAACCCATTATTTCCTATCTTGTTTACTGAAATAAAACTGAAGAAGTCTACCATGTCTTTTAGCCCTTCAGCTCTAACAAACTGAAGACTGCTATCATGTTTTCCTGCAGCCTTCCCCTCCCCCCGCCAATATAAATATAAACAATGTCTCCAACTATTACATGTAAGATATTTTTCTTCCTCTTGGTTTTTTATCATCTTGATTCCTATCTTTTAGACATTCCAATTTGTCAATACTGTTCCTAAAATGAGACTGGAGCTGGATGCAATATTCAAGAGGTATGTTCTGTGATCAACAGAACAGAAAGAAAACAGTCCCATCTATTGATCTTGACTGTATTCTATGTTGATCACTATCAGCAAAGCTGACACCAGGCAGAGCATAAAACAACTCAAAGAAGTAGTGCCAGATCAGATGATATGAAGAGACCTGGCCAAGAGTCGGACATGACTGAATGGATAACAGCAGCTTCTGCATCCCACTGTTGGCTCATATTCAACTTGTGATACTTGGATACTTTCTATGTTCAGTGCTTTCCATTTATGGTCTATCCTATATTGTACTCATGCCTTTGACTTTTCCTACCAAATGAAGGTCTTTGTTTTTCCAATGAAAATAATCTTTATTCTTCCAAGGTGTCAATATTTTCTTGAATCTTGATACTGTCCTCTCGAACATGTTTCATGTAATCTGTTTCTATGTGTTATCTACATAATGGATAGTTTTATTTTCTACCTTCTTAAACAATGGGTCCAACCCACATTTGTCTATTTTTTTACTTTTCCCCAGCTACACCTTTACCAACATAGTCAAAATAGTCCATTTTATTGTTCTTAATTTCTCTTGCTTGTATAAGTTCCATTTATATACTTGAGCTTTTTTGTTTTTTTTGTTGCCATGAACTTATTACATGCTGTCTGGTAAGCTTTCTTGGTGATTATGCCGATCTTGTATTTCCTATTTATCTTCCAATGCTTAGTTCAGTTAAAAAAAATCCCCTTGCAACCACAACAGTGTTCTATGTTGCCCCCCCTTTTTATTTTCATGGGAATGGTTTACAACTGAACTTCCATACTGCACTTTTGATAAGTTTCCAAGATGTTGTACCTACTTATTCCCAAGGTTCCTCCTGCTTTTTACCTGTTCAATCTGTTTTTCTCTACTGGTTAGGATCAAATTTGGGGAAAAGTTCCTGTCAAAGTAATTATAATTTAGTAGTTGACTGGCAAAAGTAATATGTAGAAAATGAGTCAGTAGAGTATTTGGGGTTAGTGTCCCTTTAAGAGACTGTGCCTGAAGAGAATGGCAGTTGGAATCTTTAACTTACTTGAACCGTTTGTATATACTACCGTTTGTATAGACTACCTTGTATTCTGTATGCTCCCTGAATATTGTTGTTTCATGTTGTATATTAAACCCCAGTTCTTTTAACAAACCAATGTCAGACATTTATGCTCCTGTGTTATCACACGAAGAAGAAAGAAAAAGGCTGTGATAATTTATATTTTTAAACAACAGTCTCTTTTTAAGCCTTCTAGAAAATGAAACAAAGAACAATACCACTGAAGAATTTTTCAGATTTTTGCAAGCACAGCCAGGTTGGTTCCAATAAATATTGAGTTCGAAGAATGACAGTTTTTGGTATCTCTCTGTGTTATGTCAGTTGTCATCTTTATTTTTGTAGTCTAGAGATAGTAGCTGTATCATTTGCTATCTATATCTTAAAATAGTCATTGCCCCCCACCCCCCAGAATAAATCACTATCTTTGGTCTGTAACACAAGTGCCTAGATCTGATCAAAGATTCTGTGCTGAAAAATATAAACCTTTATATGAAAATGCTTTTCTTTTTGCTCTTTACTGTTCTACTACAAATAGTAAATTGTGCATCAATGGTGAATTAAGCTTTCAGCTTTGAAGAATAATTATGTTTTCTCTCACAACTTTTTCTCCAGTGCCTGTGCTTAAAATTAGGTTGCAGGATGCAAAGGGTTTGCTATTTTTATTTCACTGACCAATAGACTTCAAATTTTGGTATAAACAGCATGTAGAAAAATATCCTCTCTTGAAAATAACTCACTTCTCCAAACATAAAACTGCACATTCACATGATTACTTCTATGTGATGGTTGCATGATAAAGCTACCACCATAATATTAAAACTATTTTTCTCCCTTGTGCATCCCCAACAGGTGTGTAATGCATATAAACAGTTCTACATTTACCAGCAGTGAATGAACTAAGTCTCTCTAATGAACAGGAATTAAGCTAACAAATTATAGATGAATTTATCAATATCATGTGTGCATATACTATATGTAAATGGGAGGTAAGGTAAGAACTAACTCTAATCCATGTTGCCTTCAAACTAGGTTACATGCAGTATTTCAGATGTGCATGGAAAATTCTTTTGAGTATAGGTAGTCCTAAATTTACAACCTTTAATTTAGTGACCATGTGAAGTTACAAAGGCACTTAATTTATGACTTATGACCATTTTTCACACTTATGACTGATGCAACATCCCCAAGGTCACATATCAGAATTCAGGTGATTGGCATCAGTTAACAACTGTGATAAAAAGCCATTAAATGGGAAAAAATCATTTAACAACTGCCTTGCTCAACAATGTAAACTTTGGGCTCAATTGTGGTTGTAAGTTAAAACTACCTGTAGTTGTTTCACATTTTGTGGAACTAGGTGAGGCTTCTGCTTTCCAGCAAATGAAAAATATTTTAAACACTCCTAACTGAAGGATTGTGGTTTCTTACAACTGTTTTGGACCCATTGTACTGTACACGTATAATAACCATGATGCATATTTTGCCTTTTAGTCACCATTTCCCTACATGATCCAAAACTGAACCTGTGCTTATATAGGGCAAAACAATTAGTGAACCAATACTTTAACTCAGCCATAAAACATATAAGGTACAGCTGAAACCAGAACAGGAGCTCAACTAAAACAGGTAATGAATTGATTCCCTGCCCTAATGAAAGGAGGCAAATAAAGTTGTACCATTGCTAAGAACTTTGCTAAAGATAAATACATGGACAACATCATAGAAACATTGATAGGAAGGCAACTTACATGAAATTCAAGCCCTGAATCTTCTAAGCCAGTAGCGTATACATTGTGTTTCTCAGACCTCTCCGAAACTAAATCTAAAATATTTTAGATGCAAGACATTGGTTCAATTACCAAGACAGAGCTATGCTTCGCTAGCTCCTCTGATAGCAAAGGAAAGGAGAATTTCAGTCTTTAAAAGAAACTGCTACAAGAATATATTTCTTTATTCTCTTTTATGGCATAAGAAAACAAAATAGTGTCAATCTGGGAAAGTATGTAAATATAAAAAGATCACTGAATCAATGGATATTTAAGGAGGCTTACTGGAAAATATTTAAACAATACTAAGATATAAACATGTTCATTTAAAAAGTTCTGCAACCTCCCAACAACATAGTAGACAACATTAGCAATTATTGAAACAATACCAAGATGGAAAGTGTTCTTTTAAAAAGCAGATCCATGATATATGTTCTGCAAGATTCCAAAGACTCTATCTATATATAGGTACTCCTTAACTTAGAACTAGTTACAACAGCATTGTAAAAAGTTACTTATGACCATTTTTCATACTTATGAATGTAGCATCCCCATGGTCACATGATCAAAATTCAAGTGCTTGGCAACTTGCAAATAATGCTTTCATGACAATTGCACTGTTCTGGGGCCCTGTGATCACCATTTGTAGTCTTCCCAGCTGGCTTCAACAAGCAAAGTCAATGAAGGACAGCAGATTCACTTAATGACTGCATGATTCAATTAACAACTGCAGTGATCTACTTAACAACTGTGGCAAAAGGTCATAAAATGGGGAAAACTTAACAAATGCCTTGCTTAACAACAGAAATTTTGGGTTCAGTTCTGGTCAAAAGTCAAGTACCTGTACTGCTAAAGGTTGTCATTACCTTTAACTACTGTACTAAAGATTGACTTAACCTTTAACCAGGCAAAATGGTGCATCATAGAACAGCAGTTTTTGAATGTGATCTTCCTTTTCAGCATATGGTGACAGTTTCCCAGCCAGTTTTGCAATCCCTTCCTCCCTCCCTCAACCAGCAGCCAACCACTTACCTGCCCGCTGGGAAGGAAGGCAAGATAAGGCAAGAATTACACGGCCAGTACAGAAATAGCAGGCAAGGCAGACAACAGCAAGATCTGGCAATGTCTAAGAGCAGAAAAATTGAAGAAAGAGGCAGAGGGACTTATTCTGGCAACATAAGACCAAGCTTTAAGAACAAAAGCATACAGAGCCAGACAACAACAGACAGCAAATGCCTCCTCTGCAAAGAAGCTGAAGAAACAGTGATCCACCTAGTTACTGCTGCAAGAAGACTGCACAAAGTGACTACAAACAATGGCAAGACAAAGTAGCAAAAATGGTGCATTGGAATATCTGCATGAAATACCATTTGCCTGCAAGCAAGAGCTGTGGGACCATAAAGTAGACAAAATAATAGCAAATTAAGAAACTAACATGCTTTAGGATTTCAGAATTCAGAAAGACAAGTACCTGCCACATAACGCCCCAGATTTAACAACTGTTGATAAGAAAGACAAGAAAGTCTGATTAGTGGGTGTCGCAGTACCTGGAGACAGCGGAATAGAAGAGAAAGAACTGGAGACAATAACAAAATACAAGATCTGCACATAGAAGTTTGAGGTAAAAAAACTAATAGTACCTATAGTAATAGGAAATTTGGGTGCAAACCCAAAACAACAACTGGAGCACTACTTGAACACTGTAGGCATTGACAAAAATCATTGTCAATCAGTTGCAAAAGGCAGCTTTATGTGGAACCATTTTCATCACGAAACAATACCTTTAACACCATCAAACAACAATATTGGCCTATTCAAAGTCCTTGAGAAGGATTCTATAGATGGACAAAAATGCCAAATCCAGTCCAAACATTTGGCTGACTGTGTCACCAAACATAATTGGAGTATGATAAGGAATCACTATAAAGACATAGGATCCTATGGGAGCAGATGATATTTCAGATAAGGGGTGTTTGCAAGGTATAGTCTAAAAGGAGTCAAGATGGTGGCTTCAATAGTGTGATCAATGCCCTGCCTGTCTTTTTGTGTGTGACGTGCATAATGATGTGCAATGCACATTAAAAATAAGAGCTTCTATCACATAATTGCAGATCCATCATACCCTGTCGATAACTTGGGTCACAAATGAAGCCATAACAGACTACATCATATAACACTGTAAAACATGAAACATCTCCACAACCTGGTTAAAATAATAATCTTTAATAAAATAAGTGAAAAATGTTTCAATAATATTTCATTTTCTATAGCAGAGAATGTAGTTTTCCAAATGTTATTGACCCTTGAACTTTGGTTATGCTGGATTGGGCTGTTGGAATTTGCAATTCAGCAACATCTGGTCCTCCATATGTTTCTGTCCTGTGTAATATTATTATATTAGTCTGGTACTATAGTAGTTAGCCAGTATTCATAGATATAAATCTAAATAAATAAACCTTTATTGTCAAAGTACAACATGTGTACATTGAGATTAGCTGAGCCTCCCCCCGTGCTCTCTCCCCCCCAACACACAGTGACAACAAACCCTCCATCCCACCACACTATGTGAACCAACTACACCACACACCGGCCTCCCAAGTCAATTCTGCATAAGATTATGTCCCATTTAAAAGCCTAACAGCCCACGGGTAAAAGCTATTTTTCAGCCTGTTGGTATGGCTGGCTATACTCCTATATCTCCTACCCGATGGTAGGAGAGTAAAGAGATACCGTCCAGGGTGTGAGTCATCCCTGAGAATTTTCCTCACTCTTCCAAGGCAACGAGCCCTGGCGATGTCATCCAGTGGTGTCAGGGGACAGCCCACAATGTCTTGTGCTGTGCTCACTACCCTCTGTAATACTTTCCTGTCCGCGGCTGTCAGACCAGCATACCAAACCACAATAGCATAGTATTGTGAGAAGTATAAACTAGTATAAATCCTGAGCTGGCTATACCACCTTGCTATACCACCTATACCACCACTTTTATCTAGATTTACTGTAGTTTTACTTAGAGCCAGTTCCAAGGTCTTTAACTCAAACATGGAATCTGTTCAATGTTTGCAGCTGAATGGAGTTAAAAAAATAGGGCTGGAAGAAAAGGCAAATTTGGAACTGATATGAGAGCAGTACTGGATGGCCCCAGGTAAGATTGTTGAAACCAGCTTAAAAATGCACCTTGGAGCAAGAATTTGTCAATGGAGCTGACAACAGCCCCACCAAGTGGAAGTTTATTGTTCAGTCTGATTGCTGAACAAGTTGCTGCTTTGGTCTCACTAAAGTCTCAGAAATCATTCAATAATAGCTTTTCTGTTGGAATAATACTCATACTCAATTGTAAAATCAGATAAACATTCTCTGATTCTTTGTGCCTCTGCTTCTATTCTTCTGCAAAATACTCAGGCTTTGTGAAAGTCATGATCTTTGAATGGAAAGAAGCGACAGTTATCTCTTCATTATCTCCCCAGGGTGAATTATATATTCTTGACCTGATAATATTTGCTTATCTTGCCTGATAGCTTCATATTGCTGATGTTTATAATATCATGCTTACACAAGACTGATATTTTAAAATCAAGGAATAAAATAAGGAGTCAAAATCTCCCCCCCCCCCCATTTTCTCTTGATCCAAAAAATTACAATTGTCTGCATCTGTGATACTATTGAAAATGCAGGGGAAATATGAAGGCTGGCTAAGATTTGTTCTGACAGTATGAGGTTAACTAGGCAAGAATCAAGAACCCTTGAACCTTTAGCTGTTATTATAAAGCAACCCTCAGATATCATTAGTATTGTTGTTGGTATGTGTACAAATTATTTTTACAGGATGATAATTTGGCCATTTTGTATAAGTACTTTACTTCTTGTCTAATTTTATACAGGAAGTACAACATTTTGGAAAGTAATCTGGCTATTAAATTAAGTGAAAAAAATCTTATTTCTTTTAGGCTCTACTGTATCAACATATTTATGCAAAGAATTTGGTTTTGTGATTTCCATTGACTGTATAAATACTTGGGAGTTTATATTCTAATGATACTTCTAAATATGTAGAAATATGTCAAAACTTTTAGATTGGATTGAATGCAAATAGATCAATTAGGACACCATTATGTCTCTGGGTTAAAATTAATGTTAATAAAATGAATATTGTCTCCTGTCTGACTTATGTCCTTAGAGTGTTGATATCAAAGAAATATTCCAGTGTTGATATCAAAGAAATATTTTCTTCAGATTGATAGACTATTTAGGAAATGTATGTGGGTTAGTAGCTCACCAAGGCTTTCATTAGTTAAATTGAGATCATTATTGAGGGAGAGTGTGTTTAATTTATCTGATTTGCAAAAATATCATTGCGCTTATATTTTATCAGCCATAGGTACCTGGAGTAAAAATATACTAGAACATCATTCTTTGTAGACTATGTTGGAAAATTATTATTTATTCCCTTTGCGATCATGGCAGGTTTTGAGAACAACCTACGGTAGAAAAAAATGTTTTATTTTCAGAAGTGTGAGCTATGAGAAATTTCTTTACCATATTGGGGTATAAAATAGGTTTTGATAATGAGACTCAAGAACATTTAACTTTTGGGAAAAAATCTATATTAAAAATAGGGGTAAATGTTTTTAATAAAACGTGTTTTAATAGATTGTTTCATCTAATTTTGTTATTGTTGTGCACTTTTATATTTTGCCAGCATTATCTTGTAATTTTTGCTGCCTCTATCTTTCCTGTGGTGTCACAATAAAGAAGAAATCTGGCCTCATCCCCTTGAGGCTACTGGTTCACGATGGCTAGTTTTAATCTAATATTGAAACAGACTACTGAAATGATTTCTATCCTAGAACCATAGAAACCAGATTTTTAAGGCAGTCCTACTAAAAAGACTATCTAAAAAAATATTTATGGCAATGTTTTATCATCCTAGAATTTTGTATAATACAGAATAACAGAGATAGAAGAGACCTGTCCAATCTCCTGTTCAAGTAGGAGACCTTATATAATTCTAGACAAATGGCTGTCCAAACTCTTCTTGAAAATTTTCAGTAATGGAACACTCACAACTTCTGAAGGCAAGCTGTTCCACTTGTTAATTGTTTTCGCTGTTAGGAAATTTCTCCTTAGTTTTAGTTTGGATATCTCTTTGATAACGTTTCCATCTGTTAAATCTTGTCCTGTCCTCAGGTGCTTTGAAGAATAGGTTGACTCCCTCTTTTCTATGACAGACCATTTTAATAACAATGTACATGTAAAACAGACTCCCTCAATCTGGTAGTCCTCCAAACATAATATATATTACCCATTATTTTCATCCAGCACAAACAATGGGCATGACCTTGTTTACACTGAATGGTGTAGAAGCATTTTATATTGCTGAATATAAGTTAGTGATCGACTAACTTGAAATGGTTAGCTGATTTCTTCCACGGGCAAATTTAAATGGAATAAAAAAAAGCTTGCTGGTCAATGGTCTGATTAGATGATAATTAACGAATAGATATATCTTCCTCTGATTTCCATCATTTTTAATGGCAGAATTTTGTCTCAAATTACTGAACTCCATCCAGTAATTTTGCCATTTTGAATAATTGTATTGAGAACTGGAGAAGCCCCTTCATTATGAAACTTGCTAGGCAAGTTTGGGTTAGTTATTATTTCTCAGTGTACTTTACCCCATGGAGTTTGTGATGAAAAAATAGGAGTAGAATAAAACCATGTTCATTTCTTTGAACTTCTGGAGGAAAGCTAGAGATCATGATAATACACTGTCAGAAACCCCTTCAATGTTTCTTTTTGGGGCTCTGCCATTCTAGTGGGAGGGGGGAGGCTTTCTCTGCTGGGAGGTGGGCTTGTGGATATATTTCCTCTACTTTGTTCTTCCTCAACTTTGATGTATCTCTTTGGGTGTGAAATGGGGAATGGAATGTGCCAGAGACCATCTGCCTTACCTCCATTCTGCTGCAAGATCTGGTTAAGCACCTGGGAACTGTCTCTTATTAGCTCCAGTTCCCATAA
Organism: Vipera ursinii; assembly: GCF_947247035.1. Taxonomy (NCBI): domain Eukaryota; kingdom Metazoa; phylum Chordata; class Lepidosauria; order Squamata; family Viperidae; genus Vipera; species Vipera ursinii. The sequence goes on from NC_139515.1 coordinate 23,557,077, forward strand.
CAAGTTCGCACCTGTGGATTGGCTGGATACGAACTGGACAGTTGGGACTCTGGGGTGGGGTTTTGTGAAATGAAAGTTTTGATGTAGAAATTTGTGTGGGAAAACTTTAGATCTTGCTTTGCTCTCTTGCTATCACTATCTCTGAATGAAAGTTCCTTTGGAAACAATGCTTGTTTCAAGAGTTCTGCTTTCTTGGAGATCATGTTTCTTGGAGGAGTAGTTGAGGCAGGACCTTACACTAATTAGCCATTTTATCATCATTTTAGTATTATGTTTTTACATTTCATAATGGCTTCTATGTAAGGGCCTTGATTGCTTTACATTAGCCACCAAATCTATCCCGAGTTTATCAAGGCCAAAATAGGATGCTGAAAAAGCTATGTTTGTGTTAGGTGAAAACAACCAGAACTACTAGTGAAGAATCTCAATAGTAGTTTTATTGCTCCTCAGCTATGTTCAAAAATGTTGCCAGACTGAGTGTATTCCCTTAGGAATGACAAGATAAAGCTTCAAGGATTCTGGGGGAAGTTCAGCCTGTGCCACTTACTGTGGTGAAAAGACTGTAGGCTTGGACCCCTCTTGATTTCTTCCTCAAGACCCCACCACACTTGGGAAGAATGTGATGTTTTCTCTTAACAAGTGTTTGTTTTAGTTACATCAATGCTGAATCAGAGAACCACTATAGACAATCAGAACTTTATGACAGTTTAAATAATTGGTGCAATTTAGCTTGTAGCTGAAGGATTTAGAGGATTTATTTAATCCGTAGGAGAAAAGAAATTTAAGAAGTTCACTGAGGCATATATTGTATCCTCTGAAAATTAATGAAAAGGGCAGGGGGAATTCCCACCAGTTTATTGAATGCTTTTTTATTTCTGAAAATATTTTATATAATGTCAAATATAATTATTCAATTTTTTAAAATATATTCGCACAGGAAGGATGAGTGTAGAAGGTTACTGTGTGCTATGTTACATTAAGCTCTTCCATTCTTTGAAGCTGCTAAAGCAGAATTAAAACCATTGTCATGAAAATAATTTTGCATGCAAATAAAAATGCATCAGGAAGCTGGGAGATATTGAAGAAGGAAACTGCTTCAAACAATTTCTGTGCCAAGTTCATAGGACCCACATTCTGTGCATGGTAGCATTGCAAATATCCTGAGATGCATGTAGTCTAAATTTTGATAATGAATAAGATAGTAAGTAAATGGAAAAGAAGGAAAGAGAGTGACAGGAGCTTAGATACAAAACATGATATTCACAGATACTCTCTGCCCTACATTATCTTAATTTTCTAATGTTTATTTTAGTTGTAGTGTATTAAATGAGAGAAACCAGGCTAGAACTAAACCGGGCTAGAACTACTAGTCTCTAGGGCTTCTATTAAGTTAACTTCATATAAGGCTCAAAGGCATTCCTGGAAAATACAGCAGGAGGCAGTTTCATTACAGTGCTTTGTTCAGAAATGTGCTTACCTGTTGGGGAAAAAAGAGACAAAAAACACACACAAAAACAAAGGAGTACTGGGACTTTAGAAGGAGGAAAGCAGGAGGCAACTGTCTATAAATACTTGAATGGTGGAATTACATCAGAGACACCAGATTGAAAAGGATTCTCTCTGTCCTATAAGAATATTGAAGGATGGATGGGTCAAAGTCTCATCATTGTGAAAAATGAAAGGGATAAGGGCCAAAAGCCTGGTTTTGTCTGTGGTTACCTCAATGTCTTCTCTCCTAGATCTAAAACTGGTCTCTTTGTTCTGGGATTCTGAAAGTCCCCAAAGGCTTACCTTGATATGCTACTATTTGAATTGAAAGGGCATATATCGAAACTAGGAAGTGCAATCACATTGCCATGGCCAGCATTTTTTTAACCATATCCTGTAGACAATCTTGCCTAAATGGCAAGGGAACACTTGTCATCAATGACAAAAAAAATTTTTTTTTAATTCCATTTATATCCCGCCCTTCTCCGAAGACTCAGGGTGGCTTACAAGCTTAGCAGTAGTCTTCATTCTATGTATATGCCTGCTTATTAGGGCTTTCACACACACCCCAGCAGCATTATTACAAAGTCAGCTTAATTGCCCCCAACAATCTGGGTCCTCATTTTACCTACCTGGGAACGATGGAAGGCTGAGTCAACCTTGAGCCTGGTGGGATGCGAACCTGCACTAATTGCAGGCAGCTGGTGTTACTTAGGGAGGCATTAGCCCACTGCTCCACCAAGGCTCAAATTAAAATCTGGAAAGCAATGATTTCTGGTTTTGCGTCATGGTGAGATGGATGCAGGAAGGCAGGGCTCTGCCTGATTTTTGCCCTGCTGGGGACCCTAAAAAGGACCTAAAGTCACCCTGAACAGGTGATGAAGAAGTGTCTCGTCGATCACGGAGAGACAGCAGTCTTTCCATTCAATCTGAGAAAAGCCCTCCAAACTGTCAGGGGAAAGACTGGCTACATTCCTATGGCCAGCCATTAGCTGCTGACAACCAAAGAAGAAAAGCACCAATTAACACATCATAAACATAATTTCCATGGGGGACAGAAATACACAATATTGAAGTGGAACTAACATAAAGCTATAATTTTGAAATTTGAAAACTGAGATAATTGTTAAGATTTTCTCTTTGAAAAAAAAACATTGAGGTGAAACATAAGAAATCAATCCTTTGTTTTAAGACTGGAAAATGGATTTTGAATGACATCTAGTGGTGGATCTGAGTACAGCACTATAACTAGCTTCCTGCTTGCTTGGTGATTACTAGCCTAAGGGAGAACAGCTGGCAATAAAGGAAAACATTTTGGCATACTTATCTCCCTGATCTTGTTGGACTATGAATACCCACTGAGCTTGGACTTTTAATCTCAAGAGCTAATGGAAGAGAAAGAAAAAAACTTGACCTGTGATTATCTCTGGCTGGGAGAGACTTTTGAGCTGTTTTCAGGGACAATGAACATTTTGAACATTGTAAATTATAACCTTGACTTACTGACAATTTTTTGGATGCCTGAGACAAAAGATCATTATAAAATATTGCTTTTGGCACTGGACCTGTATTCTAAAATCTATTGAATTATAAAGGCTGCATATAAAGACCAGAAAGCTAGAGGAAACCTTGTTCTACTTTTACTGAAATTGGTGATATTAGAGGATCTCCAGGAATGATGCCTCAAGAAAAAACAAATACCTTTCAGAAGGAAATATACTCTATACTACAACTAATTCACCAAACAATTGTTGCATACAAAAAGGACATAAAAGGAAACTACAATGAGACTAAAATTAATTTAGACAATATAAATGAGCAAATCGCCAAATTAAATCTAGAAAGTTCCCAGACAATGACTACAATGTATGAACAAATAAACCAGAAATTGGAAAATGAAGCAGCGGAAAAGGACCTAGAGACAGAAGATATGCAAGAAGGGAAATATAAACTGCCATACACAAATAAAATATTGCAGTGCTTACCCATAACAATGAAATTGTAAAAGACCCTTTACCATTGAAGCTTCCAAGATGCATCTGAAGAATATTTTGGGGAATGTAACATAGAACTGTCAGGGGAAATGTTACAATTTGGGAAACAAAAGATGAAGGGAGAAATTGAGGGAGAAGAAAAGTGGGAATTGCTTAAGGAACATAAGTGGGAGGAATTCCCCTCAAAAATACTCTACCTAAATTGTCTTCCTTATACCAAACAACTTTCATAAAAATAGAAAGAAAATTCCTGGGCAATTGAATTGCCTTGGCTTGGAAAGCTACTTGGCAAAGAAAGAAAGTGAGAGTTAGATTTAAAAAATAGATATGGGAAATATGAAAATAAGAGGAGGATTGGCATGAATAAAATTTTTAGCTATATAAATGTAATTAATATTGAGAAAATCATAACTGACAAAGATACTTTAAATATTGATGGGAAATTAAACCTTAGCAAGAGCACAAAAAACAGGATATTGATTAATGAATTGATATTATTTGTATAATATTAGTAAAATATGATGAAGATGTTTATAGCTAACTTTGTATATATCAATAGTACCAAGAATTGTAATTGTGTAATAAAGGGAAAATGGAAAAAATATGGGGAAGAAAGGAGGATCAGGGAAAAAATACTGGACTGTCCAGTACTGAATAGACTTATATTGAAGAAGGTAATGTTAAATATGTGAACCCAGACAACATGTTGTTTACTAGGCTCTAAAGATGGTAGGTAATTCTTAAAAATTAATAAAACTTTTTTTAAAAAAATCTGGACAGGAAACAATTTCAGATTTGCTACCCATCATAGCTGTTTTGTCCAGAGAATGTCCAAATGTAGTTACTGTTTCTGCCCCCGCCCCCCCCCCCCGGCTCCAAAAGAGAAAAAAAGGGTCAATCCCATATAAGCAACACTGAAATTGGGATGAGCATTAGAGAGAGCTGGAGCATCAAAACAAATTTTCCAAAATAAGAGATATTGTAAAAAAGGTTCTAATGTTGAGACAAAGCTAAATGCTGAAATGTAAATGAAAGATTAAAGGATCAGTTGATGAATGTGACAGCTGAATTATACCTATTCTGCTGGTTATAACTAATATGTGTGACCAAATAATGCAGGCATGCACCCAAGATAAGCAGATATACCTTATGATATAAAAGGATTATTTTAAGCTTTGGATCCCCTCAGTTAATACTTAGATATGACTTGAAATTGGGGGAAAATGGGTGAAAATTGCATGGAGTAATTGAATGCTAAATTAGCCTATTTTAAGAAACCATCTCTAATAAGATGCTTTAATCTACCAAATATATCCAATTAAAATAAGCAGTGGAAAGTCACTATTCTTGAAAAAAGTCTCTCCCCCAAGATTTGAGATCAAAGTCAATAGCAAAGGATAGGAAAACACATGTATTTCTAAAGAGAGAACAAAAAGCTGGAATAATTGGAATAACATCCAGATTCAACCATAATTTCATTCCATATAGCATTAACCTTGTAAACACTCAGGCTTCCTCCTTCCGTTATATATTCAAGATGGACAGTATTTAATATTTTATTGTTATGTATATGTAGGGGTGTGGGTCTATACATATGTTGTTTATAGTATGTTTTAGATGTGTGTCATGTATGTGTTTCACTTTGAGAGCGGGCAACTAAATTTCATTTTTGATGTGTGCTGTCCCACAGTAAAAAATGACAATAAAGATTATCTTATCTAAAAACATTCAGAGTGGGGTTCCCTCTATTCTTAAAACATTTTGAAGTTATAGATCAGCAGTCAAATAATCAAGTTGGCTGATGATGTTCAACTGTTCAAGACCCCAAAAGATCTTTCCAAACTGGATGAATGAACAGCAAAATAGCAAATGTAGAACAGTGTAAGCAAGCCTGAAATTTTGCATATTGGCATAAAATATCCAGATTTCAAATATATATTAATGGGAAATGAGCTCGCTGTGCATGGCCAGGAAAAGAATCTTCATGGAACTATTTAAAAAGGTAAATACTATGCTTGGATTATTAAAAAAAACTCAGGAGGAAAATAAGAAATACTCTGTAAAAATCATGATATGGTGCTGACCACTAGTTTAGATGGTCCTTCCTTCCTTCCTTCCCTCCTTCCTTCCTTCCTTCCTTCCTTCCTTCCTTCCTTCCTTCCTTCCTTCCTCCCTCCCTCCCTCCCTCCCTCCCTCCCTCCCTCTCATCGAACTACACTTTTATTTTTGTTATATGTTTGACTGCTAGTTCTGGTTCCTCTTATACTTCCTTAATTTCTTTGTGTGTGTGTGCGTGTGAGCAACAGATTTTTACAGTAGTGACTCTCTTCTAAGTGCATTTGGATGGCATTTACCATAATGGAATCTTAATCTTGTTTAAGACCTTCATGCACTATTCCTAAAACAAATATTAAACAACAATAAAAATGATTAATGAGATACAGTAATCCTCCCCCTTTAACTCTACAAAACTAGAATTCTTCCCATGAAATATCTCGTCCACAGCCATCAAAGTCAACAGAATCCCTAGCTGATAATATGCATGCCCCAAGGTTTTGCTTCTGTCAGTGACACACCAGAATCTTTCCAAAAATAAGTAAATGTAGATTGTGACTTTAGCCTAAGGCTATGGAAATACTGATTGGCTGACAGTAGTTTTGAATTCTTGCCTCATTGTTTCTGCTTCAGGCTCCTTTTCTGGCAGGATTATTAAATCAAGACAGGTATGTGCCATGGTACTCAAAGTAGTGATGCTTCCTTTTCCAAAGCTCAGTTGATTCTTACTGCTTTCATTTTTCATTTACTGGTAAGTTTAAGTTTAGCCTCAGAACGTAGCTTACAGCAATAAAGTGTACAAATAAATTATATAACACTACACAATTTGTTATTTAAAACATTTTCAAAAATATTACTTTTTCTACTGTTCCTACAGTTTGTTATCATATTGGGTCTCAAGGTTTTAATCAGAAAAGCAATCAGCTTAAAGCTGTAAATTATACAGAGTTAATTTCTGAACACAATTTAAAGCAGTGCACTATTATTACAAAGGATCAGACATGTTGATTCTTCAATCACAGGAAATTTTGTATTTTACTATGTATATTTGTACTCTAGCTCTAATCAATCAAGTAGCTAGGACTTCCTTCTTCACTCTGCTGGAAATTTCCAGCATCATCTTTTTCTTGTCTCATTATGAATACAGCTTCAATTACCACTGTGCCATTTGTACTCTATTTGGCATCTTAAAATTAGGGCTACTGTAGCTGGAGTACAAAAATCCAGATAACCACTAGATGGTGGCAACCCCCCCTCCAATAATTTCTGGAGCCATGTTATGATATCCTTACTTAAAATTCCTCCCTCCCTCCCTCCCTCCATCTAATTATTTAGTAAAATGCTATCCTACATTTTCTTTTTTCCTATTCATTTAAAACTACAACATAGCTGCTTAGGAATGAACTCTAAATGGCAAGGCCACAGCTGTACACAAAGTATAGTAGAAAAGACAGCAGCCACAATTTATTTATTTATTTAATTTGTATGCTGCCCATGTCACCGATATAGCGACTCTGGGTGGCTTACAGTATAACAAAAAGTTTAAAAAGTACTATAGATCAATTGAAATTAGAAGAATTAAATAGAAAAGCTATTTAAGTGGGGATCCTCTCTACCCAGTCAGCCACCCCACAATTTATAAAGCCCCAGTTGGGCCCAGACCAAGGGGCAAAGCCAAGTTTTCAGCTCCTTACAGAAGTCCAGGAGTGTGGGGCAGACTTCACTGCAAAAGGAGAATATTATAGAGAGGGCAAGGGCCACAACAGAAAAGCCTCCTTTCCTGGACCCCACCAGCTGAAATTCTTTGGCAGATGGGATCTGAAGTAGGTCCTTTCTGTTGGAATGAGTGAGGAAGGCTAGTCCCATCAGGGTGAGACCTCAGATAGCCTGGAGCCTGGCCATAGAAGGCTTTAAGGTGATGACCAACACCTTGAACTGGATCTGGAAGCAAAAATGGCAACCACTGCAGCCATTGTTACATGTGCCACCCAAGGGATCTCCAGAACTGTCTGTGTCACTGTGTTCTGTAGCAATATTAGCTTCTGAATATTCTTCAACGGTAACCCCATATACAGCATGTTGCAGTAATCTCACCAGGATAATGGCTATGGTAGATTTCAATGATGGAATCTAAGTTCCATGTTTTCTTATATCTGTCTTTTTTGGCAATAACCTGGGCAAGACCTGGATTGTAGCTAGGAATCCTGGTGGGAATAGTAGATAGGTCATTTGCATTTTTCTCTTTTCCTTTTCTTATTCCTGCCCAAAGGTCATATGACAGAAATATGCAATATTTTATTAGTGAAACACTTTTCTTTAAAGATGAGTCAGCAGAATAAATACTTTATTAGTGAAACACTTTTCTTTGTAGATGGGTCAGCAGAATATGAGCATGACCAAATTTGGCCAACTCTAATGTACTCATTTTGGTTTGCAAGCTGTTCATGGTTAAATGCATGCTCCCTCACAGAACTCTGAAAATGGAATAGAGTGAAATTAAAAGAGCAACACTATAATGTAATAACCTCCAACAATGTTTGGCTGTTATTCGGCTGTTTTTGTTTTTGTTTGAAATCAGTTCTGATTCCAGAAATGGCTTAAAGCAGATTTATGTAGATGAGAACTCTTCATGGTGCCTTTCAAGTTCTTCACGGGGAGCACAATTTTACATGGGTGCCGGTTTGGATGTCACACTATTTATGTCAAGTCTGAAGAGTCTCCAGAGAGTGCAGTATCTTTGCCACTATATATTTTATGTATGCATGAACATTTTCATTTTCATGCTTGGTTAGCAGCTTATTGAGATATCAGTGACAGCATGTTTTCCTCTTCGCATGCTCATGTGGACCTGCACATATTTTTGTGCAGCTTAAAATGCCAACTATTCTGACAAAGGATAGGAAGTGGGGAGATGAAAGGTTTACTACCGTAGAATCCAAACAGAACCAAATACTGTTAGTATAGGATTTCCCCCCCCCCATTTGTTTTGATTCTTGTAATTTTAATTCATGTTTACATTTATAATCATTGAATGTTTGTCTTATTTTGATGTAAGTTGTTCAGAGTCACTTAAACCATGAAATGAGCAGTAAATAAATTTTATATAAAAATAAAAATAAACAGCCTGTCCTTCATTAATTTTAATATGGAACATTCATTTCTCTCAGTTTATTTTTTGTATAAATGGCATGTGGTGGACAATAACACCAACAAGAAGAAGAAGAGAAAATAGCCTAGTTGTGGCAAATTTGTTAAAAAGTAGAATAGAATTCTTTATTGACCAAGTGTGATTGAACACACAAGGAATTTGTCTCTGGTACATAAGCCCTCAATGTACAATGCAAGTAACAAGTGATAAATCATGATCATAATCATAAAATACAATCATCATAAATCATAAGATACAAATTCAGTGATAGTCATAGGATACTAAATAAGGAAACAACATAAATCATAATAGGATACTAAATAAAGGCAATCAACATAAAAAGTATTTTAGTACTTTAGTACAAAGTAGCTCACTCAAGCAAGTTAGCCAAGTCTCTTATTACAAATAATAAAAGTAAGCTCCACAATTTAATAAGTCTTGTGTGAATTACATTACAGTGTCTAAGAACACTCCAATCACTGAGCTTCAACACATTTCTAAAGAAATATGAGGGCACAATATAATCTCACCCAATAATCAATACCAGCAGTACACACATATCTGCACGTATCAGATATTTTTGGAGTATTTTTCTTCAGTATTTCTCTTCATGTAAAAAGGTACACAGCTGAAGGTTCATCAGGGAACTGGTGGGAGAAATTGGGGTACCAAATTTCTTATTAGGTCACTGAACTAAAGCACTTGATTCTAGTTGGACCAGTTCTTGATGTTTTTTGTGAAGTGTGAATTGAGTTCACATAACCAAACAACACTTCCTCCTCCTCCTCCTGCTCTTGATAACAGTGGTATTAGTGTTGGAATTCTAGCTTTGCATATGCTTTGTTCTGGTTTCCTTGACACTGCTTTAGATCAAGAAGCCAACTTTTAGAACTGGTATGCAAAATAATTACAGTTACTAGTCATGTACATGTTTTGTGTGCAAAAAGCATCAGGTTTAATTATTGCCAACTGTTTTAGAGGTAAAAACATGCACTTAGAATTGGCTGTGGTGACTAGTGCAGCTATTACAGACTAGGAATAACTGTGTGAGTTTCCTGTGCTAGCAATCTGTCTTCTGCATTATCAACCTACTTCAGCTTCTACCTTATCTTTAAAGGCTGCAGCATATAGAACATTGTGTGTGGTATTATAGTCAGGCTATAAATTGCCATCTTTAAGACTTCTGTTTAGGTGATGCTATAATCACTGCATTTTGTGAAACTGGGAACATGAACTTCCCCAAGCTGTTTGAGCAAAAGGATACCAGGAGGACCCCCAAATCATGACTATTCCTTCTGTGGAACATGGTCCTATCTAGACCAACTCAGACAGCTATTCCTGGAGAGCCAAATTTGTTAGCATCTCAGTCATCCTTGGGTTTAGTCTTAGCTTGTCTTGTTGCCTTCATTTCCTGACAGCCTCCAGACAAAAATCAAAACTTCCATAGCATCACCAGTGCATTTTGATACATTGAGGTATAATTGAGTGGCACCCATTACTAATGACATTTAACTTCATACTGACTGATACCTTCTGTTGGCAGTTCCTTACGAGCTGTGGTAGCACAGTGCTTAGAATGCAGTATTGCAGGCTAATTCTGCCAACTTTCAGCAGTTCAATTCTCACTGGCTCAAAGTTGACTCAGCTTTCCAGACTTCCAAGGTCAGTAAAATGAGGAGCCAAATTGTTGGGGGCAATATGCTGACTGCGTTTAGAAGGGAGTGTAAAGCACTATGAAGTGTTATATAAGTCTAAGTGCTATTGCTTATAGACATTAAATAATTCTATATGCAAGAGGAAACCCAGCTCTATAGTACTTCATAGGACTGAAGTCTCAGAATTAGTCACTTTTCCCATTTAATTATAACTGGAACTGTCTACTCATGTAGAAGCAGAACCACCAAAAATAATGGCTACAGCCTTCTATCTTGGTGGTAATTGAGAAGATACTATGGTTGCTGCTATTGCATAATGCCAAAAGGTGCAATAACCTGGAAGATTAAGTTCCCTTCATCCAGATCCCACCAAAGGTCCTCTATTAGAATGTCCCATGCTGTTTACATCCTATGCCCTTGTTCTAGAATCCTCTGTAGTTCATTCCCTACCACTGTGTCAGCAATGTTCCCTAAAAAGAAAAGATAGAGACAAGGTGGGAATTGTTAAAAAAAGACACCTTTTCCAAAAAGGAACACATCATCACCTCTTTCAAGGCTAATGGAAGCCACATTCAATCCATCTGGCTCTCTGAAGATGCTAGGAGCTGCACAGGTATACAGGTGGCAGAGCTCATACTACAAAATATCCTATTGCTTGCCTTGAGTTTCACAAACTTTCCAAGGAGCCACTTAACTTCTAAACTGAGATAGTTGCATTGATTATCAGTTGCTTTCAAAGTGAATTTAAAGTCCTCAATTTTGTGTACATATACTTCCATGGCTTTGTATCCAATTATCTCCATGACTTCTTAGCTATGATCAGTCCATTCTTCACTCTCAGGTCTTCAATTGAGCACTTTTTGCAGATCCTACCACAGATACAACTGATACTAAAAATAAATTCTGTTTTTATGTAGAACAAGCTGTTAGGTTTGACCCACCTTTTGCTATAGTTAATGAGGAACATATACCAAGCGCTTTTACAGTTTTAGATATTTTTTTGCTCCCTGTGTATGTTTGTGTGTATATTCATGTATGCATCTCTATATCTGGAGATATCTGTCTGTCTCTCAAAATTAAATAAGTTGTGAATTTGGAAGCAGCAACACTTGTGTTTGTAAGCAAAATATGCCAAATAACCCTCACAGCCTAGTGTGATGTTGTTTTGCAGATAAATTTCATTTAACTACTCACTCCAGCTGCATTCTGTCTAAGATTAGATCACGAGTAACCATTTTACACTTAACATGCAAGAAGTGTAACAACATTAAAGCATACTCTTCCATGGCATATGCACAATACCGGGTTTTTATGTGTTTTTTGTTTTTTCCAGTAAATGAAGCTGAGAATATGAGAGTCAGTTTTAGCTCACTAAAGCTATCTATTCTCCTGACAGTTCAACAAAAGGGGGGAAAAACTGACTCACAAATGGAGGATTATGCCCTTGTTAAACAGAAAGATAGAACTTTGTTTATGGCAAATGGAGACCTGATTAACTTCATGCTACCAGAAATAATGCTTGCAAAAATGTTTTAGAATAAACTAATGCAAAAACTCCTTTTTATTTTTTTAAAATATTAGGTTATCTGAAAAGTATAGAGGAAATGCCACTGTCAGTTACCAGGGATACAGGAACAAAAGGTGTTCACTTTTTTTCCTTATAATGCACTTAAATCTGTCAGATACATAGAGCAACTACTACCTAAAAAGATTTTACAACAAAGGAACACATGCATAAAATGACAGGCAAAAATTATAGTAAGAATTTCCTTTTCAACTTCTATTCAAAAACCAATGCAACATTCATAAATGATCTGCTTGGTATATATCAACCAGTGTTGGAGCATATATGGCTCAGATGTTGCTGGCTGGGCTACATGGGACCTGGGATTAAGAATTACAATAAATAATCCTTGTGAATCCTTATGGAAGTGCATTTTGATGTTTTGCTCCCATGGGATTCTGAATGGGATGGCAGCTAGCTAGTATGATTTTTTTTTAATCTTTCCCCATAGGAATAATCCGTTGAGGGGCTAGATATATTGGACTTTCCTTATCACAGATATTCATACAAATCTATTGAATATTCTCTTTAGGGTAGGGTTAAACAATGTTATACAAATGCAGAAACAAAGTAATACTAAACAAAAAACCCCCCTGAAAGCTGGAGATAAGTAAAAGAAATGAAATCTAACTACATAAGTGAAAAAAATCTAACTAAACAACTTTTCTTATATCTATTAATATCTTTTTATCTGTAAACATTCTTCCACCAACTCACACACTGCTTTTTGTCCTAGACGTCTCCTTTGTGAAGTTCTCACCATGCAACTACAATTTTTTGTCTTTCCCTTTTTTTCATTCTCCTCATTCTGCCTTCACACATATGTTTTGCAATTTGGTATTCATTTTCTTTATAAAATCAAATTTTCTCAACTTACTTCTTTGGTATTGGTCACTTTTTTATTTAGTCCACATTCTTTAAAAACCTATCTATCCTTTCTTTTTTTATTTCTTTGCTGGAAATCAAAGGACATAGAATAATAGGGTGGGAAGGAATCTTGGAGGTGTTGTAGTCCAACCCCCTGCTTAAGGAGAAGACCCTACACCATTCTGGACAAAGGGCTGTCCAGTTTCTTCTTGGTTCTCAGGAAACCATATGGCATAATCTGCAAACAATACAGAGTACATTCAGGTTGTCTGAAGAGCCATCTCATCCCAATGAGACTAACCTGTCCCACTTGTTCTTCTCTCTAGTGGAAGAGTCCTATTTTAGATCCTATACCATTTGGCTGACAGGTCCAGGAGAAAAGCCCTTTTTGCTCCCTCCCCCCCTCTGGAATATTTTCCCTCTGGAGGTGAAGTCAGCCCCACACTCCTGGCCTTAAAGAAGAGCCAGAAAACCTGGCCATGCTGTCTGTCCTGGTACTCTGATAAGGGCATGCTACATTGGGGGTGGCTGTTCCGCACTTCCATGTTGCCCGTCCCATTGGTTTTTACTTTCCTATTCAATCCTCTTAATTGTAATAATTTTGTATTTCCTCTTTTACCTTTTTATCATATTGCAAGCTATCCAGAATTGCTGTAACAAATTGGCAGCATAGGAATTTAAAAATAAACAAACAAATAAATAAATACATTCCCTGACCAATACTTCTCTACCATTATCCTAAGTATCCTGTATACCTGTATCCATAAATACATTGAACAACATTTTTGTCAGTGTGGAATTATTCACAAATCTTATTCTTATGTGTTTTAATCTACCATATACTGTTCTTATTGAATTCATAAGAATTCATACACCTTCGATATTATCCATCCATATCAATGCAAAACATCTGTGATTTAAGTCAATTCACTTTATCATATGTTTTGTGTAACTTATAAACTTAGCTGTGAGGACATACCAGAATGCAAAATACAAGAGAATAATAAGACCATAGGTAATAAAATAGCAAAACTAAAAGAAAATGCAATTCGTATTTCTGCATCACCCCTGCAATTTACCCCAATCAATTCTATACATACAATTCTTAGTTGTGCTATTTTATTCAGATAAAAAGCTGAATTGTGTGTAATGCTATAATAGGGTATGAGAATAACCTTGAGAAATAACCTTGAGAAACAAGAGGAAGAGCTGCAGCCTAGACAAAGGGAGATAAATAAAATCTGAGTCCAAAGCAGGAATGGAATTTGAGAAAGTCTCTCAGGATTGATCCTCCCTATTTTTTTGGAATGTAAAGCCAGAGATAGGAGAAGTGCATTTGTACTTGCAAGTATCTGTTACTGTAACTTTATAATAAAAATACTGTAGAATGTATAAAGTTGGTTTTCTGATCTGGACTACCTGAAAGGGTTGACAAATATTTGGTTTCTGAGCATGCATAAAATATATTGTTGTAGTGTATGAATCCCAGTGAGCTGTTTGTCTGATGTGCAGTGTGGTTCAGAAAATTGTTCCCTTTCTTTACTATATAGCTGGTTTTCTCTAAATCCACAAACATAAACACACTCCTGACATCCATACATGTCTCTGATCTGTACAATTTCTGGCCACCATTCGCTCTTCCCAAATCTTGCTCAAAGTCATCTGTTACACCTTTTAGCCAGAATTTTGTTAAACACATTCCAGATTAGGCATCTATTTGTTTGTAATCATTCACAATGTTGCATAATTTTCCCCAAATCTCATATCCAGTTCTTTTGTTACCATTTACTGATGATAATGAAAAGCCACATGCAACTGTCACCAGCCTATGAAGTATGAACCCACAACTAGTTTCATAGGCAACTGCAAGCATATAGTACCAGTTCATACTTCCTGGCAAACATTTTAACTCTTTGACTCATACTTAACCTTAGACCTTCACTTCCATGCATGTATTTGGTATCTGCATTTCCCAAGATTGGATCACCATGTTTCAGTTTTGTTACATACTTTCACTTTTCTTCTAATGTCCCTTCCTCCCTTCTTTCCTTTCTCTTTCTATGGCACACACACACACACACACACACACACACACTTTATATCCTGTCACACAAATTTCATTCCTTTACTTCATTCATACTTCACGTACATTCAAGAGTCAATTATTTATACCCTGTGGTTATTAGCAGATGCGCTCATGAATACTGAGGTTCTACTTTGGTCAATACACACTTTGCATTATCCTTTTTAGTAGGGAGGAGGAATAAATCAAGTTATCATTCTTATACGTGCCTATGCCATATACACAAAGCATGTTAAAATAATGGCAAAATATCAATTTGGCACATTTTGGCTGATATACATAAGCCCAATCAAAGCCCAGTTTTATCCCATGCAAGCTGGGAACACTAATGTAAATACTACCTTGCAAGTCAGCATGCTATTGCCTGCATTTATCAACATAAATGAAGTAACTGGATGGAATAAAACTGATCATTTGCTTCACCAAGAGTTACAATTTGTATTCTCGGTGTGTTTGAATTGTTGGCAATTGTGGCCAATTAAATTTAATAACACTGTGGTTTGCTTTCAGTCAGTTGGTTTTAGTCTAAGTGGCTGCAAATCCATTGACTAAGAACAGAAAACAGTTCCTTATGTATAGCTGGCCACCTAGAAGGAAATAACATCCTCTATCCTTCCCCATCATTTGGATTTGTTTAGTCCTTCAGGATAACCAACTTGTTTTGGCACCCAAAGCGGTCTTCTTTGCAGTAAGATTAAAGGTACGGTAATAAATTAAATAATCAGGAAATCTGTATCTTGAAATACATATGCAACCACTTTGAAGAACATTAACCAGCATTGCCTGAAAGTCTCATTGTGTTCACTCTTAAGGAAAGATTTAAAGTATTTCTACCTGAAGTTTTGACTTTAGCCATTATAGCTGTCCTCTGCTTTTAACGCTACTATTTAGCCCAAGCACTAAATAGATGCCTCACATGCAAATAGAATGTTAAGACAGGAAGTGAATGAAAGCCATCTCACTCTTAAATGAAAGAAATTTGCTGATCTTTACTTTCCCCATTCAGTGTTACAAATACAGGAATGCAGGTAAGGTGAAACTAAACCCAAACAAATAAAAAATATTATTCAATAAAACAAACTTCCTTTTTAGGTTGACATGAAAATATGGGTGGACAGGATCATTAGGAATCCTATGTTTTGGTCTATGGAACAGCCAGCCCTGCCACACACACTAAACATTGTTGTTCACTCTTCAGAATGTTTGGGTCATATCTGAACATGTGATACCAATCATTATGGTATCCAATGTGTTTTATGAAGTTTAACAAATCAAGAATGGTCTTGCTAGGGGTTGCTGAGCAGGATCCCCATGACAAGCATGGGTGGACATGGACACTTCAGGTTCTCTAGCCAGCCCGAATTGCTTATAGTGTGTTAATTCACCATACAGAACTAGCTATACAGAGTTCCCAAGGTTGATTAGTTCAATTTCTATAGTGCCTGGAGAATCATTATTATCCACCTGTGGATGTATTGGTCTGTGAGAATGAGCCTGGGAGATAAGGAGGAGAGGACAACCAAGATAATAGTCAGATATAACTCAGCTTAACCCAAAAAGGAATGTGGGCATTGGAAACATCTCAAAAGGGATCCTCCTTAGTTTCTTGGGCTGTAAAGGCAACAGGGAAGAAATCAACTTTTAGATTTCCAGATTCTGTTAATATAACCTTAGTAGTAATGCAACCTAGTAGAATTAGTGCAGTTAGGTATGTTTCCTGCTTCCTGTTTAAACTACATCAGGGAGATGGTCAAGATTTCTTGGACTACTCAGTTTGCCCAGGAGGGGGAAAAATAATCAATTGAATATTCTACCAACCTTTACCTATTTTGCAGCTTCAGGGAATCTCTTTTTCTTGAAAGCCAAAGTGACTTCACAATTTTCCTCTTTCTACTGAGTGTTCAGGTTTAATGCTTATGGGGTTCAATACATTAAAGATATCTCATTTTCAAAGAGCCGCATCTATGATTTTTTTTTTGCTTCATTGAGTTTCCAAATGTCTTGAGAAAAAAAAAAGTTTAGGATGAAGAATAAAAACTAGGTCCAGTTAACTTGGCAAATGTATGCATTGGCATACCCTACACAATTGTCAACAATTCGTTTGAGTTTGGATTACTTTAAATTTGCCCACTCAATTTAGATAATGCCTTCAAAGAAAGTAAAATAAACTTACAAACTTTTAGAAGATTATTACATACATGTGTCTCTGGCTTTTCTTAAAAGCATAACTGCTTATTTTAAAAAAAATTAAAATGCCTTTCTATAAAAGATAAGGGAAAGCAATTTTCTATTAACATAGTGAAATATGGAGAGGCATTTTAAATAATATATTACAAAGTAAAATACACTGATTTGAAATTTACCTACAGTAAAAAAAAACTGTCCAGAGGTTGTTAGATAATAAATAAACTATACTGAAAAAGCTGTATTAAATAGAAGTGTTGTCTATCACTTGCAGTGCAAGGGGATCCAAAAAAAACCTAAAGGCACTGTAATTATTATTATTTTCATTTACAGTTTTGGCCAGTCACCAGCAGTAAAAAATGCCTTTTAAATTAGATTTTAGAAGCATGATTTTGCATACAATGATATCAACAAATCTCTATTTACTTACTGTATATTTAAAGAGGTACAAAGAAATTAAGTGTTTTTTTTTGAGGGGGAGAATACAAAGAATACAGAATACAAAGATTAGATGTAGAAACCTCCATCCCTTCCAATGTTTGGATAACTTGATAGCAGAAAAGTCCAGAAGCAGCTCCTGGAAATGAGACATGTTTGCATGGAGTCTGCTGACTGAGAGCCTTTTAATATGCAACTTGTCATCTTCCAATAGTCTGGAATGACAAAGAAGCTGCACTCAGAAGTTTAGAAAATGGCTTATCACGAATAAAGTTCCAAATTCAATTCCCAGAGTGTCTAGCGAGTGTCTTCTGTACAATCCTGATAATCCCTTGACAACAGACTAGGTTTGGATAAGTTATATCCGAAACATTTGGAGGGTATAAATTCCTACTGTACTCAATAACTTTGGTTGCAACAAGAAGGTGGGAAATAATTTTGTAAAAGAGGAAACAGCTGAATTCTGTTAACCTTCCTTGCTGCTTGAAATGCAGCTTTATATCATAAAGAGACTTTCTACCATCTGCATAGGATTTATCAGCTTGGTATATAGACTTTGACAATTATCAGTGCCTAGCCATTTTTTCTATTTTTCTAAAGTGTGTCATTTTTTTGAAGATGATCAACAAAAACTGAAAAACAAAACAACTAGAACCAGAATCTACACAATAGTAAATATTTAAAAATACTGTAAGTGGGAGAATATACATATTTATAGTTTTAAAGAGAAATAAAAAGTTTATATTAAAAAGTATCAATGGAACAGTCCATCAAGAATTACTTCATCAACATGCTGTATATACTCATGAATAAGCCAACAATTATACGTTCCAAAACACCCCCCAAAAAATTTGGTTCAGCTTACCTATGGATTGATAAGATCTTGTCAGCTAAAGAAGTCATGACTGTCTCATATGAACCAGATTGGTAATTGTAAGCAATTACAGAATCTATGGAGCAGAAATGTATACCTATTAATAATCAAGTTTCTAAATCCTATTAAATTATTTTTCTTTAATCGACTCTTTATTAACATATTTAACACCTGGGAAATGCAATAAACAGTCCTAAATATCTAAATCAGCCTTGGCTAATATACAGTACAATATTTTTTTTTAAATTGTTTTATCAATGTTGATTAACATAGAATGTAATGCATCAAAATATATGCCTTATTAAAAAAAGCTTCTGGTTACCATTACTGATGACAGGGCTTATAGTGAGTCAGAGTGTTATTGGTCTAGCTTGTCAACAAGATTTATATTTTCTGAAAACAGATAACTAGAGTTCAAATTGAAAGCTTTTACAAACAGTTCATAGAGATGCCTGGGATTAAAACTAGGACTACCTTGCTCACAAAAGAGATGCTTGTCTTTCACATTACCTGCCTGCCAGCGAGCTACTGCCATCACTTGTTAAAAATCAGTTTTCAGATACATTGCTGGAGATAGTTTGGCTTTCTATTGTTGCCTTTCTTCTTCTCAAAATGCATGTTCAAATCACAAACCCTATGAGCTAATAATTGGGTACAGTTGACAGCAAATACCCTGAAAATTGTAGAAAAAGCCAAGATATACTAATCTTTTCAAGTTCTTCATGCCCTATTGAATGTAATTTCTGTCTCTTTGATAGTGCAAGTAAAATCAGATTGCCTCTGGCAGCTCAGCTGCTATTATCCTGTACCAACAAAAAACAGTAGGAAAGACTTGGAAAGTCATTAAACTCTTTTATGTTCCTTTCAGGTTCTTTCTACAACAATGATGTTTGATTGCCATACATCCCCAGCTTGGGAGTTGTATAAATTGTGGAACCTTTTAATACGTAGGTAGCAGATTTATTATGACTATTAATTGAAAGTTGCTGGCCAAAGATACTATGTGTGTGATTTGTTGCCTTTGAAGCAAAGATTTAGAATGAGAATGATCAACTAGACTAATCAGTTTTTTTCATGCTTTGACTCGAATTTTTTTTTACAGTTTTTTCACTATTAAAATAGAAAAGTGGGCTGCAAAAACAGAACTGACTTTAAAAACCAAACATCAATTGCATCAGACAACTTAGATATATTTAGTTTGTACAAATCTAAGGTACATAATTTTTCAAATTATAGACAGAAGAATGGTGAAACAAAACCTGTCTGCAAGTAATAAGAATTCAAGAATATAATTCTTGTTGATAATTAATAAACTGTAAGTCTATTTTATTAGTTTTTGTTCCCGGATCTTAAAATATCCAAAGAAAGATTGCTTGTGATTCATACAGATTTTATAGCATCACAGGGGAAGAAATATTATGATACTGTTTGACTATAAGTGAAACAACTTTCATTTATTTGTACAAGTTTCAAGATTTATTTACTTATCATGCAATTTATGGAACAACATTTTTAAGGAAAAATATATGATAAGGATCCAACATGGTGGATTATATAATATTACTCCAGTAATAAAACCAAATATCAAAGATGAACTGAATATAGATCCAGAAATGTGATGTCATTGTGAGTTGAGCCATTTCTTCCATGTGAGGCTTTAATAATAACTCTGGTTGCTGGGGGGGGGGGGAGGAGAGAAGAGGTTAAACCACATAAGTAGCATCATAATGTTGGGGTGCAAGCCCCCTCTTTTTTTACACGTGCTGCAATGTACATGCATAACCAAAGGGGGCAGAGCTTATGCATGATTCCACAGTGCTGCTTTCCCTCATTTTGATAAAACAATGAGTTAGTCTGGGTGTTGCATTGAGTCTGTCTGGCATCAGATTTTTCTAGTTTCTGTATGGGAAAGGGAATCAAAGAATAATCCATGGAAAAATGAGGCATTCCACTAATTAGCTCCCAGTAATCAGTGTATGTGTATGTGTGTATCTGTGTATGTGTGTATCTTTTTGATGAGAAGTAGAATGGAAAATGTCATCCAAAATGTCTCCCACTTGAATCCATTAAATTGTGAGGCACTTTATTCTGTATCATCTATCATGCTATCAGCTTTGTGAGGTAGTCTGGGCAAGAAGCTAACCCAGAAGTGCTAAGCTCTGACTTTATTGTAATGTTAAATTGACAGATTCTGGCAAGTCTGAAAGTACATCTCTTCCACCTTCACATTTACAGTGGAAGAAACCAGGGACTGTTCATTCTGAGATGTTTGCACACCCCCATTCTTTCTGCAGACTCTTCTGCCCCCTACCTGACCATGTCTAGTCTGCAAATATTCTTCCTGGACCCAAATGTTATGCCTATATACACTACATGTGCTTAGTGGTTTGGAATAAGAGTATTACATCCAAGCCTTACTGACTGGACTTTGCTGTTCATCTCTGCTTCTGCTAATGTGTAATCTTCTGTTATTGCTCTTTTTGCAATGAATAGCTGAGAGAAATTCTTCATGTATTCTGACCTGGAAAATAAATCTCAGAATTCTCCTGATCATTTAATGGAGTTCTTCAAGAATATTTGGAAGAAACTGATTTTGAAAGAAAAAAAGCCTGAGAGAGACCAAGCATCACTACCCTTGTGATTATAATGAAAGAGATTGAAATACCAATTGGCAAAGTTTATGATTCCTAAAGTATCCTGACTTTTGCCTAATCATTTCCCACAGGATCAGAAGTATGTCCTGTATTAAGAATGTTTTAGTAACTGATTCAAGAACCTCCATCAGTGAAGAAAACATTTTCCTTCTTCTTTATTCCCTTCAGGAATATCACTAAACAGCCACACCAGATTAGCTACCACCAAAGCATCTTTGCCATCATAGCTACCCTTGTGTATGTCTGGAAAAGAAACAAGAATTGGAAATTAATGGAAACAATTCTAGTAAACAAAAAAAAATCAGAACATTTAAAAACAAATAGAATTTGGAGAAATTTTATCAGGCCTGAAACCAAGAATGATACATGGTGATTCTTCCAAGCTAAGTTCTTTACTGTTTCACACCTATAGATAAAAATCTTCCCAGACTGAGGACTGTATTATTTTCATGTATGACAGGGGTGTCAAACTCGCAACGTCATGTATTGTAACTTTTTTCCATTGCCGGCAATGGGGTGGGCGCGGTTTCAGCATGACGCATCCGGCCTGTGGGCTGGCAGTTTGACACCCCTGATCTATGATATACTCTGTGAGCTATTAAGAGGGGCTGTCTTCCCTCTCTTTATCTCACTCATAATATCTGGACTGTGTTGCCTTTTTCTCCTGTGGAACGCATCCTTTCCCTTCTGGGAATCCATCTTCTCACTACATTCCATCATAATTCCCCTGGATCACTAGCAAAGCTTTTGTTTGCCCCAAATTCAAAGTAGGAGAACACAAGTAGTCGTATTAATATGTGGAAAGATATTTGAATGATTTGTACTGAAAAAGTTTGTAGGACCAAATTTACATTAATCTTCCTAATTAGTTAGAGATTGGAAAGAAGCTGGTAAGACAATTCCTTTCAAATATTGGAAAGAAAACTGTTTTTAATATAAAGTTCCCCAATATATTATTTTTCTGTTTCCCAATAAATAAAAATGTAAGTGGGTGAATGTGACAGTTATTAATTTAGAAACCTTATCCTTTTTCAGTCTCCAGACTGTTGACATCTAGAGATTGTAACATACAGAAAAGACAGACAAAGCTACAATTGCACCATCAGGGTGCAATTGCCTAGATTTGCATATGTAGGGCGAGAGCTCTATTGCTAGAAAAAAGTGTCTGGTAACCGTTAGAAAAGGGTGTGTCCAGATTCTTTTTTATTTTCTACATGCATAGGGGTTAGTATGGTGCTGAAAAATTCTGATTATTTGTCACACATTCTATAGAAAAGTAATAGCTTTTTGTTTAGTTCAAAGAGGAAGAACTTTGGGGGAATGTCTCAAGGTTGGAGTAAAGTGCTAACACTTATCAGGTGCAAAGAGAATGTCTGAGTTTCCTATTTTTTCATTGTACAATAGTCTCTCCAATTGCCTGAAGTGTCTGTTATTTCTCATACTTTAATTACATCCTTCCTATTAATCTTTTTAAGGAACTGTAAGTAGCCAGGGATGCTACAGAATAATGTTTATGCAATGGGAGAAAAAAAGCCCTTGCAACAATAAAGTAAGTTCAATTTACTGTAAGAAAATCTAAAGCATCCTAAGAATGAGTCAGGGAAAGAGAATTTAGAAAGGCAAATTTTGACACCATCTTTTTTCTTGTTTGTTACCATATTTTGACCCATTTGCTCCTAGTTGTCCAGTTTAATCTGATTTTAATAGTACCGTATTTTCCAGCGTATAAGACGACTGGGTGTATAAGACGACCCCCCAACTTTTGAGATGATTTTCAAGATTTTTTGTCTTATACGCCGGAAAATCAACGAGCCCAGGAAGGCACACCCTCCCCTCCCTCCCTTCCTACCCCCAAGAGCCTCTCAGCCCCTTCCCCTCCCCCTTGCAAATGCCAGACCCCGGGAGCTCTTGCATCTATTCCAAAGGGTGGGTGGAAGGAAAAGCCCCTTTCAGCTCCAGCTTGGCTGCAAGTCAGCGAACCCAGGAAGCACGCCCTCCCCTCTCACTGTGGAGGAAGCAGGGCAGGCTGGCGTCTGGCAGGAGCCGGCAGGGCAGTCCTGCGCACACGCGCACTCCCCGGCTCCTAAGGAGTCCTCGGGGAGCCATGGCAGGTGCCTCACATTCTTCCCTCTTGAAGCAGCATCGGCGGAGCCGTCCAGCGTCAGGCAGGAGCCGGCAGCGCAGTCCTGCGCACGCACATGCTCCCCGGCTCCTAAGGAGTCCTCGGGGAGCCATGACAGGCGCCTCACGCTCTTCCCTCTTGAAGCAGCATCGGCGGAGCCGTCTGGCATCAGGCGGAAGCCGGCAGGGCAATCCTGCGCACATGCGCGCTCCCCGGCTCCTAAGGAGTCCTCGGGGAGCCATGGCAGGCGCCTCACATTCTTCCCTCTTGAAGCAGCATCGGCGGAGCCGTCTGGCATCGAGCGGGAGCCGGCAGGGCTAAGCAGCTGGGGAGTGCGTGTGTGCGCAGGACTGCCCTGCCGGCTTCCGCCTGACGCCAGACGGCTCCGCCGATGCTGCTTCGAGAGGGAAGAGCGTGAGGCGCCTGCCATGGCTCCCCGAGGACTCCTTAGGAGCCGGGGAGCATGCGCGTGCGCAGGACTGCCCTGCCGGCTCCTGCCTGACGCTGGACGGCTCCGCCGATGCTGCTTCAAGAGGGAAGAATGTGAGGCACCTGCCATGGCTCCCCGAGGACTCCTTAGGAGCCGGGGAGCGCACGCGTGCGCAGGACTGCCCTGCCGGCTCCTGTCAGACGCCAGCCTGCCCTGCTTCCTCCACAGTGAGAGGGGAGGGCGTGCTTCCTGGGTTCGCTGACTTGCAGCCAAGCTGGAGCTGAAAGGGGCTTTTCCTTCCACCCACCCTTTGGAATAGATGCAAGAGCTCCCGGGGTCTGGCATTTGCAAGGGGGAGGGGAAGGGGCTGAGAGGCTCTTGGGGGTAGGAAGGGAGAGTCATGTTGGAGGGGGGACTGGACTAAGGAGGCTTGAAGTTGCTTTGCAAGAACGGGGGCGCTTGATTGATTTATGTACTATTTTCCGGCGTATAAGACGACTGGGCGTATAAGACGACCCCCCAACTTTTGAGATGATTTTCATGGGTTAAAAAGTCATCTTATATGCCGGAAAATATGGTAAACACTTTTTAAGAACAGGATACATTGCCATTTTTTCAAATGGGTCAGGACATCATTGTCAAATACTAATTGTGATATTTATAGTAGGTATACAACAGAAACAATCTTTGCTGAACTACAATTGTCTAAAAGTATTCTAAAGCTCATTTTATACTATTAGGGATTATCTATAGCTTGACTTTGCCTAATATTTATCAAATGACATAAAGTAAAATATCTCTTCCATTGACCTTGTGAAAGTTCACCTATTTTTATAAATTGGGGAAAAATGCTGAACGTCATTGATATTATTCTGGTCACATTGATATTACAAAGAACTTAGCGACTGACTGCATTTGAAATGAGATCCAAAGTAGTGTGAACACAATTCTTAGATGAAAGCTAGTTCTCTCAAATAAATTTGGATGGATTACAACAGAGATCTGCATGGCCTATTCAAGTTCCAGCAAAGGAAAAAATGAAAAAGAAATAAAAGTTCTTGCGAGTTATGATCAGATTTTCTCTTAAAATCAAACTATGCTGGAACTGATTTGGATAATTTACTTTCTCTTTATTATCGTAACCTTAAAGTTACCAGTATAATCCTCCAAAGAAAATTTAAAAAGTTCTTTGCAAATGTTCAGGGCTCACAAAATATTTTTGAGATAAACACTTTTGAGGGAGCCAACAACCATGGCAGGATGAAGAGCTGACAAATGGAACAATGTCTCAAAAACTCCTTTCTGGATAAAAGGGAGGACCTAGTATGGCCCGTAGTGCTCCATACAGATGCTCCCTGCAACAAGAACATAAAACAATGGTCTCTGGCAGGCTTTAGAGGTCAGGGAAATTGGGACAATTGGCTTTGCCCAAGCTGTAGTTCAAGGTCTAAAATTGGATACTCAGTTCACCTAATTTTTCTGTTAATCATTTCAGGAGGTTTCTTGTGAATTACTTTTTGAATAGTAAAAACTTTTAGAAAAACAAATTTCATTAAACTAGGTGATCCTTCTTCAATCCTCAGTGAAATAAGTTTCATGCAAGTTTAAGAACTTAAAGATTGTTTAAAGTTGGAAATAAGCAGCAAATGGGTGATTAGAATGTTGATTCTGGAAAGTTATGAACAGACTAAGGAGCCAGATTGATTAGAAATAAGATTTTGAAACTATTTATAAGAATTCCCCCTTGTAGTTTATTTAAAATCTATATGTATGTATGAGAATTTATAATCAGAGTGTAAGAAATCTTTCCATGGGAAAACATTGTGGATTAGAGAAAAACATGGTAAGATGACACTTTGAAGGCTGGTTAATAGAGGCAACCAGAAATAACTAAAGATTATAATAAATGGAGAATGCCAACTAATTCAGAATGGAGAAAAGTATTCCAGTTCTGGAAGAATTCAAGGATATCTGGCACCAATGTATTCAGAAATTTCTCTTAAGACGGTCTGCTACTATAGAAAATGGGTTTAAAAGAGGAAATAGAAGAAGATAACAACTTAGAATCAGGCTTCTTTGGTTAAAGATTTAAAAATAATAGATCAAAAAAAGGATATTGATAAAGATATTAGACAGGCCTTACAATGAAATTGGCTGTTTTAATAGGTAAAAATAATAAATTAGAAGAGTGACTTGAATGTTTGGATTTCAACACAAAAGAGTTGACTTGGACAACTTTCTTAATTTGGATGTGCCAAAGTGATGTGTTACAACTGCAATAAAATTATTATAGCAAAATATTTTTGAGCTAAGAAGGTCAGGCTTTACTAGAGAACATGGTAGATACATTGTACAGAATAGAAGATAAAATGGAATGATGTGTCACCACTTTTATTCTTTATTTCAAAAAGCATCCTTCTTTTGAACATAGTGGAACATACTTTAATTTTACTGATTTGCTACGCTTATTCAGTTTGTAATGACATATTAAAAATATCATTTAAAGAAAACATATATTCTTACTGGAACTAGATGTTGCTGGTCCTGATGATTTAAACAAAGTAAAGCAGAAGTACTGTGAAAACTGCAGTTAAAAGTCCCACAGTTATAAAGCAAAAATGAGAAACGTATAGTGTTCCTGATGTTGATGAGCTATAACATCCAGGGAATTCTGAATTGGCAATATTTGAAAGACCACAAGTGTCCCACTTTTAAGTCCTAAAGTACAATCTCAATAACATTTTATATTTTTTCCAATATGAATCATTTGAAAAATGTAATAAAATTCAAGATTCAAGATAGTCAATATGTATTTTCATGTATACTTTAAAAATAGACAGTGGTGATAAATTTAAAATTTACAGTATCTCCAATACAGTTCCAGAATAGTTACTCAGTATATTCCAATACAATGCCTGCTAAATTAAATTGTCCTCTTAAGCAGATATTTAAAGTCATGAATTATATCTATGATATGTTCAGCTTCCTGCAAAAAAGAAGGCTTTTCTGATTAACTATCAACTTTGAGGAAAATACATTATGAATTCTAGGCAAATATAAAATGTTTCAAGATTTTTATTGTAAATCCAAAACATATTCTTTGCTAAAAAAACCCAGTATTATCTAGCATGATTCAGTCACAAGGTCAAAGCTAACTGCAGAATGTTTTATTTCTCTTTATCTTTTAAAAACTCTGGACTTCAAAAATCTGATTTATAAAGTTGAAAGGGCATGAATTGATCATCCAGGTGC
The DNA here is from genome assembly GCF_947247035.1 of Vipera ursinii. Taxonomy (NCBI): domain Eukaryota; kingdom Metazoa; phylum Chordata; class Lepidosauria; order Squamata; family Viperidae; genus Vipera; species Vipera ursinii. Next base: position 23,583,885 of record NC_139515.1, read on the forward strand.
GGAGAAAATATATTCTGCACATTTATCATAGTTTATTGTAGCTGTGTTGCAGTACTTGAGTACTTCTATAGCAATACATGAACAGTGGATTACAATCCTCAGATTACAATAACAATTAAGTCTGGTCATAAAGCAACACAGTCAAAAAGTGTAGAATCATGTGACATGTGAGGGTCTGAAGTTTAGTTATAATGCAAATATAAAAGTAATTCTTGCTTAATGACCAGTTGCTTAGCAACTGTTTGAAGTTACGATAGACCACAATTTTTGGCATTTTTTGGGTGTGTGTGTGTCAGTTTTCAACATTTACCACTGGTTTCTGAAAAAAATGGCCATTAAGGAAAACAGACTCATAAATAACCACTGCAGTTATTAACAATCACAGTATCCACCCAACTACTGTGGCATTTTCTTAATTACTTCTGCAAAAGAAGGCCGTAAAATCGGGCATAGTCACCTCAATTGCAGGCTCAGCTATAGTCATAAATCAAAGACATGTAATATCATGTTAATTATCATTTTTAGATGTGCTTGTCAACAGACAAGAAGATGGAAGCCTAGAAATCACAGTTTATCACAAGGTCATCATTACCCCACCGCATTCTGAATTTCAATAGCAACTATCCACTGTCACACAAAAAGAGTTGCATCAGGGTGAGAACTCACTGTAGTACCCAGCAAGCCAAATAGCTGGAGACCAGGTACCTATGTGAATAATTGAGGCAGAATGGGTGGCTACAATCATTTCTTACAATATGCCTGTGCAACATGGTGGGGAGAGAATAGAAGAAACAAGGTACAAAACCAACTACATGGCACACCCCACCATATATCAAAAACATTTCAGAAACAGTAGAATGCAGCTTCCAAGATCTGTAAGTGGGCATCACCCACTGCCCAGAGGCTACCATACGAGGACAAATTATGCATTGTAAAGATTGCTTGGAGGTGAGAGAAACCTCCAATCTAATCTACCAGATCCCCTGTGATTATGTAGGCCAAACTGGGAGGAAGCTAACCACCAGATTGCAAGAACATATGCAAGTGGTCAGACAGAGAGATCCAAACTTATTGGTCACCTTACATTGCAATAAACAAGGACATACATTCAATTTTGCAGCTGCTAAGATTGTTGGACAAGGAGGCACAAAGACAGCCAGGGAAGTGACTGAAGCCTGGGAAACAGACCCCTCATCAATCAACAGGAGTGCTGACTTACTCCCAGCCTATCAAGTACTTAGAAGGTGTGGACTTGGAACCACAAGGAAACAACAGCCAATGACTTAATAGTCATCAACTCCCTAATTTAAATCTAAAAAGTTACATAAAATAGGCACCAAATAAATACTAGAGACCCCTTACAAAAGTTTGAAATATTGGCAACAAATTATGCATATACACTATAATTTTGAAAACCGAAGGTTTCGCACCCTCTGGAATATCATCTCGCACCCCCCGGTTGGGAACCACTATTCTAAATGTAGAAATACTGCATTCATTATGCCATAAATGCTGTTAGAAAGCAAGAGTGGAGATCATTTAGAACTTCACTCTCAGATCTTCAAAAAAAGGTACTTAGGTTGTTCTTAGCCATTACCTAAAGGACCTTTCTCTTCATTCTATGCCTAAGTGCTTTGCATCTTCTTGCCCAGTTTTAAAACACAAGAGACTGTGTCAGGTCCCCAAAGAACTGTATTTTAACCCTATGCCTATTTTTCCCTTTCTGTAGCCTTTCTTTGTGGCCTGCCTTTCTGTTGGGAGGGGGGGAGCTTTTGGGATTGCTTTGCACTGTCTGCAGGTGCCCTTCCCCAGGGGGTGGAATCTCTCTCCCTTATCTGAGAGACGGTTTGCATTTGGAGCCAGAAGTAATCGAAAGTGAGAGATACCTTGAGGAGACCACCGAAAAGACCAGTTACGAAAACATGATGCCACCTGTGGATTGGCTGGGATTCAAACAAACACTGGGACTCTGGGGGGAGGAGTATTGAATGTTGCTTTTAATATATTGCTTCACAGGTTTTTCTCTCAGATTCCACCTTGATTCCCTACTGTCACTAGCCCCTAATAACAGTTCCTTTTGAGACAATGCCTATTTCAAGAGTTCTGTTTTCTTGGGTGGCTTAGTTGACGTAGGTCCTTACAGACTGTACAGTCTAGTGCATGGAATAGGTTTTAATGAGAAAGTTCCTTTTTAAATTAATAAGTTCATTATTAAATCAATGAAGCAAATTTCTAGATAGTAGATGAAGTTTACTAGAAAAGAGATATGAGAAAAATAAGGCCAAAATCACAACTACAGAGCTCCAAATAAAATCAATACAGACAGTCTAACTAAACTTTGTAGGAGAAGAACTGTATTAGTCTATGGCAGCAAAAACAAAAACAAAAAATCAGGAAGGGTCTGGTAGCCCCTTTTCAGACTAACAACTTTTATTAGAAAGCAATAACTTGAATCACATTCCATGAAGGCACTAAGTAGCTAAGCTGATAAAGAATATAAACTGGATGAAACTGGACAAAGGGAGAGGAGGCCATAATGGTTATCTGATGCAGGTTACAAGTGAATCAGATTACAAGTAACTTCTCAGTTAACATATTTCAATATTTCAAAAATCTATTTGAGTTATTATTAATCTGAATAAGCTTTTAGGACTCATGTATTCAATATTCACTGCAGAAAGAATAGCTGGAGAGAGAGAGAGAGAGAGAGAGAGAGAGAGAGAGAGAGAGAGAGAGAGAGAGAGAGAGAGAGAGAGAGAGAGAGAGAGAGAGATCCCTTCTCTCTTCCCTTTCTTGTAAATTGAGCACTCCTCAGTTTACTAGAATATGGAAGATAATTAAAAGCAAATCTCTTATTTGCCTTGCTCTGTAAAAGAAAATACTCTTTCTTTGATAGCCTGGGTATAGCCAGAACATCAGACATGATTTATTGGCTATCCCTACTTGTCTATGGACCTTTTGTGGAATGATAAAGGTCCAGCCTAGAATTGTGCTATTACATAAAGCTGAATTCCATCTATTCTAGCTTTTCAGCAAGGGGTATATTAAGCAGATGCTTTAAGGGATTCCACCATACATACTGCATCATATATTATATCAGGAGAAGAATGACTAATGCTGGGAGGCTCCAGAAATGCTTGTCTATTTCCTGTATTCAATTATTTTGGCAATTGATGTTGACTCTAATTACAATTAATGGCTACTTGGTATTGACTCTGTAGCAGCAGATAGGACAAAAAATTATGTGATAACAAAACCAGGATGTGCATTTGAGATATTTGAGCTATTCTTAACTCTGAGCATTTCAGGATAGGACCATATAAAGTAACAGGAGTGGCAATGGATTTCAGCAGGAAAGTTCCAGTGGGAATCATCATGTAATCGTCTTCATCTAAATTGAGAAGAAAAAGGAAATAATCTATTGATGCTGCCGTAAGAACAGATGAACATACAGAATTTTGTTATTTTCTGCGATCTCCATCACTGGACTTGCTATTTTCTAAACTTTGCTATTACCCATGTGAAGATGTGGAAGATATTTCTTATAGTGCCCATATCTGACATCCTTGAAGCAGCCCAAATGATATTATTATACAGCTATCTTTGCCATTCTAAGATTTATTAAGCATGCTGTTCTATCCTTAGAAACAGGTAAGGATGCTATAGTTTGGTGTTATTATTTTAATCTTTGGCTGAAATTATTATTTTTTTCTCAGTGGGTTTGGCTCCACTTGCTCTTGGAGATCATTCTAAGTTAAAACGGCATTAAAAATTATTGGAAAGCTTCATGTTCTAGGAATTTCATTGGAGAGCTTCTGGCTGCTAGGTTTAGAAAATGCCAGAAGTACTTTTAAGCAGCATATCTGTAACACTGATCTTCAAGTCAGTTAAGTCTGGATCCTAACTTTACAGCTTTTTTTTCAGATGGATATGAGCCAGCTTCCTATCTCTCCTCCATCTCATTTCTGAAATTTCTCTATACCTTCATCTTGTCCAGGTGGATGCATTGCCCTCTTCTATTGAAATGGAAATTTCATATGAAAATACCTCTCTATGCCAGGGAATATATCCCTGTGGAATTGGCTCAGAAGAATCTTTGAGCCATCTCCTTCATTTTTTGCTATCTCCACAGGGAATCCTGGATGATTTTCATCTATCCTTTACTGAAAAAAATTCCCTGGCAGAGAGCACAATGTCTATTTGTTGCTTTTCCTGTCCAGCCATATTTTCCAAGGTTGCTGAATCTTGTGCTTCCATATACCATCCATCTTCCTTTCTGATTGAAGAATTATATTAGTTCTTTCCCCTTTTCCTTAATATTTGTATTTAACTACTAGCCTTACAGCCATAATAAAGTTTTGATAGTTTCCAAATACAAATTGCTATCTTTCAAAAAGACCTGGAGTGATAGAAATGGGAAGTTTAATTATCTTGATATTTCTCAGGAGACAATTCTACAAAGCTGAGCCCTTCCAGGAAATTTCTGACCCGCTTGCTGAATTTCAGAAAATAGGAGAAAGCATAAAACAAGCAGCCATCCTAGACTTTTTCTCAACCAGAACAGAAGATTTAATAGATGAAGTAGAAGTCACAGGGACATGAGTAAAACATAATCATACAAAGCTGGGTAAAACAAAATTTTAAGGAATGTTAAGTTGGGTATGTAGTTAAATATGTATTCTGGTTTTCCAGAAAAGGAAAAAAAAATATAGAAAATTCCTTTAGTTGAAGAGCATGGATTTTAATAAACTGAAGACCATTACAGCAGAAACCAATTTGAAAAGGAACTTAAGTTCAGTGGGAGGTTGTTTTTTTTAAAGGAATGTTAAAAACATAATTAACAACTAGGAGCTTAAAAATGGAATGCAATATAGGAAGGTCAGGATAGCAGTACAAAAAACCTTACCAAAAGCAAAACAAAAATGGTACATATAAGAGGCAGATAGAGATCACCAAAAACAGAATTAGCTGATGTTGATAAATGACATTATGGTCAAAAAGAGGCCTTCAGATACCTTAAAAAATAAGTTGCTCAACAAAGTCACCTCAATACAAAGAGAATTAAGAGATTTACTCAATTCAAATATTTTTGGCTTAGTTTTCTGTGAAAAATTATGCTCCACTGGGGAATTGCAACTTGTAGAATGAAGAAGCAGGACTGAAGATTCAGGTGGAAACACAATCAGGGAGTGTCTGTTTATTCTGAACTGGTTTAAATCTTATGAGGAAACTGAATGGCATCTTAATGAGATTATTCAAAGATTATCTCATTTATAATACCCCACTGCTATAATATACCATTGTACTGTATATCAGAAGATTTAGGACATACAGAAACAAATGCTGGTTTACCATTTTTATGGATATTTTCTGAACAAAAAATACACACATTTATTCATACACAAATACAAAGATATAAATACTTACAGGGCTTTTTTTGTCATAGAACGCACTGGAACAGAGTTCCAACATCTTTTTTTGATGGATTTTCCAGAGTTGCATTCTTTTCCTATTGTTGCCCTTCCTATCCTCATTTGTTTTTGAAAATGCCCTCCTGGTGGTACGGTGCGAGTTAGGTCCCCTCCGGCGCTGTCTGCCTCCTCTAGGAGGAGCCATGAAGTGCCGGAGCACCACAGCCAGAGCATGGCTTGATTGGCTGGGTCAGACCATGTGGTGTGGAAGCCGATGGTGGAGGTGGGAGACACATAATCATGGAGGCCATCTTTCACGAGAGGGTGAGTGAGCCTTTTGTCTTCCCTTTACAGAAGGTGGGGTGTGAGTTTAAAAAGAGGCAAAGCGAGAGGAAAGAAAGGCAGCTGGCGTGGAAGCTTGCCCAACAGAGAACTTTGCTGTTTCAGTTCCTTGGGTAGTTCAAAGGCTGGGATGTCCACGAAAATCTCTTTTAAGTCTTTTATACTTTATATTCAAACTGCAGAGGAGAAGAATAAGAATAAAGCCAATGTCTTGTGATTTGGAGGTATTATTATTATTAATAATATATATTAATTATGTATTTGTCAGATGTAAAGGTAGACCTGCAGTATAAGGGTTTAATCATATTTATTTATTAAATTGGGTTTAACTTAAAGGTAAATTAAAGGTAATCTGTTCACTGACGAAGTTTCAAATTTAATTTGTTTCAAGTCAATATCCATATTAAGCTCCAAATGTAAATTTTTCCACCTTGTTTGACAACTTTTTTAAAATAATTTAATCTTTTACAAGCAACCAAATTTTCCTTTATTGGGCCAATTTCATTCTACATAGAAAGCTGACATTTCCACTCATTAAACTAAATGGGTATGCCAATGGTAAATGTCCCAAAAAAATAATAAAATGCCTTCTTGTAATTTAAAGCCACACAGTGCATGGTAACATTAATAGTATTAACTTATCTTGAACAAAATCCTATTCTTTTAGATACATTAAAAGTTGAAGGGTTTTTTTTTAACTACAAAGATAAACCTTGTAGGGTAGGCAAGGTGGGTTGTATGACGTGTGTGAGTTCCAGCACCTTTTTTTTTAACCTAATTCAAAATGTAGCTGGCCAGTCCAGATCTAAGTTCCAATAATCAAGGTGAGAAAACCACCATATATATTCCAGGTTATAGCTTCCAAGTGCTATAGTTCCCATCTATTTTTATAACTTCCAGAAAGGCTGGGCCAGTGTCTGCTTGGTACTAATTTCCTATGACCGGGTATTTGTCCATTTAGTGTTATTACCTCATCCATTTCACCTGGGAACTACTTGTGTTTTGAAAACCATTTAATCCTCTTAGAAATACCATTATATTTATTCCAAGCTCCTTGAAATGATATCTTCCAGAATATAAATACATATAGGAACCAAAGAAACTATACAACAGTATACAGCATATGATAACTACATAGGAATGCTAGTAACAATATGATCATATATTTGAGAAATCCTTGAGAACCAATGAGAGACAGGTTACCAATAATTTATTAATTAACAACTGCTCCTTTACATTACAAATAAATGTATGTGTAATTTTCATTTGCATAACCAGTACGTCCTCCCTTCCCTTGTTTATTTATTTATTTTATTTATTTAATTAGATTTATATACCACCTTTGTGGGTGAATGGGTTTGTACATGTATAACCACTACATACAGCTCTAGAACTGAACCCTCCCCTCATAATGTGGCACAACAAAATAGATGTACTGGATATTTTGGCTTAATATTTGTTGGACCTTTTTACTGGGATAATTATTTTAGCCCAACAGATTGGAGAAATGTGGAAATGTTGCATTTTAAAAGCCAGAATTACAGATGGAAAGCTTGTTTTATCTTTATGCATTTATTACAGGGATTGGAGCTAGATATCTGTCTAGCTTAATTTCACAATTTATGGAAATGTCAGAATAATATTTTTTACTATATGAAAACCTTATAATATTGGCTGTACACCACATGAATTGCACAAACATTTGCTATTTTTTAAAAACATGGAAATAAGTCATTAAACGAAAAGTCAGGATATACATTTTCATTATACAGTACAATAGTTCTATCTCTGAGATTATTATCATACTAAGACACAAAGAATCTATCTTTGCTACGTTTTTTTAACCTTGCATATGGAAATCTTTTTCCCCCCATTTGTTTTGATCTACTTACAGGGGGTCAGTTTTCTTGTGTTCTACACTATTTAATCTAGGGCAGAACTGGATAAAAACAAACAAATAAACATAACACAGCCACTTTTTCTATGTCGCCTGGGAACTCCTTCCCCCTTTTTGAATGGGAGACTTTTTGAAAATTATTAATCTGTTTACTGCTCAATAGGCATCCCCCCCCAAGAAAAGGTTTTCAAATGTAAGTAGAAGACAAATGAATTGCAATTGCTTTGAGTAATATAGTAGGGCATTTCAATTTTTTCAGCTTTCAATTTCCAAACTTTTGGGCTGCTCAAAAGTTGTGACATGCCTTGGGGATTGTAAAGATACTTTGATTACTTTAATATAATTTAGATGTGCTTGGTAAATAACTACATAAATATCATAACTTTTTAACATTTTGTTTGCTTCATTTCACAGGTTCAGCTGTCTTTCTTTTATTGTTTAAAATTATTTTGTCTGCTCGCCTCATTTCCTGTGAGTGTGATAACTGATCTGTAATGGCTTCGAAAAAAAGAATGAGGCTGGGAACATTCACTCCTATGAGCAACCTAACTGGGAATGGCAGAGACCTGTTGCCATCTGAACTCCAAACACTGCAAGACATTCTCAGATATGGCCTATTGATAAGAGAACAAAGTAGTGATGATACTAAAGCCAGTCTTGCAAGACACATACCAAAAGGGCTTGAAAAGTGGGAATGAGTGAACAGTTCTTTTGTGACTCCTGTTGTAAATTCATGAGTGACAATCTTGAACAAGATCCAAGAGAGCTGGGATCAAGCCAAAAACATATTTCTTGGTAGAGGAATGCTAGATGTCAAAGAGACATTCACTGTGAAACTTGACAAACTGTTTGACATCCTCAATTGCAAGTGTCCAATTGTTCTGTGTGCTGAATTTGGCTGCCCTGCTGGCTGCAAAAAAGAAGCTCACATTAATTGTACCTGCCCTAAGGAGATGAAGATACCATTGAAGAAATTTGCTTTCATTAAAGGGCAGAGAGAAAAGATTGGTTCTTTTGGATCATACCAGATTGGTTTGCCAAATGTGCCTGAGCAGAAACCACTAGACAAAAGGCAAAAGCAGCAAGAGACAAAGGCTTGCTAAATATAAGCAGAGAAGTATTCCAGACATTTCAATAATGACAAATGAAGTAATTATCTCTTATGATAAAAATGAAGGACAGACAACTGATGATGACCCTAACCCTAATTCAAAAGATACAATAGATTAGAAATAACAAATTGCTGCCATTACCACAGCTGCCTTCCTAGATGCTGGCTTGATCACCAAAGAAGACAAGTGACTTGGAGTTGACCACAATAGAGTCAAGAGAGCCCAGGAAAAAATTATGAAGTTCCTAGATCAAGAATTTGATGAGTTCTGTAAGAAGGGCGAAATAGAATGCATCCTCTTCAATGGCCGTATACATGCAACTAAAGTTATGCCGAAAGCAAACAATTCAGACCAGCAATTCCCCAATACCATCAAAGAACATTATTTTGTGTCCAGTGAGCCAGGTGGAAGTTATCTTTATCATTTCACTCCAGAGAAAGGCTCAAAAACAGGAAAACCTGCTCAAGTGATTGCAGTTAATCTGTTGTATTTCTTGAAGAAGAAAGGCATTGACAAAAATTTGAAGGCCATTGGAGGAGATTCTACAAATATTAATACTGGCTGTGAAGGTGGTGGCATGCACTGGGTAGAGGTCAAGCTTGACTGGAAGTTGATCTGGTTGGTGTGTGCACTCCACATGAATGAGTTACCCCTATGACATTTATTCACAAAATTGGATGGGAAGACATTGTCTAATAACAAATGGTCAAGTAAAATTGGCAACAGAACTTGACATTGATCCTTCATTCATCAATTTCAATTGGTGAGCCTCTAATTTCACTGAATGACAGTATTATAAAGGATCTCTCTACTGATCAAGCATATGGATATAGGATCACACAGACAATAAGGAAGAATTTCCCACAGATCTGGCTGTTCTGGAAATTGGCCCTGTAAGCCATTCATGCTGGTTGACAACTGCAAATAAGCTTTGTCAAATATAGGCTTTCAAAACAAAGCTTTAAAGGAAAAACTCTCCAAAACTTAAGAGTGATAGTGGAATACATTATCCTTGCTGGTTCAATATCAAAGTAAAATATTCCTGGATTGAAGGTCTGCATCATGTGTTGTTCCAGCTGCAGCAAGTCAAACTGCAAAAGAAGGCTGTAGTAGATGCTGTTTGCCAACCATTCAGTGCTCAGCATGGTACGCTTTCAGTGAAATGATAATCCAGACACTCTTGTGTTCAGATGATATTCAAGAGAGGAGAGCTGGTGTGCAAAAGATCATTGACTTGAGGTGTGCAGACGATGATGTGCTGGAAGATTTTTCTGTATGTGCAAGAAAAACACCTTTAACCAATGTCAGAGCATCCACTCTGCTGGAGTTGATTGACTGGTCTGAAGGTGTATATGAGCCACCTTTGATGTGCAAACTGACTACAGCGGAAATAAAGAAGTTCATTGATGAACCAATGCAAGTACCACAGTGGCTCTGTCATGCCCAATCAATAGAGAGATGTGTGAAACAGGTCACAGAGGCAGCAAGCAGAGTGTATACACATGAGAAATGTAAGGGTTATATCAGAGGCCAAGAAGCAGGTCGGCAGCTGATATCAAAGAACGAATCAAAGCAAGACTTAATGAAACTCAAACATTTTTGTAACTCAGATAATTGTTTTCTGATGTTAGTTTATAATTGCATGGATTATTTTTTGCTTAGCTAGATAAGATTCATGCATAAAAAAGTTTGTAGCACAAGGTATAATTTTTTGAAGATAACGTTAACAGTATTTGGGTTACAAGAGACTTTTGTGGGGCATACGATCAGACGTGGATTCACCAAGCTAAATGTTGTGTAACAACAGATTTGAAATCTTGGTGTAAAAATACATATTTTTAGAACCCTCATTGAAATAAATTACAAAAAATAATTTTCACCACATTAAATGACATGCCCTAGTAATATAGGGAAGTCTGGAAAATTGGCTCTTTTTTTCTGTACACACACACACACATACACACACAAAAATAGTTTTCAATTTTTGCATTTTTTTTCAATGAGGGTTCCAAAAATATGTTTTTACACCAAGATTTCAAATCTGTTGTTATTTTTGCAATTGACTCTTTTTCTTCTGTACACACATACAGTATACGCACACATACACACAGTTTTCAGAATATTTTTCAAGAAATAATACATCAGAGATATTGAAATACATTAGACATATATTTACATAGTTCCAATAAATCACATCACCATGAGTTCAGCAATGGATTAATTGGGAGAAGTATGTCTGAAGCCATATTTTTAAATAGCTTTTATATTTAAGCTTTCTAATAGCACTTTGATTTCTTCTCTTTAATGTAGTCTTAGAGAGGTGGATTATATAGCAAATCTTGTCAGCTTGTTGTTGTTGTTAGTTGCGAAGTCGTGTCTGACCCATCGCGACCCTATGGACAATGTTCCTCCAGGCTTTCCTGTCCTCTACCATTTTCTGGAGTTCATTTAAGTTCACGCCTACTGCTTCAGTAACTCCATCCAGCCACCTCATTCTCTGTCGTCCCCTTCTTCTATTGCCCTCAATCTTTCCTATCATTAGGCTCTTCTCCAGTGAGTCCTTACTTCTCATTAGGTGGCCAAAGTATTTGAGTTTTAGCTTCAGGATCTGGCCTTCTAAAGAGCAGTCAGGGTTGATCTCCTCTAGGACTGACCGGTTTGATCGCCTTGCAGTCCAAGGGAATCACAGGAGTCTTCTCCAGCACCATAGTTCAAAGGCCTCAATTCTTTGGTGCTCAGCCTTTTTTATGGTCCAACTTTCACTGCCATACATTGCAACTGGGAAGACCATAGCCTTGACTATACGCACTTTTGTTGACAGGGTGATGTCTCTGCTTTTTAGTGTGCTGTCTAGATTTGCCATGGCTTTCCTCCCGAGGAGCAAGCGTCTTTTAAATTCTTGGCTACAGTCCCCATCTGCAGTGATCTTGGAGCCCAGGAAAATAAAATCTGTCACTACCTCCATTTCTTCCCCATCTATTTGCCGGATGCCATGATCTTGGTTTTCTTAATGTTTAGTTTCAACCCAACTTTTGCACTCTCCTTCACTCGCAACAAGAGACTCTTCAGTTCCTCTTCACTTTCTGCCATTAGAGTGGTATCATCTGCATATCTTAGGTTGTTGATATTTCTTCCAGCAATCTTAATTCCAACTTTTGATTCATCTAGCCCTGCCTTTCTCATGATGTGCTCTGCATATAAGTTAAATAGGCAAGGCAACAGTATACAGCCTTGCCGGACTCCTTTCCCAATTTTGAACCAATCAGTGGTTCCGTGTCCAGTTCTCACTGTTGCTTCTTGGCCCACATATAGGTTTCTCAAGAGACAAATAAGATGGTCTGGTACACCCATCTCTTTAAGGACTTGCCACAGTTTGTTATGATCCACACAATCAAAGGCTTTAGCATAGTCAATAAAGCAGAAGTAGATGTTTTTCTGGAACTCTCTAGCTTTCTCCATGATCCAGCATATAGTCTAGCTTGTAGGATTTTAAGCATAACTTTACTAGCATGAGAAATGAGTGCAATGGTGCGATAGTTTGAACATTCTTTGGCACTGCCTTTCTTTGGAATTGGAATGTAAACTGATCTTTTCCAATCCTGTGGCCACTGTTGAGTTTTCCAAATTTGCTGACAAATTGAGTGTAGCACTTTTACTGCATCGTCTTTTAAGATTTTGAATAGCTCAGCTGGAATACTGTGACCTCCAGTAGCTTTGTTGTTGCTCAGCTTTTCTAAGGCCCACTTCACTTCACATTCTAGGATGTCTGGCTCGAGGTCAGTGACCACCTCATTGTGATTATCAGGGACGTTAAGCTCATTCTTGTATAGTTCTTCTGTGTAATTTTGCCATCTCTTCTTAATCTCTTCTGCCTCTGTTAGGTCCCTGCCATTTTGGTCCTTTATCATGCCCATTTTTGCATTGAACGTTCCCTTCATCTTTCCAATTTTCTTGAAAAGATCTCTGGTCCTCCCTATTCTATTGTTTTCTTCTATTTCTTTGCACTGTTCATTTAAGAAGGCATTCTTATCTCTTTTAGCTATTCTCTGGAATTCTGCATTCAATTGGGCGTATCTTTCTTTTTCTCCCTTCCCTCCTTTCCTCAGCTATTTGCAAAGCTTCCTCAGACAACCATTTTGCTTTCTTGCATTTCTTTTTCTTTGGGATGGTTTTGGTTGCTACCTCTTGTACAATGTTATGAACCTCTGTCCATAGTTCTTCAGACACCCTGTCTATCAGATCTAATTCCTTAAATCTATTTGTCACCTCTACTGTATATTCAACAGGGATATGATTTAATTCATGCCTGACTGGCCTAGTGCTTTTCCCTACTTTCTTTAATTTAAGCCTAAACTTTGCAACAAGAAGCTCATGGTCTTAGCCACAGTCAGCTCCTGGTCTTTTTACTGACTGAGCTTCTCCATCTTTGGCTGAAGAGCATATAGTCAATCTGATTTCTGTGTTGACTGTCTGGTGATGTCCATGTGTAGAGCTGTCTCTTGGGTTGTTGGAAAAGAGTGTTTGCTATGACCATCGTATTCTCTTGACAAAATTCTATCAGCCTGTGCCCTGCTTCATTTTGTACTCCAAGGCCAAACTTGCCTGTTATTCCGGTTATCTTTTGGCTTCTTACTTTAGCATTCCAATCCCCCATGATGATAAGGACATCATTTTTTGGTGTTAGTTCTATAAGGTGCTGTAGGGCTTCATAGAACTGGTCAATTTCATCCTCTTCAGCACCAGTGGTTGGGGCATAGACTTGGACTACTGTGATATTGAATGGTTTGCCTTGGATTCGAACTGAGATCATTCTGTCATTTTGAGGATTGTATCCCAGTATTGCTTTTCCTACTCTTTTATTGACTATGAAGGCTACTCCATTTCTTCTGAGGGATTCTTGCCCGCAGTAGTATACCAGATGGTCCTATGAATTAAATTCACCCATTCCTGTCCATTTTAGTTTGTTGATACCTAAGATGTCGATGTTCAGTCTTGTCATCTCTTGTTTGACCACGTCCAGCTTGCCTTGATTCATGGATCTTACATTCCAGGTTCCTATGGAGAAAAAATCTTTACAGCATCGGACTTTCCTTTCCTTTCCTTGTCAGCTATTGTACTCTTATTCAAGAACATTATAATACTTCCTCATTCAGTATATTAAGACACAAAATCATATCCATAAGAGATTTAACAATGAATATTCACAAAAATAAAATTCAGTTGTGTGAATTTTTTCCCAGTTGAGTTCATTCCTTGATCTAAACCAGAATTTCACAACTGTTCAACACAGACAACTCTAGAGTGGAGAGGGAAGGGGTAGCTCATCTATGATTGCTCTCATGGGAAAAACTGTAAAATAAAATCTGTATTTTCAAGACTTTAGCTTCCAAACATAATCACCTAGAACAAGTCCCTGAACAACAGTATTTTTAAACTTCATCTTTGAGATACTGATAGAGCTATGAACTCAAAAGGAAAATCGAACAATGGGAGTTCTTTTTGCCTTCTCTCAGGAATTTTCTAGGTCATTCAGAAAAAGGCCACAAACCAGCCCCAGCCCAGCCCCCATGTTGTGCATCTAGACAGAGTTGTAATAGTTCCAGAATACTGCAGATTCTATCTGTAGAATTACTTTTATCAAAAAATTAAAAAGTAACTTAGGAATATGGAAACATCAACTCAAAATATGCAGTATATTTAAAAATAAAAGTAAGGCCATTTAAGGCTGTTGATTAAATTAATAAATCAAATCTATACAAAGATTAGTTAACGTAATTATTTACATAATTGCAGCCATTATGTGTTGCTAAGTGTGCATTGTCCAGGAAGTTAGCCCAGTTTCAATGTATAGAATTTATTTGGATATTAAAGTGGAATGATTTTTAGTTTAATCTTACGCAAATAGAGAATGGGCAGGTTAAAATTAAAGTCACACTATATGTGATGGTATTACTTTAAATAGAATTAATGGGCAATAATCATTATACTTTCCTATTGTATGTATACTGAGAGCTTATGCACCAGAGACAAATACCTTGTGTGTCCAATCACACTTGGCCAATAAAGAATATTCTAATTCTGATTCTGATTCTAATTTTAATAATTCTAATTCTAGAGAAGAGCTACACAAAGGAGTATCATACATTATATGGAGGAGGAAGAGAGAGGATCTAAAGTTTGTTGTTATATTTCATCTCGCCTTTTTCAATAGATTTATTAAGGGGGAAAATTCTCAGTGCTGTTGCCCAAGTATCTTGGAATCACCAGGTGCTTTAAAGGAAAGCTATTGTTATTCTGTTTTTCAATAGTTTTCTTCAAGCCTAAGCAACTTTTTTGGTCAAAGAACTGTGAGTGCCCTTTCAAAATGGCTGTTTGGGTGCTATGCGGCAAACTCCCTGCAACTTACACTCTGCCTCAGATGCCCCTGTTCTGGTTTAATTTTGCCTCTTCTTTTCCTACCCAGTGGGTGCATGTCCAAATAAGGCATTAAGCTGCAAGCACACAATGTTTTTATTTTCAACAATCTTATGGGCCCTATAGGGGCCATAAGCATTCTTTATATAAATAAAGATGATGCTAGAAACTAAGGCTGTGTTTTATACTGTACCACAATCCTTTTTAAAAATTAAAACAATGTTTTAAATCCCACCAACATGTCATGTAGCTGGGGAAACTTCATGAAGACCATGTTTATAAGTACGCATTTTATTATATATCTTTGTCTTAGATGATTCATGCTGGGGTAGGTAAAATAATACAGAATATATATTTTTTTCATGAAGAGAAAAGCAGTCAACCTGATTTAACACCTGACATAGTATTCTAATTATCTTGTCAATAACTACAATTTATAGTGCAAATCTCATAACTGTTATGAATTTTTTATTTAAGTCTACTTTTAGTTAATTCCTATATAATTAACAAACACAATCTCTTTGTTGACTGATAATTATGGAACTGGCTTTAACCTCTTCTGCACAAATGTATGTTGTCATAAAATTATAAATATATAAGGAAGTTACTGACAGGTTATAGACACAGTGATGAGTCTAATATAATAAAATCTTAATTAAGATGAAAATTTATTTTTTTAACATTGATCTAATTCAGGAAATAGTATTTTACCATTTCTGCTCCCTGTTCTCTCCAGTTAAAATACAGCACCATGGAAAAGAGAAAAGAGTTCCACTATGAAGTACATTTTTTTTATGTTGAAAATTTAGATGAACTTTGTTTTTACCCTGTGATGAAGGAAGCAATCACTATGGTATAATAATTATCATTACCAAGGGATAATTTGCAATGCAAGTGTGAGAAAGTAATGGTGTGAAAATTACTACAGTCTCAAGAATCCGGGACAATGCTTCTTTTGCAAAAGTTTGCACTTTGATTAGCATGCCTCATTTATGCCATCAAAATTGGAAATCTTTATGCCTTAAAAAATAAGGCTGGCTTTAACAGCTTATGACCAAGTAAATGAATTAATTGCCAAGGTAAAAAACTGGAGTTAATTTGGAAAATGAGAAGTAGTCATGTGGAATTCTGCTTAGAAGAAGACTGACCTAGATCCAAATTTTGGCAAGAGCCAGTGGGGAGGGAGAATTCATCTGTTCTCCAGTCAACTTGCAGATGCAAAGAAGGAAAGTAATTGAAACAATTTAATGGTAAATACTATAACCCTTTATTGCTTAAATGCATCTGATTCAAATAAATAGGAATACTCACCAATACTGATGCCAATAAAAGAAGGTTAGTAACTAATAACATTTTTGTTCTTGCTCTCAAAAGTATGAAGAAGGATTCCTATTAGATCTTAGGGAATCAAGGCACTGGAATAAAAGGAAAAATTCCTATGATATTCTGGAACCTCTATGTCAGTATTATTGGCTGATTTAAGATGTATGGATTTCAGTTCCCAAAATTCCCCAGCTAGGATTCATTTTTGCAGCTACTTTATGGATCAATGTTAGTTTCTGGAGATTGTTGAAAATTTCTTTCAACTAGAACAAATTCCAATAATCCAGTTTGAATGTGACAAAGTCATATGTCTTCATGATCAGCTCTGACCTTATCAGGAACAAATGTTTAAGCTGATTTGGATGAAGTTGTGCTTCTAGACCAATCAATTTTACAGTCTGCTGGTGTACAAAATTGGTAGCTTTGCCCAATCTAAGCAGCTTGCCAACTAGCAAAGCCACCAACCTTGTATACCAGCGGACTATGAAATTGACTGATCTTTCCAAAGCTTGAAACCTTCATGACCAAGAACAGTTCTACCTTGTATGAATTATTACATTTTTCTATTTATTACTCTCCCCCACTCAGCCAATCACAGCACAGTCCTCAAGCACTGTTTTCTGAAAATGACTTCTAGTAAAATATTGGATAATAAAAATGTATATCCGAAGCCCATTTCTAAAAGGCAGTCCAGAACATGATTATGGTCAAAGGTATCTCTGAGATATCCAGCAGAACCAATACAGACAGACTACCCTTAACATTATAGTTTCTAAAATATAAATACATTTGCCAATCATTATGGTTGGTGTTAGCAATTAGCATTGGCTATTTCAATTAAAGGGACGCGGTGGCTCAGTGGGTTAGGATGTTGAGCTTGTCGATCAGAAGGTCGGCAGTTTGGCGGGTCGAATCCCAAGTGCCACATAACAGAGTGAGCGCCATCCCAGCTTCTGCCAACCTAGCAATTCGAAAGCACGTAAAATGCAAGTAGAAAAATAGGGACCACTATGGTGGGAAGGTAAGAGCGTTCTGTGCGCCTTTGGCGTCTAGTCATGCCGCCCACATGACCACGGAGATGTCCTTAGACAAGTACTGGCTCTTCGGCTTTGAAACGGAGATGAGCACCGGCCCTTAGAGTAGGAAACAACTAGCACGCATGTGTGGGGGAACCTTTACCTTTATTTCAATTAATCAACTTTTCTTTTGCAGATTAACCCACTGATTACACCTCACAGTCCTACAGTGACCACACTGGCTTTTTTAAAAATTACAAATGTAAACTAACTGATTACTTCAGAAAATTCTATTAAGCACTGTAAATATCTTCATGACAAAGAAAACGACTTAATGTTGGCAGTTAGGATTTACACCGCCCTGAAATTTAAGGTGCCTTTTCATACTACACAACTGAAGTGTTCAGCTGAACTAACTGCAGTTTAGTCTTTCCTTCCCCATCTTTTTATTAAAGCCAGATACCAAGTTCACATTAACATCAAACATACATAAAATATAAAACTGCCAGAGAGAACACAATTTAAATTTTGATGCTGATGCCAAAGTTTTGTTTAAGATATTTATGTTACCTAAGAAAAGATAATAAATTTCACAGAAGGTTCACTATGCTACCAGCAGTTCATCAACCAAGTCTACAGGGGAGACTAAAAGTGCCAAAAGGGAAAAATTAAACCAAACAGAAATACTGCTGGATAATAAATCTTCAAAAGCACTGAATGTTATTAAAATATGTTTAAAATATCCATAATTTTAAATCATATGGAGAGAAAGAGATTCCAGTTTTTATATTTATATAAATTGGAATTGTGTCTATATTGATTCTAGGATAGGCATAAGAAATCATTCATACAACTTTCTTTTGTCTTTTTCCAATGTGGAGATCATCTGCTTTATAGGCATTAACAATGATCCTCCTGGCAAGGATTTTGAACAGAGTAGTTAATATGAAGAATGATATAATTTAGGAATGCTTAGCTTGGATCACTGACAAATAGAGGTGAAGACAATTCCCTTGTGAACTGCTTGCCAATCAGTACTTACTGCTGGCTATAAATCTTTCTCTAGTTTTGTAGCAAGCATAGGAAATAGTTTCAGTAGAGAAGAACAAAACTCCTATGAATTCAATCCAATCCATTCACCCACAGATCTACTGAGTTCTTTGCTTTTCAAAGATAAAAAAGGTGGATATGTATGGACTGATTGTATAACAATTGAGCCTTGAGTAGTCTAAAATAAATGGTTACATAAGCAGGAAGCAAAATGTTAGAATTCAAACCCTCTTCCTTCGGTGACCTTGAACAAATGGGAGTTTTAAAATATATTTCATCAATGTAGACAACATACTGAAAATCGCTCAGAGGCATAGTGGGAAGCTAGGTTTTGGTCTCAGTTGCAGGTCAGCAAAGGGACATAACATTGATTGTTAGAACTCTTGAAAATTTCAATGAGGTACTTTAATTCAACATAGTTTCAGTTGGAGGCCTTTCTCAGAGAAGATTTTCAAATTAAAGTGGAATCCTGTTCAATATAGCAAATTAAATTAGATGGCTTCAACTGCAGATTTGATTGCTGTTCTGCTCCTTTGGGAGCGTCACAGACAAAAATACAGAATTACAGCCTCACTTTCACAGATGGCAGACATAGTTGGGTAAGTAGATGGTCTGAGGAGTGTGAAAGTTTCTCTAATGTTGAAAGGAATCATTGGCTAGCAAATGTTATCATCTCACCTTATCAAACTTTTGTTCACAGCTAAGCCTAGCATCTCTTGCTCAGGTTTCTGATGTTAAAACTTTTATCGCTCCTTTTATCCAGCACTTTGAGGAGGTGTATATATTTATCTCTCTCTCTGTGAGGCAGGTTGTATTGAGACAAGTGATTAGTCCAGAGTTTTAAAACTCTGAGTTAAAGTTTAAAACTCTGAAACTCAGTGAGTTTCCATAGCTAAGGATGGACTTTTTTCCTAATGGTCCAAATCCTTTACACCATGCTGTCTCTTTTTTATTTACTAACAGGATTATAGACTACTCAAGTGCTTATTAAAATTAGTAATAGACTAACTTTGTCTTAATTTGTAATTAGCCCATTTTTATGTACAAATTTCATTCTGCGTGTACTATGCCCCATGGTGGAGCATATATAATTAAAATATGATTAAAATTTCTCATAAAAAGCCACATTTAGCAGAAATGGAGGAATAAAGTATCATGCCGAAAGCAACCCCAGTGAACTCTAAGGAAGCAGTAAAATCAGAAGACAATGAAATTATAATGGAAAACATACTGGAAGTTAGAGAAATTAGTAGAAAAGAATCCTTTTCTAACCAGGACATTTTGCAGTAATTACTGTTTCCAAGCACATAACAAGGAAACCACTTTAGTAATGTGAGGGCAGTTCTGAATCCATAGCTAGAAACCTGGGAGTTATTGAGCATTAGGAAATGTCGACAATATTCTGAATTTTTTTTATGTACATGTCAACAAAGTGTAATATGAAATAGAGTGGCAACTTCTCTATTTCTCATCACATGTTCTTTGTTCACAGCTTGACCTGAACCCACTAGAGGCAAGGAAACAAGGCACTTACAGTGTCACAGAAGGACTTCTGTACTAATTGTTTCCTTTAGCAGAGCAGTAAACGAACCTAAATAAAATCAACTCACACATGTGGATTGAGAAAGAGATTTTATGTATTTTTCTAGTTAAAAATGAAGGCACCTGACATCTGAACCTGTGCAAGGATTACACACACAGTTATTCAAACAGCCCCCCATTCCATCCCATCCCTGTTATCACTTGCATCCTTGCATCTCCTATCTGAAGTATGTAGCCCAACAATAGAACAGCCATACAATTATCTTTCCTTTCTAGATATAGATCTTCTCCAGGGAGTCAATATTTTTTATTTCAGCTTCCAAGCAAAATTGCCACAGCCTTCTCATATCTCATATGTATTTCCTGGGCAGAAATATATATATATATTGTTGGTTCAAGGCAACAGCAACAATGAAGTTGGGTATCTGTTTATCATTCTGTACATATATTTTTAAGATGTCATGGCAAATAATATAACATTCCCAATTGATCTGTGCAGAATTACATCAAAGAATGGAAGTTATACCCCATTCCATTAAAATATTTCTTTTCAAATGTCAGTGAGTTTTGCACTACAGTGTAATGGCTTCTTTGTGTGCTAAATACTCTCTTAGGTTAGAAAGAATGATAATATGCACCAGCATGTTGCAAAAGAATAATCTTCTTTCAATTGGCCCTAGGATAAAAAATACATTCTTAGGTGAAGATTCTAAAATATTATTTAAATATGCATGCACACAGTTTTATAATGCCCTACACTTGATTTAATGACACCAGCCAAAGTGCTTTAAGGTATTACTTAGATCAGATTTGCAGACTGAACCTGACAATAATAGTTATGCAATAACTTTTGTCAATAGCTGTAGAAATTTTGATGAGACAATCACTTTCAAACAGCAGCTTCTCAAGGCTGATAGAAGCGGTAAGCCACAGTATTTCCCATCCAAGTAATTTACATATTATCAGATGTAGTTAGAAGGGCTCTCATAGCATTTACAGGCATATATGCCAAATTCAAGTTTCTGTAAGATCACATTATTGTATATTAAAGAATGTTCTTAGCCAAAATGATTAGCATACTGAAATAGGGATTATTTTGAATTTTTAAAAGGGGCATAGAAGATGTAAATAGAATCCTCAAGAGTTGCAATCTATGATTTAGTGCATCATAAAAGCAAAATATGCATAACAACTAATATAGCTATCAAAAGTTAAACTCAATTTTGAACAGTCAAAAGTTGGTTGTTTTCCTGTGACTTATATGTTTAATGAATACAGGTTTTTTGAACAGGATAGGTATTGTAACTTTAAAGTTTTATCAAATATAACCTGTAATGCAAGCCATGGGTATGCTGAAAGCGACATATAAACAGAGCATTCTAGAACCTGGAATGATAAACATACATTTGAAGTTAGCTGAATCCAATTCAGCTAATCCCAAATGTCAGCTCAACAGAGTAATGTAGCAATGAAGATAATAGAAGTGACTTCTTAGAAATATGTTGTACCGTAATTGAAGTACACTTTGAAGAAAACAGATTTGCATATCTGAAGAACTATGTTTACACTATTTGCAATTAAACAATCCCAAGTATAGGTGCTCAGAATTCCCGCTAAAGCAAGTTTAGAAATTTCCAATAATGGTTAAGAGCAGTTAGCATAAAACAGTTTCATATATTTGGCTGCACTAGTCACTCTGAAAGGGACGTGGTGGCTCAGTGGGTTAGGATGCTGAGCTTGTCGATCAGAAGGTTGGCAGTTTGGTGGGTCGAATCCCGGGTGCCGCGTAACAGAGTGAGCGCCTGTTACTTGTCCCAGCATCTGCCAACCTAGCAGTTCGAAAGCACATAAAAATGCAAGTAGAAAAATAGGGACCACTACGGTGGGAAGGTAACAGTGTTCCGTGCGCCTTTGGCATCTAGTCATGCCGCCCACATGACCACGGAGATGTCCTCAGACAAGCACTGGCTCTTCAGCTTTGAAACGGAGATGAGCACCGGCCCCTAGAGTTGGCAACGACTAGCACGCATGTGCGGGGGAACCTTTACCTTTTAGTCACTCTGAAATCCATCTTATCAGAACATTAAGTTAATATCCAACCATCTGATTTTTATATCACAGTGGAAAGAGAATGGGAAAAAAATTCTACTAAGCAATAAAATATATGATTATGAATATTTGAATACACTTGCCAAAGCATGTCCAGCAAAATATTGAATAGGGAGCCACAAATCAGATTTATGGTAGCAATTTATCCTGATACTTTGTTTTGGGACATAGGCAGACACCATTCAACAGTTGGAAATGTTCTTGGGCATAATTACGGATACTACTGTTGTGGACACTAAGTTGATGTTGAACTTAATTACCGCAGCAAGACTTTTAGTAGGTCAATATTGGAAGAAGGAGGAACTGCCGACTATAGAAGAATGGACTTTAAAAGTTTCTGACCTGGTGGAAATGGCAAAGATATCGGCTTATTTGAAAGACCATTCGCAACAACGTTATATTATGGAGTGGAAAAAGTGGATTGATTACATCCAGAACAAATATGGGACCAAAAAGTTTCATTTAGCATTTGCATAAGTTTTGATGTGATATTAGTATTGCTTGTAGTCATTTTATATGAGCTAGAGTGCGATAGACTTAATAGCTTATTGTTGTTAGCATATGGTTGTTTATGATTGTTTTTACTTTTATACCTTGTATTTAGCTCTGGGAAGTCGGGGATGGGGGAGGGGGGAAGGGGAGGGGGGAGGGTTAGGGAGGGCTAGGAAGGGTTGGGTGGGGGGTGGGGGGAGGGATTGTTAAAGATAAAATGTATTGAAAAACTTTTCAATAAAAAAACAGTTGGAAATGTTCAGGAGAGGTTGTGTTTGTGGTCAAATTATTTGAAGAGGGACTAAGGCATGGGTGTCAAACTTGCTGTGTCACGTGACATGTGATGTATCGTGACTTTTGTCACATTGTCAGAGCTGGGGTGGGCGCAGCCTCTGCATGATGCAACTTGCCCGCGGACGCCAGTTTGACACCCCTGGCTAAGGTGATAGGCTGGGTAATCTTGGCTGAGATATATTTAATTAAACTATTATACCTAGCTATTAATAGCCATTGCCTTGCTATGCTGTTTTGCTAGTGTTTGTTAAATTATTTAGTTTGCTTGATTGACTCTAAGTGATCAGATGCATTAAATTACTTTCTGCTGGGCACTGGACATTGAGGTCACTGGGAAGGTCCTATAGTTAATTTTGTATCAGTAATAGGAGAAGTGAACACTGAGGCTGCTATGTAGGAAGGCAGTTGTGTTAAGTCTATGATAGCCAAAAGATGGAGAAGATGGATAGATTATATTCAGAATAAATATGGGACTAAAAAGTTCCATTTAGCTTATGAGTAGGTTTTAGAGGGATATTGTTATTAATTTTAGTATTAGTATTGATTATATTTTTGTTTAAGTTATTATTATTATGTTTTTAATAATTTGAATGTATTTATGTTAAAGGAGAGTTAAAGCACATTATGAAATTGGTTAATTTTATAATGGATAATTTTAGTTAGAATATGATTATTATTATATTTATAACCCTGTATTCAGCTCTGGGAAGTGGGGGGGAAGGGGGGTAGTTTGGGGTGGGTGGGTTTTTGGGATATGTATTGTAAATTTTTTTTGTAAAACTCTTTAATAAAAAGATGATGAACCCATCTGATTAAAAGTCAGATCCTGAAGTCCTGTCCTTTTTAATCAAATGCATTTGTCAGAAAAGATGCTACCAGACTCCTGATTGATTCCATTACAAAGATTTTCTGATCCCCTAAGCAAAAGTTCCTTTGATATATCAATATTAAAAGAAATCTGAGTTTTGTTTGTAGAACAACAAGCACTTTTGACTTTTTGTATATTGTGCATAAAATATTTATAAAAGCTGCATTTTAAATCCAATAAGAATAACCATAAATTTGAATAATTTAGATATATCTTCTAGGATAACTTCCAAGCCCATCCAATATTTGGAATTATAGTGCTGGGATGTGCTTGGAGGAATATACACATTTACCAATATTAACTCAAACTGGTTATATTCAGATTTGACAGCTAGGAAGTACAGATATTTATCTTCATTATATAATTTCTCTCCCTGCCATTGCAACTCTTGCTTTATAAGAATGCATATCCCACCAGAGGGTCTCCCTTTGTTCTTTGTTTTTTGGGCTGAGGAAGCCCATCCCTGGAAGCCTGGCAGTTGTACTGGTTCGTCCACTTCGGTTAGCCAGCTTTCTTGAAAGGCTATTATGTCAAATCTAGAGAGAAAGCTCATTAGTCCACTATCAACCATCCGTTTCCAGCCAGCTATGTTCCAGGTCATCAACTGTATGGGGTTCTCGGAGGCAAGGTGGTCTGGCTTGGTTGATTGGCTAGATGGTAAAAATGTCAGATGTCAACTTGACATTGGAGCCAGGTCGCTATCATCTATGCTTCCCATATAAATACAGTTGTTGTGTGGTTCAATATTTCTCCTCGTGGGTTGCAGAACATGTTGTTGCTCCTCTATATCTCGGTGCCTCTGCTCTTGCTCCAAGAATGATTTTTTTCCCAGTGGACAGGTACTCTGGCTTAAGTCTATAAATGTAGATTTATGTCTATTTTTGGAGGGGCATAGCTAAGGATTCATCTTGTGGAAATATGTTGTGGGAATTTCTAAATCAAATGAGGATGGAAGCTGGATTATATCCTTAGTGTTTGTCAGCTTAGGGGGCACTGTGTGATGAAGCCCTTTGTCTTTCAGTTGTTTCTCAGAGGCTGGGTCAGTCAGTGCAGTTACCCCACTGTCAGCCTGTGTGACAACACCTTTTTTTACTGTTGAGGTAAAGGCAGATTGTTGATTAAATATATTGTCACAAGGTTGCGTGATTAGTGGAGCCAAATTAAATAGAGGCTTTGCTGTAGATTGAGTTATTGTCAGTGCCTCTTTTAGGTCATCCAATCTTTGAATGATGTTAACTTTCTCATGTTCTGGCAATGCACTGAATAGGTCATTCAACATTTCTTCTGGCACATCCTCAGCAGTTCCTGCAGCTGTGGGTAACACAGTTTGTATATTGCTCATTTGCCTTCTCAGGGTCAGTGCAGTTGCAGCAGCCTCAAGCTTAATAGTGTGAGGGCTGTTGCAGCCTGGATTTAAAGTGATGGTTCCCTCTTGGTGACCCTGTTTCAGGAGTGGGCACACTTTGTCTGAGCAAAAGACCCTTATTGGAAACATTGAAAAGGTGCTCAGAAAGAGCTTCATTCTGAAGAGCATGAAGGAAACTGTGGGCTGCTTGAATGATAGGAAAATTCTCATACATTGCGTTCTTGCTGGCAGCCACTCTGCATGTAGTAGATCTATCAGAGTGAATTCACAGCGGAGCAGCTGGCTCAGGGACAGCCTAATAGCTTCTCTATTGCTCCAATGCCCTCTATTTACTCTCTTGTGATAAATTTGCAAAGTAACCTGGTTAGTTTGCAGACTGTAGTTATATTGGTCATCTCTTAGGCCTTTATGTGATTGAGTGTTTTCTCTGTGGGTGTTCAAATTTTTGGAAGGAAGACAAGGTCCTTTTCTACTTTTATTTTCTGAATTAGCCATCCCATGTCTATCCATGGTTATCCTCCCAAGCCCTTCTACCGTATTTGGGTGGCTCCTAACAAACTTTGCAAAAGATTCTTTCAGGCAGTCGACCTTATTTATGACAATTGACAAAAGATCATATATTGAGTTTACAGTTTGAGCTGTAAGCAAACATTGTCTGGAGAGGAAGTCTGTCACATTTTCCCCCTTTAAATTTGTTACATCTCCCTCCTGTGCAAAGAAGGCTGCTGCTGGGCTCCAAGGAGGGGAGCCATTCTCCGAGAGGGAGGAGGACAGCTCCACATGCTGTTTGCCTTCCAGTTCGGTTTGTAAGTCCCATTCCAATGAGTCACATAAATTAAATTTATCTGATAAGGTGCCTGCGAATGAGTTACTTACTGGAACAGACTGTTTGCAATATAATCTTCCATTTTCTGCTGCTTCAAAGACTTGGATAAACTCTCTGCTGCAGAGTGCTGTCTCTTCCTTCTTTCCCCCATTCAAGTTTGTTAAAACAGGTTTAAAAATAAGTTTAAAACTCGGTTTAAAAAGGTTAAAATGGGTTAGAAATGGGTTTAAAAGGTTTAAAAAGGTTAAAAAGGGGTAGGTTAAAAATACAATATTAAAAGAGGTTTAAAAAGTTAAAATAAAAATAAAGTAAAATAAAATAAAGCTTTTACTTTTGGAGGAGCTCTTTACAGCCTTTGCTGCCTGTCCACCATCTTGGCTCCCCCCTCTTTACAACATGAAGGCAATCAATTTGAAAAGATTGTTTTGACAAACATATCTAACAGAACTCCAGCTATAACCATAGGGAAAAGTCCTAGGGAAATAATAATCTTAAGGAAATGGAAGGATGGTTGAAAATATGATAGAAGCTTGAGGCTGAAATTAGAATCCAAAAACTGAATGATGGAACTAAACAAACTGTTCATTCTGCTTCTGTCAGGCTTACCTAATGCACACCTTTCTTTCCAAAACTGATTGCTGAAGTAAAATACAGAGAAAACTACTTTTATATAACTAGTCTGGAGCAATAATCATCATATTACAGATGTCTAGTGAGAAATAAGTAATATGTTGCAGAAAGCTATGGAATACTGCTAAGCTTGTAAGCCGCCCTGAGTCTTCGGAGAAGGGCGGGATATAAATGGAATTAAAATAAAATAAATAAATAAAATAAATATTTATGCTGTCAGACAGAAATATAAATGATTAAATAAGATAATACTTGTATTTTTTGGCTTTGCTAAGATTCCACCATGGTGTATTACAGATTTTTCTACAGATCTACATTTCAGAAGGAAACATCTGGTATAATACTTTCTCCCAACCTATTTCTAAGACTTTTGAAGAGATTCTTAAGCCTTGAAGCACACTCTGAAACTGCTCCTAAGAAACTATAAGCATCCTTCTGAAATAGTCTGTGTTTATTTTTGAATAATATTTTATTTTGGTTTATATTGGTTTATATACACACAAAAAGATACTATGAACTGCAGCTCCTGGAAAAAAAAAATCCCCAGTGTAACTAACTGCAGTTGTTTCCAGAGCTATTCTCCTTCAAAGGGATCTTTGGGGAAGAATGTCCCACCCAAAAATCACGATAGTACCTGCAATTGAAGTTTTGACTCATTTTTACAGGCATCAAAAATAAGACATACATTAAAAATGCATGTTTTTTGGTTGCAGCTACATCCTGACTTTGTATGACATTTCCACCTTTTTATTGCTACAATAGATTCAGTAACACACCATAACAAGCATGTTCCTTTCATGCTATTTTCAGTGTTACTGAATTAAAAGAAATCATCAAATCTACCAAGATTGCCCAAGTAACATCAGGGTTACTGTAATAATCAAGGATCTGCCCCAAATAGAAAAAAATAGTACAAATGAAATATATTGTATATCGTGCAGTTCTTGGACCATAAGTATTTCCAAAAATATAAGCAAAGGACTTTAAATCATTCCTAAATCTATTTAATCAACTTAGTATGCATAATTTACATTATCTTATATTCTTTCACAGAACTTTTTAAAAATGACATAACGTTGGTATATGTCACCAAAGAAATTGTCTAGAAATTATAAAGGTACTTCAAATTTATGTTGGCAATTTGAACAAGAAGAAAGAACATTTTAGCATGCTTGGTGGATATATAAAAAGATAGAACATTTTGGATTCAAATAAATACTTTGATGCAGAGAATTTTAAAAATTAATATACATTGAGAGCAGAAATACTCCTCTTGAGACTGATGGACAAATAGTTGGAAAAAATTCATGGAACTTTGTATATGATAATTGCAGCAAGACTATTATATGCACAAAGATGAAAAGATTTGGCAACGTCTGCAATGCAGGATATTTGGTGAAGATGGTAAAATGTGCTGAGATGGTCAAACTGACTTGTTTGAACAGAGAAATGACAAAACTACATTAATTGTAGATTCCTTATGGAATTATGCAAATAAAAATTGCAAAAACTGAACTTATGATTTAGTATTTAGTATTTATTAAATTTGTATACCACCCTTCTCCCGAAGGACTCAGGGCGGTTAACAGGGCATATATAAATAACAATACAAAAATTAAAAGAAATTAAACAAATGCCCAATTAAAAATTACAATTACAATAAAAGCAATTAAAAACACATTAAAAACCCTAACATTCCCCATCAGGCCAGACCAGCTAGTTCAAATAAGTGGGTCTTCAGCCCGCGCCGGAAGGAGCGAAGGTCCGATGCCATCTGGAGCTCAACCGGCAGTTGGTTCCATAACGCTGGAGTGCCCACAGAGAAGGCCCTCCCCCTGGGGGCCACCAGTCGGCATTCCCTGACCGGAGGCACCCTGAGGAGGCCCTCTCTGTGGGCACGCACAGGGCGGAGGGGAGTTGACGCCGGCAGCAGGTGGTCCTCGAGGATTTGTGTTTTTGATAATTAGATATGATATATTATAGAAAGAAGAGAGTTATAATGTAACTTTAGAGAAAGAAGTACATTTATAATTGTACTTATAAATGTATAGAAGATTGAAAAGGACTTCTTTTATTTTCTTTTTCTTCTACTTTTCTTTTCCTTTCTTTCTTGCACTTTTAGGTCTCTCTTTGATTTCCTGTTTTTCCCTTTCTTGCTCTATATTAATTTGTATTAGTGTGAGAGGAAAGACTGTTTACAAATTGACCAGCACCTGTGCTGCTCTTGTCAAGCCAGGACAGCAAGCCTACAGAAGTTAAGGCTAGTACCTTCGGAAGCTCTATTACCTTGTTTCCCTGAAAATAAGACCTACCCTGAAAGTAAGCCCTAGCTTGATTTTTTGGGGGTGGGCTTAATATAAGCCCTACTTCAAAAATAAGCTTTAGTTTTGGTGTGAAGTGCATGCCTAAAAATCAAGCTAGGGTGAGTGTGGGGGATGGAGCTACCCCAAATGCCCTGCACCCTCTTACCGTTGCAGCCAGGCCTCCCATGCCCCGACACCTGCCTTGCCTCACCGCCCCCTTCTTCTGCAGCAACGTGCTGCCACTCATGTGCATTCTTCACCCCTGACCTCCATTTTGCCATCAGAGGCCTTCAGGAAATGCATCTGCAGCTGAGAATAGAGCTCCGAATTGATGCGTGTGGCATCCCGCAGGCCTCATATCGCCATTAGAGGCCTTCATTTTACGGTGCCCCCCTGGAGGCCGGGGGGCACCATGCATGTCAATTCAGAGCTTGGTTGTCAGCTCAGAGGCATTTCCTGAAGGTCCCTGAGGCAAAACGGAGACTGGGGGGGACAACATGCATGACCAGCAGTGAGCGGCCACAGAAGAAGTGGGCCGGCTGGGCCACTGATGCGGCCCTCAATGAAATTGAGTTTGACACCCCTGGAGTAATGGATGGAGGCAGTTGGGGGCAAGGCCCAGCGGAGAAAACCTGGCTACTAAACCTGCTCATCAGAAATGGCTGGAGGCAACAAGGGGCAGCTAGAAAGACTGGCTGAGCACAGAAAGGCAGACAAAACCAGGGCAGAGAAGACAGAGATAAATAAGGAGCAAATCAAGAAAAGGAAGGATAGCGAAAAAATTTTAGGCAGAGAGCATAAAGCTAAAAGTAAATTCCTTGTGGAGGAGAAAGCAGTCCTTCCCTATGTTAAATAGCCCTATTCCAACACTAACTCTTAACTTCAATATAAACTGCATTTTTTTTCTTCTTAAACCAAAGGGCACACCACCACATACTGTGTTTTCCTGAAAGTAAGACTCTGTCTTACTTTCTTTTGGGCTCTGATATAAGCACTAGGTTTTACATTCGGGGAGGGCTTACTTTTTGTCAATACGGGTACCAGTAGGCTGTGAGTGCATGGGGGTGGAGCGGGGCCTGTGCATAGGGTGGAGAAGATCTTGTGATCTCACGAGAAGTTAGAAAGGCTGAGTAAACTCTATGAATAGTGCTCAATGGCACTACATCCACAGGGAGAGAAGTAAGCAGTGGGGTACCACAAGATTCTGCCTTAGGCTCAGTATTTTTCAATATCTTCATAAATGATTTAGATGAGGGAATTGAAGGGGAACTGATCAAATTTGCAGATGACACCAAACTGGCAGGAGTAGCCAACACCCCAGAAGACAAACTCAGGATCCAAAAAGATCTTGACAAACTTGAACAATGGGCCCTGTCCAACAAAATGAGTTTCAATGTGGAGAAAAACAAAGTTTACATTTAGGCAGGAAAAATCAAAGGTACAAGTACAGACTGGGTGAGACCTGGCTTAAAAACAGTAACTGTGAGAGAGACCTTGGAGCCCTAGTGGACGATCATTTGACCATGAGCCAGCAATGCACAGCAGCAGCCATGGGTTGTATAAACAGAGGGATAGGATCAAGATCATGTGAAGTATTAGTATCACTTTTTGTAAAACCCTAGTAAGACCACAGCTGGAATACTGCAACCAATTTTGGTCACCATATCACAAAAAAGATGTTGAGAGTTTGGTAAAAATTCAGAGAAGAGCAACTAAGATGATCAAAGGCCTGGAGACTAAAACATATGAAGAACGGCTGCAGGACTTGGGTTTGGCTAGTCTAAAGAAAAGAAGAAACAGGGGCAACATGATAACACTATTCCAGTATTTGAGGGGCTGCCACAAAGAAGAGGGGGGTCACATTATTCTCCAAAGCACCAGAGGGTAGGAAGAGAAACAATGATTGGAAACTAATCAAAGAGAGAAACAACCTGAAATTAAGGAGAAACTTCCTGAGAGTGAGGACAATTTACCAGTGGAACAGCTGGCCTCCAGAAATCGTAGTGCTCCATCACTGGAGATTTTTAAGAAGAGACTAGACAGTCACTTGTCTGAGATGGTATAGGTTCTCCTGTTTAAGCAGGGGGCTGGACTAGAAGACCTCCAAGATCCCTTCCACCACCACCATCATCATCATCATCATCATCATCATCATCATTATTATTATTATTATTATTATTATTATTATTATTATTATTATTATTATTATTATTATTATTATTATTATATGTTCCCCTAACAAGGTTTAAACTTATAGTGATCAATTCTGGAAAAAACTTTTACAGTAAAATATTTCTCAAAAATGGGTCAGAAAGTTTAAGTTGAATTAAGAGAAAGAAAAAGGTACATTCCTTGTGGTAAAGCGGCAAGCTATTTCTGATTTCATTTAAACCCTTTAGCCTGTTGAAAAGAGGCAATTTTGTAGGACTTGTCCTTACAATTTATCACTCAGACACAGCAATATTTAGTCTTATATATAGCTCCTAATTCATGTAACTTCCACTTTACCAGTTTTCTAGTGGGGGGAAATGACATAAATCTCCCTGAAGCCAGACATTTTTCAAACAAATTCCACTTATTAAGTGAGCATCCAGTTCTCATTAGTTCTCATTCCTCCCAAATATAGACTTCTGCCATGTATATTGGTAAAAATAAATTTAAAAAAGCAAAGAGGAACATAAAAAGAGAACTTTTATAATTGCAGTAAAAATCTGAGGTTCCTTGAGTGCTTAAGCTGCCTTAAGCAATTGTTGCTCTTCAATCTCAGATATGTCTATGTTCTTATCAGCAAGCAGACTATTCATATGATATACCTAATATTTCCCAACCTGGGCAACTTTGAGAAGTGTAGACTTCAGGTCTGAGAAATCTTAGCAATAGCCATGCTGGCTGGGAAATTCTGGTGCTCGAATCATCTGCTAGGCAGATGACTATATTTCTGCATGCAGAGAATATTATGCTAATTTAAAGTAAACAATTCACAGGAATGTTTTAAGAACTAGGTTTTAATTCAATATTCATTTAGCATGAATTAAAATGGTGACTTTCATAAATAAAAATGGTTGATGTGGCCCTTGTTATAACTGATAATGTAAGAAAACTGATTTTAACTATATTTAACAGTCATATTTTTTCAGGCATTACCTTTGCTGTTAGATAGTTATAACTTATATTTATTTAGGCATATAAAATTATTTTGGAGCCTTCAATTAGGTTGAATGTTTGCTTCTACTCAATGCTTATAGGAGGATTCAGTTTGAATATTGTTTCTTTAGATGTGTATACTTTTTAACTTTCTCAAAACATCCATGCAATTTGTAGTGTTCATAGTTCAGATATAATACCTGAGGTTGAATTTTTGGGCAAGTGGGAAAAGGCTTTATTTTGTATTCTCACAAATTGAGAAATGTATTATTTTTGGCACTGTTATACATCTCCAATACTTTCTACAGTACATTTAAAAGAGGATATTAATATGCTTTCTCTAGCTAAGCCTTTTGAATTTCTTTAACAGTAGTTTTAATGTATTATTAAATTGCATTTACAGGTATTATTATACTGTCTTAATTAGTTTTTTTAGGGACGCGGTGGCTCAGTGGGTTAAGACGCTGAGCTTGTCGATCAGAAGGTCGGCAGTTTGGCGGGTCGAATCCCGAGTGCCGTGTAGCAGAGTGAGCGCCTGCTACTCGTCCCAGCTTCTGCCAACCTAGCAGTTCGAAAGCATGTAAAAATGCAAGTAGAAAAATAGGGACCACTACGGTGGGAAGGTAACAGCGTTCCGTGTGCCTTTGGCGTCCAGTCATGCCGGCCACATGACCACGGAGACGTCCTCGGACAAGCGCTGGCTCTTCGGCTTTGAAACGGAGATGAGCACCGTCCCCTAGAGTCGGAAACGACTAGCACGCATGTGCAGGGGAACCTTTACCTTTACTTAATTAGTTTTTATTGTTTTGGAATTGGCTTTGAATTTTTATTTAGTAATAATGCTATCATAACAACAATAGCTTAAGCAAAAAAAATCAAAGCAGCATCTTTCAACTTGATGCCTAAAAATGTCCTGGAATTATAATTCCAGATTCACTAGTCAATTTGATTATTATGATGGCTCAATGATAGCACAATGCTGTATTATTATTTTCATTTGGACATTTTTAATTTTTAATTCTGTAGAACTGATAAATTTTAATTTAAAAAAAATGAAAATACTTAGTTGCAATGAGCATGCATGCGGTAGTTATGAGGGAGACCCTTTGTCCGCAGGAGGCCACCGTTGTCCAAATAGCCGGGTGTGAGTCCCTCCTCCTGAGATGTGGCCCTAGGGTGCAGTTGGGCTTGCTGCTGGTGTACCTTTCGCCTAGTCGCACAGCAGCAGCCCTGCCTGAGCTTCTCGATATCCTCTCGGGGCTGGTGATTGAGTTCCCCAAATTTATGGTTTTGGTGACTTCAATCTACCATCCCTGGGAGGATCATCTGAGTTAGCTCGGGAGTTCATGGTTTCCATGACGGCCATGGACCTGACGCAAGTAATTCAGGGCCCGACTCATGTGGGGGGCCACACGCTCAATTTGGTTTTTCTATCTGGACGGTGGTTAGATGATCTTGGTGGGGGTTCTCTAATTGTTATGCCCCTGTCATGGACCGATCATCATCTCCTGTGGCTGGTCTTCCATTTTGCCACTCCCCGTTGTGGGGCTGTTGATCCAACGAGATGGTTCTGCCCCAGGCGCTTAATGGACCCTGAGAGGTTCCAGGCAGCGCTGGGGTCCCCACCTGCCTCCTTTGCTCACAGCTCGGCAGATGCCTTAGTGGAAGCCTGGGAAAAGGCAGCCACAGAGGCACTTGACTGAGTTGTACCCTTGCGGCCCCTGACCCGGTGCAGATCCCAATGGGCTCCATGGTTTTCCGTGGAGCTCCGGGAGATGAAGCGTCAGAGACAGGGCCTAGAGAGCTGTTGGAGATCCAGCCGGTCTGAATCTGACCGATCGCGACTAAGATTCTTTACAAGGTCTTATCTCGCGGCGATGAGGAGGGCGAGGTCTAATTACTTCACTACCCTCATCGCGTCCGCAGATAACCGCCCGGCTGCCCTGTTTAGGGTGACCCGCTCCCTCCTTAATCAGGAGGTGAGGGAGGAGCCCTTGCAGGGTCGTGCCGAGGAGTTTAGCCAACATCTGTCGGACAAAATTGCTCGGATTCGGACTGGTTTGGACTCCGACTGGGCAGAGTCTGACAATCAGGACATGGGTGGTCTTGTTGATGTTATCTGGGAGGAGTTCGATCCTGTGACTCTGGAGGAAGTGGACAGGATTATGGGGAAGCTGAGCTCCACCACGTGTTTATTGGACCCGTGCCCTTCCTGGCTGGTTTATGCAGCTCGGGAGGGGACATGAGGCTGGCTCCAGGCGGTGATATCTGCTTCTTTGAGTGAGGGTAGCTTCCCCGCTGTCTTGAAAGAGGCGGTGGTCAGACCTCCTTCAGCCTGGGAGGTCTGCCTTGGACCCAGCTGTATTAAACAACTTTCGTCCGGTCTCCAACCTTCGCTTTCTTGTGAAGGTTGTTGAGAGCATGGTGGCGCATCAGCTCCCTTTGGTCCTGGAGGATGCTGACCATCTGGACCCGTGCCAATCGGGTTTCAGGCCTGGGCACAGCATGGAGACGGCATTGGTCGCTGTGGTGAATGATCTCTGGAGGGCCCGGGACAGGGGTTGTTCTTCTGTCCTAGTCCTATTAGACCTCTCAGCAGCTTTTGATACCATCAACCATGGTATCCTGATGCGGCGTCTCAGGGGATTGGGAGTGGGAGGCACGGTCCTTCAGTGGTTCTCCTCCTACCTCCTGGGACGTTCGCAGTCGGTGTCGGCAGGGGGACAGAGGTCGACCTCGAGGCCTCTCATTTGCGGAGTTCCTCAGGGGTCGGTCCTCTCGCCTCTCCTGTTCAACATCTATATGAAGCCTCTGGGTGAGATCATTCATGCTTTTGGAGTTGGGTATCATCAGTATGCTGATGATAACCAGCTTTTCATTTTGACCCCAAACCACCCCAGTGATGCCCGCGATGTGATGTCCCGTTGCCCAGAGGCGGTCTGGGTCTGGATGGGGAGGACCAGGCTTCAGCTCAACCCTGACAAGACTGAGTGGCTGTGCGTGCCGGCATCTGAGGAAACTCAGATTATTCCATCTCTTACTATGGGGGGTGAGTTATTACCCCCCGTAGATAGGGCTCGCAACTTGGGAGTCCTCCTAGATTCACAGCTTTCTTTAGAAGATCATATAGTAACTGTGACTAGGGGGGCCTTCGCCCAGGTTCGCCTGGTGTGCCAGTTGCGGCCCTATCTAGACCGGGATGCCTTGCATATGCGCTTGTGACCTCTTGGTTAGACTACTGCAACGCTCTCTACATGGGGCTGCCCTTGAGGACCACTCGGAGGTTCCAACTGGTGCAGAATGCAGCCGCGCGAGTTGTGTTGGGGGTCTCCCGATACTCCCATGTTACACCTCTGCTCCGTGAGCTGCATTGGCTTCCAGTTGCCTTCCGGGTGAGATTCAAGGTGCTGGTAATGACCTACAAAGCCCTACATGGCATGGGTCCGGAGTACCTTAGGGAGCACCTGCAGCCGGCATCAACTTCCCTCTGCCCAGTGCGCTCCCACAGAGAGGGCCTCTTCAGGGTGCCACCGGTCAGAGAATGCCGACTGGTGGCCCCCAGGGGGAGGGCGTTCTCTGTGGGTGCGCCTGACCTGTGGAACCATTTACCGGTTGAGCTCCGGATGGCTCCCGACCTTCGCTCCTTCCGACGTGATCTAAAAACCTATTTGTTTGAACAAGCTGGCCTGGTCTGATGGGTTTGGGTTTTAATTATTGTTTTTAAGTAATTTATTTATTGTATTTGGGCACTATGGTTTAATCTGTTCTTAATTTTGGTATTTTGGTATTTATTGCCCTGTTCACCACCCTGAGTCCTTTGGGAGAAGGGCGGTATACAAATAAAATAAAATAAAATAAAATAAATAAATAAATAAATAAATAAATAAATAAATAAATAAATAAATAAATAAATAATATTTGGCCATAAGTTAGCAGAGAAGCAAGGAAGAAAAGAAGAAACAACTTGTTCTGTGCTACACACTTTGCTCCTGAAATAGAAAAGAACAGAAATGAAAATGCTTCTCACTTGTATTATATGATTAATCATTTGCCACTAGCAGTTTCTTTTAAAACCCCTGCAATGATTGGCTTCACAGATATTGGAGTTGAACAAAGCATCAATCAATTCAATTCTTATATAGAAAATCTTACAGCAAATCCAATTAATTTCTTTTGTAATCCATCCTAAGTCTCAGATCACCTGCCTAACACATACTGTATACATGAGACCCAAGCAGAAACTGAGATGATTAAACAAAAGATAAGTGATGTTTTAAATGTATATGACCCCTTAAGGCAAATTATTGCTATGAAAACTTGTATTATGTAAAAATTTTAAAATACAGTATATGCCTATTAAGGAAGTGAAATACAGTTTAGCTTCTTTCAAATTTTTAGTCTTATATACTTAACATCTAATCAAGAGCTTAAGTGATAAAAGGCAGCTATTAGTTATGTTAAAATATGTTTTTCATACTTATGACTCATCCCATTTATTTCTTGGGTTTAAGGAAAATATTGTTAATGAGTTGTAAAAATGAACTTTGATGGTTTTTGATTCAGGAATCATTTTGTGAACCAGATTTGCCCTACAAAGTTTAAAATTTATTATTTTAATATATATAAAATGCATATTATATGTAATTATTATATAATGGATAATTTATTATATAAATTATTCATTATTTTCCTTGATTCCTAGGGAAGTGATATCAATTCTACCTGTTTAGCTAGAGAGAGAAAATGGCTATCTGACATTGCTCACAGAGCAGAAATAAATTCTAATTTTAAGCAGATTGTCAAAGTTGAGTTCCTTGTGAGGGTTTATGTGTGTTTTTTGTCAAGCACTGGGATAAGATTTTTCTGTTCGGGGTTAAAATAAACAAATATGGGACTGAACCATTTTACAACCAATTATTGAATGTACATTTTGGGGGCCTCTCTCTCTGCTACAAAAAGGGAGCTATGGAGTAGATTTTGGCCATGAGTTGCCCTGCAATCTATATAAATATTTAGGTTTATTTTCTTCAGTTAGCTGGCCTCACAAAGAAAAAGCATGCTGATGCATTAGTTTTTTAGAATGTTCTCATATCTGAGGCAGTGGGGAATATGAAACAATGTTTTAGGTCTGATTTTTTTTCCAGGATTATTGTGTAAGTATCTATTATTTAAAGCTGTGGTGGCACAGTGGTTAGAATGCAGTACTGCAGGCTAATTCTGCCGACTGCCAGCTGACTGCCAGCAGTTTGAATCTCATCAGCTCAAGGTTGACTCAGCCTTCCATCCTTCCGAGGTCAGTAAAATGGGGACCCAGATTGTTGGGGGCAATATGCTGACTGTGCAAACTACTTAGAGAAGGCTGCAAAGCACTGTGAAGTGGTATATAAGTAAGTGCTATTGCTATTATGACATAACTGCAACTGAGTTTAGGAGGATGGGGCGGTCTATTCTCAGATAATATAGGAGACGAGCAGGTTGAGCCTCAGGGCTCAATTTAAAAAAAACAGGTTCTCATTCTTTAAAAAAAGACATTTCAGGTTGCAAAATAATGATTAAATTAAAACTAGTGTATGTATGTAATTTTGAAACCCAAATAATAGTTTAAAGCAAACATGTGAACAATTGATTATATTAATGTAATTTAACTACATATTAATACAATTTAGTAACAAAGCTAGAATATTTATGTATTTATGGTAGAAAATAAATTTGAGAATAAATGTAAAAAATGGTTTTGAAAGCACGGTTACCAATCTTCTGGACTAATATTTGTTTAGGCCAGGCTTTTCTTCACAAATAGGTGAAAATCAGTTTTTCTTCTCCCATCTCTCACATGAAGGGTATTGTTTCATACTTCCAAAAATTGAAGAACCTTTGTGTGTGATTTGCAACAAAAATAGCACATTCTATGCTCAATGGATGATCGAAGATCTTTCTAAAGAATGGTGATACTTTGATTCTGGTGAAGCTAATTTGGGAGGATTGAGGCAAATATGTAAGAGATGCCCAGGCTAGCCTTTCCATAAAATAAATTGTTTTTTATGCCAGCTATCAATGCAACTCACAACCATGAAGGATGAGGGACAGTGATAAAAGAAGAATATAACATGAATGCTAACGTTAGAGATCATTTTATGCTCAGGGTCTTTTTGTGTTATGAAAGGTGTGACAACTGGCACTGGCTTATAAAGATAATGCAGCACTGGGACAAATATTCATCTCTGAAAGCTAATTGTCCTCTTTGCTCTCCGCACCATACTATTGTACATAAATGGTGAATCTTTTCTTTTTAAGTTACAGCTATTTTATCCTTAGTTTGGTAATGCCTGAAATCTCCAGAAAAAGGTATAGACTGAAACTTTGTTGAATCTCAGACTTCAAACAAAGTCATTCATGTCACAACATCCATTCTGAAGGACCTTATTCCTCTTGTCATCTACTGTAGATTTTTGACACATTCACTATAATGTGAGAACTTCATGATTTTTTTAGAATTCTTAGAAATAAAGAAATGGTACAGGAAATCATACTGGACCTGTGATATTAAAGAGGAAGTGTACTAAAGTAATTGTGTAAACAAACGTATTCGTGTCCTTAGGGCAGACGCTGATCAAGGTAGCCATAATCCTGATAGCGTAACTGCACGTATTTCCCGGCAACTGTCTTAAAGAGGAATGTATTAAAGTCCTTGTTTAAGCAAACATAGTCTTGTCCTTAAGGCAGATGATGATTGGGATGCCATATCCTGTCTGTGAAACTACACGTGCTTCATGTAATTTTCTTCTGTAAACTGTTGTCTGATAAGAATGTGCAGGATGTAACCATATAAGGAACAATGTATAACAATGTATAACTAGGAATTAGAGGTGTATAAATATGTCTGTTTATGAGCCCTTCGGGGTTCAGACCTTTTGCTTTGTTTAAGCCTTCTGAACCTGTGCAATAAACCTTTCCTTTCCTGAAGAGCTGGTGTGAGTCTCTTCTTTCTACAACAATATCAAGTCCCCAAAAGAGAGGACCTTGGCCTCAAGTGATTCTTGGGTTTTGAGCTTTTCTTATTTTCTCCATGACACCTCTCTTATGATACCAGGAATAAAATTCCATATTTCTCTAATCATTAGGCAACATGAGGCAGTTCAAAGTTCAGGAGAAAGGCTTAAGCACTGAAGAAATACAAAAGAAACAAGAAAATCAAAAGCCTTGCAAAGAAGTAATAATGGTCCTGAGTTAATGTTAAAGGTTGATGGAATTCCAAATCCAAATTAAAAAAAAGCAAAACGAAGCAGACTTTGCACTTTCACTGTACTTCATAACAAATTTCACAAGGCTTCATTCTGGGTGGTAGGCGAGGACCAAAAACAACTTATTGGTCAGATTTCAGGTATAACCCCTATCATGGCTTGGGTAAAACATAATGGAAGAAAATATATATTAGGATTCCTAGCTTTCAGTTTAATTATCAGAAAAACATCAGTAAAATATAGATTACATTTTAAAATACCTATGCAGCCATTTTGCCCAGTTTTTACAATTTGTCTGAACTAACCATATCCGGTGTTAGAAGAGAGTAAACAGTATTTAAAGAAGAGAATTGTTGGCTCAAGTCTTTGTTTAGAACAAACTGTGCAACTGAAAACA
The DNA here is from genome assembly GCF_947247035.1 of Vipera ursinii. Classification (NCBI taxonomy): domain Eukaryota; kingdom Metazoa; phylum Chordata; class Lepidosauria; order Squamata; family Viperidae; genus Vipera; species Vipera ursinii. Next base: position 23,623,662 of record NC_139515.1, read on the forward strand.
ACTAAAAAGAGTGAACAATTTGTGCTTCCTGATGTATCAGTCCAGAGCTGAAGAAAGAAATTTGTTGTAGAAATTGATCCCTTAAACAACAGGACTAATGCCGTTGATAGGTTTTTCAGGTTCCAAATAAGCTAAGTGAGTGTTGTTGTTGTTAGTTGCGAAGTCGTGTCTGACCCATTGCAACCCAATGGACAACGTTCCTCCAGGCCTTCCTGTCCTCTACCATCTTCTGGAGTCCATTTAGGCTCATGCCTACTGCTTCAGTGACTTCATCCAGCCACCTCATTCTCTGTCATCCCCTTCGTCTCTTGCCCTCAACCTTTCCCAGAAGCTAAGTGAGTATTTACAGTATTTATCACACCTTAGTAAATCTAATGCCTACAAATACAGTTTGGGGAGTCAGAAGGCTAAGGAATTTAAAACAAAAATAAAATTACTTAAAATAGCTAAAACACACCAATTAAGCCTCTAATATTTCAAAACAAACAAAACACTTCTGTATTCTGACTCAGGACAGATAAATCATAATTATATATTAACTTATTTTTCTTTAATAATCATAATCTTTTCCTCTATCCATGAATATAGATTGTATATTTCAGTCCATTTACATTGCTGTCTTATACAGTATATACTTACTCCAGTTACCATATAACTTTAGACAAACATTTGTTCTTAATTTTTTGAAACACTTTGGTTACTTTACCTCAAATATGCTGAGACTGAAGTAGGGTCTATTATGAAATATATCACCTGTTCCTGCCATTTAGGATACCAGTTAGTCTTTCTATGTGTCTTTCCTTAGTGATGTTTAAATTATATTAGAACAGCTGCTTGAACTCCTTAATTAATGGTATTCATTGCTATTGAAATTTCAGACATTTCTGAAATATTGCATGTTAATTATGCAACAGCATCTCTAGTCAAGTGTTTTCAGGTATCTATAGAGTTCAGGAAACATCACACCTTTGCACATTATAATACCTATTTTCTGCTTTGTGGTTTTTCTACAATTTCTTAGAGACATTGTGAATCAGACAAGAAATCAATAAATTAAATAAATCAATAAGAACAATTTTTCTCCTTCTGCAAACTACTCTCTCTTAAGGGCCATTTTCACTTTTTTTCCTTTGACAATTTTTGTGTGTGTGCTGATCACTGGATTTATTTTACAAAGAACTAGTCATATTCTTGGGGAAGGGGGAAGTTGTTTATACAGAAATGTGCAATGACTCAAAGCTCTCATAGTAATTTTCCCACAGTGCCTCATTGAATTTCATCTTATACAAATTATGTAATAATTCAGCAAGGATCAGCAACCTCTTCAGGTGCTAAGTACCATTACTCTAAATACAAATTATACATGTTTAAATAAATGAAATCTTTCAAGATCATTAATACTTATGAAATGTTGGCAATTCTACTCACAAACTCTTGCAGGATTTCATAAGAGAATAATAAAATCATATGTATTGTTGCTTTAAATATAATGAGATCTCATGCAAGAACAATGGATGCTTATGAAATGTAGTAATGTTTAGATTGGGGTCATTATTTCAAATTTTAAAAAGTTTATAAGATAATATTGAATTTTTGGGTTTCTGTGGTTGCTAGCTGGGATAATTGTAGTCCCCAGGAGCCTCACTGCAAATCTTCAATATTGATGTATTTGAAAACCTTAATTTTTTCTTTTCCCACTCCTTACAATAGTTTTGCAGCAACAAAAATTTAAGAAGGCCAACTGTCAGGTAATAAATCCTGCTTTATTTTACTATGGTTTACTGTGACATCTGATCCTGACTTGGTATTTTGTAAAGGGAGATATAGAGTAAAGTAGAAGTCAGAGTGTTTGTCGACTTTAGTTTGGCATTTAATGCAATCATTTCTCAGCATTTAGTAGACAAAATGGGCCTTTTAGGCTTCAACACTCCTTTGTGCAACTGGACTCTTGATTTTCTCACTAATAAGCCCCAGTATGTGCAAGTTGGGACATTTTCTGAGCATAGGTTTTCCTCAGGCCTGTGTCCTAAGTCTGCTGTTGTTCAGCCTGTTCACGCATTACAATTAGCAAGGTTTGCTACCAGCCATGTTGTGAAGTATGCAGATGACAGAACAGTAGTGGGCCTCAATTAGGATAATAATGAAGGTGCTTACTGGGAGAAGGTAGAAGGTTTGGTGAATTGGTGTAATAAAAACAGCCTGGTTTTAAATGTAGGAAAAACAAAAGATATCATTGTCAATTTCAGAAAAGGTAGGCCCAGCCATACACCTCTGTGTATTATTGATTCATCTGTGGAGATGGTTAGTAGTATCAAGTTTCTGGGTGTGCAGCTGACGAACAGATTAGTTTGGTTGCTCAACAGTAAGACATTGATGAAGCAGGCACAGCAGTGCCTGCATTTTCTGTGTCATATTAGAAGAGCACATGTTCCTTCTCCTGTTCTTACCTCTTTCCATAGAGGGACAATTGAAAGCATGCTGTATTACTGTGTGGTTTGGAAGTATTACTGTTTTGGACAGGAAGGCTGTGCAGAGAGTGGTGAGGACAGCACAAAAGATGTTCACTTTCTTCTATTTAGGCCATGATATATAAGCTCTGCTTGACCGGGTCCATAATTCCATAATATTGTCTGGGATGCAACACATCCTCTCCATGACTGGTTTTCTTTGTTGTTTTCTGGGACGGGTTTTCGCAGTATATGAAGCAGAACAACTAGATTCTGTAATAGTATGTGTAGCATATATATATATATATATATATATATATATATATATATATATATATATATATATATATATATATGTGTGTGTGTGTGTGTGTGTGTGTGTGTGTGTGTGTGTGTGTGTGCGTGTGTGTGTGTGTGTGTGTGTATGCATGTATGTGTATGGGTAATATTTATTTTCTTTTGAAACTGGGCATCAGAATTTCATTTTTTAATGTGTGCCAGTGTGTTCACACAAAAAAGTGACAATAAAGGTTATTTTACCTTATAAAGGAAGAATTTTTGGAGCATAGTTACATTTGGAGAGGGAAAACTAAAGCTATTCATATATATTATGGTCCCTGGATATATCAGCCTGGATGGATAGATCAGCCTTCTATTTGAATAAGCAAAATATAAAGGTATATCAGTGTAATTTTTTTGTTTGTATAGGCTTTCATTTGAGCTTCAAGACTGCTTAAAATGACTGTTTAGAATGTCAAATTGCTTCATTAGATGTACACAGAGAGGCATTCATTTTTTATCACACCAAACAAGATGAAATACTTCTGTTCAAAAGAAAAGTCAGCTGTTGTGGTGACGCCATGTGAATCCTAGACATTTACCATGGCACCTAATTAAGTCAATAATAAGGCATGTTTGATGAACTTGCTGCAATACTGAAGGTGATAGAAAAAAGAGTGCCATGATTTTTCATCAAAAAAGGCAAGAGACCAATTTCAATGGAGCCAATGGAAATGCCTTGTTCAGAAAAGCACTCTGGGAGTTGAAGTTGAAGTTCACAAGTCATAAAGCGACCAGGGTTCCCCACCCTAACATAAGGCAACAATAAGCTCCAAAAGGAGGATTCATACCTAGCCAAAACTTCATGGAGGGATGGGGGAATGAAAAATTCTTTACACAACACACTCACACACATATGTTCAATGTACACACCATCATATACTGTATTTGGTGACTCCAGCAGTCCATACAGTTGAAAATATAAAGAGTGGCAAAACATATGGGGCTTGGGTGGGATCCAAAAGCATTCCTAAAAGCTAAAATACTGGGCGCTTGGTACTTCCTTTCACAGCAGACCAGCTTCCCAATTAATTCTGTTCTGAAGGAAAATAATCATTATAAAACTAAAGTTATTGAGGGAAGTCGTAAAGAAATTGTTCCTGAATGTATTAGTAACTACTGGCATCACATTTGAGGACAATATTTCATGATGAAGACAAACAACTCTAATGAGGGTTTCTGGAAAGAGAAATAGACATACCAGCTGGCAATTGTCATTTGGAGCAACATAATATGAGTGGGTTTTACTCCTAATTGAGACATTTGCACCTAAATCTGGTCTCATAGTTGTGGATGTATCTGAGAAATTTTCATTTTCATGAGTAGCAATTCTGATACCATGGAATTCAGGAAAAAAGTTCTAGGTTATTATTTAGTAGATAACATCTTATCTTGAATTTGTTACGTAATGCAAAATGTTTTATCTTTGAAATGTCTCTTAAAAATATCAAAGTGTGTGAATCAATTATGCTGTATTAATTATGTGTATACTATAAATCTAATGTGCATATATACACACTCTATGTATTAATACAGAAAAAGGAAATTTAATAACCTTTTCTATATTAAATGCACTTCTACATCCAATGTAGGCGACATGCAAATAATTGAATGTAACCTTTGAAAATCTTTCATTAAATTTAGCAGAGTTTCATTTATATTGTATAGATGCCTGAGTAGTTGTTAATAGAATAATGGTGGATTTCCCTAAATTAGTTGAGTTCTATTAAAGTTGCCCTGTATTCAACACACAATTTTATAGAGTCATTAAACTGTGGTACATTACATTGCTATGTAGGCACTTTAAGTGCTAGAGAATCAGAAATAAAAAGGTTCATTTTAATAGCTCTCAACTAGAAAAATTAACACATTCAGAGATTCAGAAATGTAGGTTCAAGACATAATTTGTATTTATTTGGTATTTAGCAAATTCCCTACTTTTGCTAGGAGGAATTTGTAAATGCTTTTCTTTCTGTTTTTCCTGGATTTGAGACAATTCAAATAGATGCCTTTTAAAAGTCTATGGCATTTATAACATAAAGTTTTCTGATGAGCCAAGAGTTGATTGAACATCTCAACATTCCTATTCTTCAGTCTCTAGTTTGTCCCTCACAAAATATCAAAACAGCCAATGCAATCAGGTGGCTCATTCTGGGTCTCTAATAATACTGCCTTGCATATTCTTATACTAAGACAGCTAATTTATTTCCAAGAGAGGCATACATTACTGTAGCATTACTGCACATTTTACTCCTGGGCTGCTGATTTTGGTCCATGGCACAAAGAGAAGCAGGATCGCTGGCAAGAACAGATTCAAATTATGGGAAAGTGAGCCTGCTGTAGGAGATCCCAGGGGAGATGATTATGGCATAGGCTTTTTGCTTTACTGCTTTACTGTTTTCATTGTTTTATGATTGTTTTATTCATTGGATTTATTGTTATTCTGAGTTGCCCAGAGTTCCTTAAAATGAGTGGCCATATAAATCTTTTAAATAATAAATAAATAAATACATGTTGAACAGGGAATGAGCATGTCAGGTTCCTACCGGAACACTGCCTTTCTGAGATGAGGAAGAAGTGCTGCTTGGGGATTGAAGATGTTTCTATCTTGTTTCTGCTTTCACTTTGATGTATCCGCTTGGGAACTGGGGAGGGGGGAATGAGCCCTTAGGGCCATCTGGCTTGACTCCTTTCCAGCCAGCTCCTGCCTGTTACCAAGATTGCGGTGCCAGAGAACACTTGATATCACCTTTTCAGCTGGTAATTCTCATAACAACTTCATGCCAGCAGATTGGCTCTGGATGGACAATGGGAGATTAACCTAACGTTTTCGTGCGGGAACTTCAGATTCCACCTGACCTCTCTGCAGTCACTTTTTCTCAGTAAAAGATCCTTTTGAAATAATCCTGTTTCAAGAGCCGTGCTTTCCTGTGGAGATAGCTGAGGCAGGACCTTATCGAGTAAGTAATGGTTCCAAAATAGGTTCTACAATACTTAGGGTCTATCAAACCAAGTAATCTTGAATTAATTTTAAAATAACTGCTATATCTATCAATTTATTCAATCAGTTTGTATGGCAGCTCAAATTATGGTTTCAACTCTGGGCAGCTAACAGAGATTTAAAATAATTAAAAGATAACAACGTTACAAGAAAAACAAAGCAAAAATGTCTGAGATAAGCAGTCTCTTAAGCCATGCAGAATGGGTTCATTTAACGCTCTGTCCCATGGTCCAAAGGAACAGCCTGATTTTCAATTACTTGCAGAAATCCAGCAGAATTGGGGCCACCTGAATTTTCAGGACCCTTGCAGTGCCTTACAGTAGGTGCTGCAAGTGATATCACATCCTGCCAGATCTTGTAAGACAAGCTAGAAAATCTTTATAGCTGATAATTAGCATTTTGAGGTGCACCTGAAAGCCTACTGGTAGCCAGTGTCCTCAGAGAGTAATAATGTTACATACTTGTACCACGCTGTGTCCATAACTAATCACTGCATTTTGAACTAGTTATAATTTACAAGGGATCTTCAAGAGCAACTCTGTAAAAAGCATATTGCAAAAGGTTTGATGGGAGGTGATGAAGGCATGAGTGATAATAAGAAGAGTCTCCAAATTCAGGGAAGGACACAAGCCTAAGTTTCTTCTAAATCAAACTGGGTTTATCAGTTTGAGATTGACCAGTTAAATAGGATTTCCCTGTGGTAGAGTGCAGTTGAAGAGGACTCCAAGTTAATAGAAAGTCATCTGATCTTGACAAGCAACATCTAGAGGAAAAATTTAAAGAACTAGCAGCACAAGTGGTATTTTCATCTATACTTCCAACAAAAGGCCAACATCCAATGAAGGAGCCATGTATTTTAGAAATGAACCACTGGCTTAAAAACTGGTGTCATCAACAGAACCATGGTTTGCATTGCCTACACCTACATGAAGGGCTACTGGCAAGGGATGAACTGTACCTCACAAGAACTGGAAAGAATATATTCAGAAAATGACTAGCTCATCTTATCAAAAGGGCTTTTAACTAAAATTGAGGAAGGAGGGGGGCAATCTTTATGACCTTTAGAACTTAATTTCAAGCAAAAATCACTAGATAACCAATCACATAAGGAGGTAGAGAGTAAAGAAAAAGAAGAAATAAAAAAAAGAAAAACATAATGAAGTAGAGTGTGATGTAAAGATGTAAATCCCAAATACAAAGTAGGAGATATAAGAAACATACCCAAGAACCATAAAGGATTCAAATGCCTATACATTAACAAAGTTTAGGGAACAAACAGGGTGAACTTGAAATATCAGTACATGAAGGCAGATATGATATAGTTGCCATTACTGAAACCTGGTGGGATGAAACTCATGACTGGAATATACTGATGGAAGGATGCAAACTATCCAAAAGAAACAGACCTTACAAAAGAGGAGGTGGAGTCACATTATATATAAAAGATCACTACATTTTTTTTAAAAAATCCCATTTATATCCCACCCTTCTCCGAAGACTCAGGGCAGCTTACAATTTAAAGCACAAATCAATGTGCTTAGCAATTTCTACAGAAATACACAAAACTAAGGACAAAAACCTCCCAGAATCAATATAAAAGGGGAAAAAATAACATTGCTATAGGCATATACTACAGGCCACCCAACCAAGCAGAAGAATTAGATGAACTCTTTGCTAATCAATTAACAAATGTATGTAGAAAACATACATTACAGTAGTAATGGGAGACTTTAACTATCCTGATATCAACAGGGAGACAAATTCTGCAGCAATTGGAAGATTGAACAGATTCCTAACCAACCTAGCTGACAACTTTATCATCCAAAAGGTGAAGGAGGAAACTAGAGGAAAAACTATATTGGACCTAATTCTTACTAATAGAAAAAAAGTGATAGAGGGAGTTGAAGTTGCCAGAACCTTGGGTGAGAGTGACCACATCATATTGGAATTCAATATAACACAAACACAAGCAACAGAATATAATCCAACCAGTATCTTAAACTTTAAAAGAATTGATTTTAACAAACTCAGAGAGAGCCTAAGAAAAATTCCATGAATAAAAATCCTAAAGGGGAAAACAACTTAAGAAGTGTGGAAAACTCTGAAAAATATGATCATTAAAAACCCAATTCAACACAATACCACTAAAAAAGAAAAACAAGAAATCTAAGAAGAAACCAGCATGGTTGCACAAAGATCTATCTGATAAATTGAAAGACAAAAAGGATAAGTAGAAAAAATAGAAAGAGAGACTCATAACTAAGGCAGAATATGAACATATAGCCCAAATCTGCAAAGATAAGGCCAAGAAGGCTAAGGCTCAGAAGGAACAAAGACTTGAAAGTAAAGTAAAAAACAATTTAAAAACTTTCTTTCAACAGGGAGAAAGCACAGCTGCTTAACTCATTTTTTGCATGCGTCTTCACACAAAAAGAAATTATAGCCCAAAAGACAAACAAGAAACAAAAATTAAAATAAGCAAAAAAATAGTAAGAGAACACATATCCAACCTTGATAAATATAAATCACCAGGACCTGGTAGATTACATCTCAGAGTTCTGAAGGAGCTGGCAGATGTTATCTCAGAACCATTGCACCATATCTTTCAAAAATCCTGGAGCACCGGGGAAGTACCTGAGGATTGGAAAAGGGGTGATGTGGTTCCCATCTTCAAGAGAGGGGAAAAAGAAACAGACCCAAAAAACAGACTACAGACCAATCAGTCTAACATCAATACCTGGGAAGATCCTGGAAAAGATAGTCAAAAAATAGATCTGCAATCAACTTGAAGCAAACAAAGCTATAACTAGTAGCCAGCTATAACTAATAGCCATCACAGATCATGCCAAACCAATGTTATTTCATTCTTTGATAAAGTGTCTAAATTAGTAGACCAGCAAAATGCTGTGAATGTAGTATACTTAGATTTCAGTAAGGCAATTAATCAGTGGAAAAGCTTGCCTTCAGAAATAGTGGGCACTCCATCACTAGAGACTTTTAAGAAGAGGCTAGACACTCACTTGTCTGAAATGGTATAAGTTCTCCTGCTTGAGCAGGGGGCTAGACTAGAAGACCTCCAAGGTGCCTTCCAGCTCTGTTCTATTCTATTCTAATTCAAACTGAAATAAGGGATGTAAGCATAATAAATTAACCAACTATCATTATTCTGATGTATACATTTTGTTTTCCTTCCATTATTATTCTATTTTTATGGTCAAAATATATTGTGGTTGGAAAAATGAATATGTGCTGTAACAGTAATACTGTATATCTAAGAACTGGATTGAAAATCACACTATTTTTTCTTCAGTTGTTTTTATTCAGGCGGATGAAAAAGAAGTGACTAAACAATTTTTCAAAAGTTCTGGAAACTTTACTGGAATTCTCATACATATGGGTGTGAGTTGTAATTTTTTTTAGTGACCATGAGGGTAATAGAAGTGTGTGAATGTCCTCACTTTTAGTGCATTATCTATTCTCCAGTGATTTGCAGCCTCCCTGATTTTTCACATTTCTATTACATTCCACGGAAAGATATTAGAAAAGAACTTCTCCTATGGGACTTTGTTTTGATCAGGAAACTAAGAGGCATCAGGGACATGCACACTCACTGAGAAATGTCTAAAGGAAAAACAGCAACCATTCACTCATCTCACACCAGGTCAAAATAACCAACAACAAATACTCTGAAGTGTATTTCAGATATGAGCAAGAAAAGAGCTGCGTTTTTTTGCAGATGAAGAAAAATTCTAGGAAATCAAAGAAAAGATTTTGATCCAAAATCAATCTATCCATGCATGTGGTGGATACAGGTAAATAAAAACAGCAACTATAATATCCACAGCTTGTTTCCACTCAGAATGAGGGTAGCTGTTGCACATTTGACTAAAAACACAGGAGAATAATATGAACATTAGGACTAGCAAGTGGACTGCTAGCAAGACCTGAACAGCAGTAGAGTATTACTTATATGTTTTAAAGTTTATTTATGTTTTTAATTTGTACTGATTTTTAAATTTGTTCTTCTAAACAAATTTAGACCCAGATTGTTGGGGGCAATAAGCTGACTTTGTAATAATGCCGCTTTGGGGGAGGGGAAGCCCTAATAAGCAGGCATATACATAGAATGAAGGCTATTGCTAAGCACATTGGTTTGTGCTTAAATTGTAAGCCTCCCTGAGTCTTCGGAGAAGGGTGGGATATAAATGGGATTAAAATAAAAAAAATAAAATAAATAAACTATCTTGGTATTGCATAAATATTTTTCTCTGCATACTACTAAAACTTTCATTCCTATAATCTTTAACTGGGCAAAATGGTGCATCATAAGGCAACAATTACCTCAAATACCTCAAAAGAATGCATTACAGAATGTATCCAAAATGTGGGAACCATGAGTCCCAATAAATGAACTTTGGGAAAGTTGTGGCTGCTTCAGAAGTCACTCCCACTCTCACCTATGGTCATCTTGTTTCTCTGTTCAGGAATAGCTCTGAAATGATGACTCAACAAGGCATGGTTTACTATTAAAGTTAAAACCCTGGATTACACAAAGTGCATATAAAATGAACAATGAAGTCCCCATTGTGCTGTGAAGCTGAGAGATTTCCTTGGGCCAGCTCTTCTCTCTTTTCATCTCTTTTATATCCTGAAGTTACTGTAAAATGAGATAATCTTATATATGCTGCTGGGAGTTCCCCAAAGAAAGAGCAGAATATGAATATAATCGTATAATATCTAATAACTTGATTGCTATGAAGATACCAGTGGAAAGTGTTTCTTCTAGGGTTTTATTATATATATATGCTTTTTAATGGCCTTTATTCAAGGCAAGAGCCATGGGACAGGCTCCAAAACAGTTTCTCTCAAGACAGGTGCACCTTGTGGGAAACATCTTAACTGAGCAGTCTGATTGCTTCCTGATTCCCCCAATTCCTTCCTTTATTCTAAACTGTGTCAGAAAACCATGAGTTTCTATATATTATTACACCAACTTTAACATTCTTCAAATGTGCCTTATTTTAAGTGATTGGAGATTTCCAGACATTCTTGCAGACTCCTCCCCCCCCATCATCTCAGATAATACTGTAGTTGTCTTTCTACTTTTGAATATTTTATTGTTTCCCAGGGTTTAAAGAACTGCTGTAGCTTCCTTTGCCTGTTTCTGTCTATGCTATTCATCCCTTCTCCCGCCCACAGAATTACTAAGGAATAGGATTATTTCCTTTTGGGTCATCATGCCAAAATTTTTGATATGACTGTGAAGTAGAAGGTGAGACTGATCCATAGCATCTAGAGCTTGGTGGGAAATATTGGATTAAATGAAATTAAATAATAATTTTCAAATGAATTTCATTATTTACTAGAAAAGGTTTTCCACATCATAAAGCTCGAGAAACCCAAATGGCGGGCAGATAGGGAAGGAGGGAAGAGATGGCCATTTGCAATATACAAAATATACCAATCTACACAATATACCTATGTAATAACCAAAACATTTCCGTATGACATTTTAAAGAGCTGTAACAACGAAGCTGAGAAACTAAGGGAAGCTTTTTTTTAAGCAGAAAAAAAAGATTGTGGAAAAATGACTCCTTCCTTCCTTTACTGTTGTGTTTCTTTTGTGGATTTCACTATTTTTCCTTCTCTAGATCCTTTTCTTCCTTTTTCCCAGAAGGTATCTAATACAAAACCAGTGTTGAACTTTTAATCAACCTTTCTTTTTATCAGGCTTCTATTTTCAAACATAATGTTGTTAGAGAGAACTTTGTGGTATACTGCAAACTCATTAGTATTTAATAGCAGTTCAGATCGTTTAGTCAGATATTTACTCCATTTTAGTTGCTTTTGCAGAGGACTTTTTATTGCTGTTATATGAATGAATTAAATTTCCCATTATTTTAATCTTCTTTTAAGTCAAGAAAGAGGAAATGCAAACTGCCATGTTTCAAATTAGATTACCCCACATAATTTCCTGTGCTAGAGATCTTTTGAAATTTAAGTGATTTTGATGTTGTAGAACTGTGTAATTAGATGAAGCTATTAGAGATTTTGCTTGGTTGTATTTCATCCTGCTTGTCTACTGCAGTCACAAACAAAATACTGTAAAAGCTGTAATATAATGTTGCATTCTTAATCTACTAGTCTCAGAGTGAGCCGCCCTGAGCACAACAATATTTTTGAGATTTGAATAAAATTGTCCTAACAGGCTTCAAATCCCTATTGATTAGGATATCATAAGGATGAACAGGATATAGGGCAAGAATTTCCTTTCCCTCTATCTCTTATTATATGCACCAGGACTCCTGAGGGATGTATATTTGTAGGAGAGGGAGAACAGCAAATCCTGGGGGTTGGAAGTTCATATGTGGCTATGGTCTTTCTCACCTGACAGTATCTGGGTGTCAGTGTACCTGTGTATGTTTGTATGTTTTATAGATAGATATATAGATATATAGATGTGTGTGTGTGTGTGTGTGTGTGTACATATACATTAACCAAACTATCCTTTCAAGAGAACAATATTGGAGTATTTTGTTGAATCTTATTCTAAGAAGGATAAGCTCACTTGGAGATTTAGGCTAACTATAAAGTATCCTTTAGAACTACAGCATGATTCTTAATGAATCAACCAATATTCGCCTTCCAGTTTTACACACAAATACACACAGAGAGGGAGGTGGATAATTTTAATGTCTCTACAGCGGTGGGGCAGAATAGTGAGAAACAGAAACATGAAAATTCCTGATATGCAAAAAGAAACCTAGAGAAGAATAAAAGAAAAGTAGTAGATATTTAAACCTCCATTTCCTATTAATTAAGCCTTATGAATGGCTTTCCTTGTATGCATGCTGTGTCACGGTAAATAGATCTGAAGGATGGTTTGGCAGGAAAGCTCTGGTTGGAATACAAATTGAGCCTCCTGCCCTGACACCAATGGTGTCCATCATTTAGGGCACAGAAGATTATGGAGAACTAGAGAAAGGGCAAGGGAGAACAACCTATTTCACTGTTGCAAAGCTGTATTGGAACAAAGAATGCAAACATCTTGACTTTGCTGCAATATCAGAACAATTAGCTGAAAACCATGCTGCTCAAATTCATTATTTTTCTAGCTAAATTCATTCCTTTGCTTGCCATTTGAGATACATAACTTTAGAGAATGTTTTATAGAATCACAGGATTAGAAGGGGCAAGTTAAGCCATTAAGGTCAAATCCTGCCTAAGGACAGGATTAAAGTCCTCCTGAAAGATAGCTCTTCAGCCTCTGCTTGAACATCCCTCGTGATATCTGATCCATTGTCAAATTGCTCTTACTCTTAGGAAGGTTGTCTTCCTGTATGATCATTCAGAGAAGAAATTGTGACCATCTTTTTTATGATGCTCCTTCAGATACTTTTGAAATACAATCACGTCACTTCTCAGTTGTCTCTTCTCAAGGCTAATGTTATGTATTACAAGTTATTATTATTGTTAAACATAAGCAAACACAGGGCTGAGGTAAAAGCCGCGGCAGCTTTTGACAGCTGTCAAAAGCTGCCGGACAGAACTACGCAGGCGCCGCCGTCTGACAGCTCTCGGCTGTCAGAATCACCTGGCTTCCGCACGTGCTGCCGATGACAGCTCCGAGCTGTCAAAACCCAGCCGGCTCGGATTGGCGAAGCAGACGGCGCGGGAAACCGGCTCAGCCCTGATTGGTTGAGATGTGACAGCTGCAAGTATAAATAAGAGCGCTGTTCTCCTGTTCCTCGCCTGGTTCTTAATAAAGTTAATTTACTTAACTTTGCTGTCTCGCCTGCTCTCTCTAAAGCACTGGCGACGAAGGTGGGATGCCTGCTTGCATAGCTGAAGTCACCGCCTAAGGGGAGAAGAGATTTTTTCCCTTAGCCTGAGCTAGTCACTCGCTGAAGTCACTAAGGAAGCCTAGCTTCCACACAACGCAAGCAGCAGCACCCACGACCGGACAGCATGACGAACCACGGCCATATTCGCGAGTTCAACACTCGCCACCCAGAATGCTGGGAATCTCACCTAGGCCAGGTTGAAGGGTACCTGGTGGTGAAGAAGATTACGGATGACCGAGCAAAGGCAGCGGCCCTCCTCTGGCTCAGCGGCCCCGCTGTCTACGATGCCGCTGTGGGACTCTTCAGTCCAGAACCAATCGCAACGATCTCCTACGCTGAACTAACTGAGGGGCTGAGCAAACACTTTATGCCCACGAAGTCAGAGCTCTTCTGGAGGGTAAATTTCGCCCGGCGAGTACAGCTTCCCGACGAGCCCGCCAATGACTTTATAACCCGGGTCAGACACGCCGCTCGGCGATGTCGGTTCCCTGATTTAGAGGACCGAATCCGGGACCAAATTGTCATTGGGCTCAAAGACGAGCGGCTGAGGAGGAAGCTGATCGCCAAGCCCGCACTGACACTGGCTGAAGTGGCAATGGAAGTCATCGCCTATGAGGACAGCCACGGTGACAACCAACGTTCCCCTGATAGCGGGCCCAGTGGGTCCGTGCACCAGGAGGACGGCGGGTTCAGCGGTCCAGAGGACGACGACGCCTCCATGGACATCGACGCGGTGCAGCGGTGATTCGAAAGGCTCAGACTACAATGCAACAACCGAGGGGCCCCTGCCAACAACCAAAAGAGCGCCAGCTACCAGCCGAACAGGGCTAAATGTGCCAGCTGCGGCGGAAGCCACCCGAGAGCAGCTTGCCGGTTCCGCAGTGCCAAGTGCCATGGATGCGGGAAAACAGGTCACCTCAAAGCCGTGTGTCGCAGCCGGAGCCAAGAAAATCTGCATGAATTGGAGGTGACGCCTGCAGGTATGAACCAGCCCACACCTAGGGTCAGGCACAAATCCAAACCCCTAGTGCAACACGTGAGGGGAAAAGTGAGGGAGCACACAGTCCACAGCACCCTTAAGCCCAAAGTCAAGGTGGACGTCCTAATTCACGGAATCCCCTGTGAGATGGAAGTGGACTCTGGGTCCTCCGTCTCACTCATTTCTTGGCAAACTTATAGGTGTAACCGCAGCAGAAAACGGCCTGCCCTACGCCCCACTAAACTCCGCCTAGCGGATTTTCAAAAAACGCCCATTAAACTCCGGGGGAAGGCTTCCGTCCCAGCGGAGTTTAAGCAATTTAAAGGACCCCTTACCATACTAGTGACCCAAGAAAACAGGACCAGCCTGCTAGGGCTGGACTGGTTTGAGGCGCTAGGGATAGCGTTGACAGGCATCAACGCCACTCAGCTGTCAAACTTAGAATCCGTCTGCCTTCAATTCGCGGACGTTTTTGACAGCTCACTAGGAAAATACACAGGACCGCCAGTATCCTTAAAACTAAACCCGAATGTAATGCCTGTCAGAATCAAGGCGCGAAGAGTCCCCTTCACCTTGAGAGAAAAAATAGAAAAGGAACTAGATCGGTTAATTAACTTAGGGGTCCTGGAACCAGTAGAAGGGGCCGAGTGGGAGACTCCCATAGTCACCCCAATTAAGCCCAATGGCCAAATCAGATTATGTGCTGACTATAAGGCAACCCTAAACCGCGCATTGAACGCCCATGCCTACCCGGTCCCGGCTGTCAAAGACATCCTGGCGGCCATTAAGTCAGGTGCCATTTTCGCTAAGTTAGACTTGGCGCAGGCGTATTTACAGCTGCCTGTCACCCCTGACACCGCCTTAGCACAGACAATTGTCATGCACAAGGGAGCGTTTAAAATTAACCGCCTTCAGTTCGGCATCTCTGCAGCCCCAGGGATCTTCCAAGAAATCATGGAAAAAACACTCAAAGGGATCCCTGGGGTCTGCCCATATTTCGATGACATCCTAATTGCCGGGGAGTCAGAAAACGACTTAGCGGACAAATTAACAAAGGTGCTCCTGAGATTCAGGGAGGCTGGCCTTAAACTAAGACGAGACAAATGCTCCATAGGGGTGCCCTCAACGGAGTTTTTAGGGTTTAAAATTGACGCAAAAGGGATTCACCCCACTGAATCAAAAATAAAAGCCATTAAGACAGCACCAACCCCCCAAAATAAGCAAGAACTGCAAGCCTTCCTAGGGTTAGTTAATTTTTACCATACCTTCCTGCCTCACAAAGCTTCCATCGCTGAACCCCTCCACAGGCTATTAGATAAGGGCAAACCCTGGGATTGGTCGCCTCAGCACGACAAAAGTTTTAAACTTCTAAAAAACTTACTGACTAGCAACGCTACGGTGGCACTGTTCAATGAACAGCTACCTTTATGTCTGGCTTGTGATGCCTCTCCCTACGGCATTGGAGCAGTCCTAAGCCACTTAACTAAGCAGGGAACGCAAACCCCTATAGCGTTCTATTCCAGAACGCTGTCAAAACCTGAGCGCAATTACGCTCAAATCGATAAGGAGGCTTTAGCTATAGTTGCGAGCATAAAAAAGTTTCATGACTACCTATATGGTCGTCAATTTACCATCTTTACGGACCATAAGCCCCTATTAGGAATCTTCACAGTAAACAAACTGACACCCCAAATATTATCCCCCCGCATCCTGAGATGGTCTACCTTTTTGTCAGCCTATTCATTCACCTTAGAATACAGACCAGGGAAAAGCATGGGCCATGCAGACGGGCTTAGCAGACTACCCCAACCAGTAATCGACCCAGACCCTGCTCCAGCTGGAAAGATACTGGCTATCTCTGAACTACCTGAATGCCCATTATCCGTCAAGGATATTTCTGCAGCCATAGCTGCAGACAAAACACTGGGCAGAGTTTTAGGATATGTCACGTCAGGCTGGCAATCCACACCCCCAGACCCAGAATTCCAACCTTATATCTTGAAACAAAAAGAATTATCCACACATCAAGGATGTTTATTATGGGGCAGTAGGGTAGTCATACCCGAAAAAAACAGATTAAAGGTATTAGAAAGCCTCCACGAAGGTCACCCAGGCACCGTCAAAATGAAGGCTCTGGCCAGAAGCTACGTCTGGTGGCCAGGGTTAGATAAGCAAATTGAAGCACATGTAGCTGGCTGTTATCCCTGCCAACTTGTCAGAGCAGCCCAGCCCCAAGCTCCCATACACAGATGGGAAACAACCAAGACACCCTGGTCACGCATCCACATAGACTTCGCAGGTCCATTCCAGGGACAAACATTCCTAATAGTCGTGGATAGCTATTCCAGATGGCTAGAGGTGGCCCCAGTCACAAGCACAACCACTGCAGCCACAGTACAAGTTTTAAGGGGGTTGTTTGCCACACATGGGCTTCCGGATGTAATAGTCTCCGATAACGGCCCCCAATTTACTTCCTACGAATTCCAGAGTTTCACAACGGCGAACTCTATTAGGCACACCACCACGGCTCCTTTTCACCCATCCAGTAACGGCTTGGCTGAGGTGATGGTGAAGTCGACCAAAGAGGCACTGCGGAAAATCATCACCGGCAACTGGCACCGCAGACTGGCCCAATTCCTTTTATCGCAACACACCACCCCCTGCACAACTACAGGAAAGTCTCCAGCAGAGCTTCGCTGGGGCAAGAGACTAACTACCAGACTGGACCGTCTACATCCTGACAGGTCCCCACCAGACCCAGAGCTTCCCCTCCAGTACAGAACTCTCAGCACAGGGCAAGCTGTCTGGGCCAGGGACTACAGAGGGGGCAATAAATGGACACAGGGGGTCATCTTAGAATGAACAGGTCCCCTATCATACGTCATTGACACGGGAAATAATTCCCACATCCACAGACACATAGACCAACTTCGGCGTTGCAGCCCACAAAATATGGGGGAAAGGGGGAACCGGGAAATGCAATTTGAATCACCGCTGCCGGCAACTGCACATCAAGACAACCTGGAACAATCAACTCCACTACATAACCCAGCACAATGGGACTTCTTCCATCAAGGAAACCCCGAAGCCAGAGAGACAAGCCCCCCACCCCCTGAGCCAGATTCCAACACATACCAAGAAAAAGAACATACGGAAGAACCCATTCCCCGACGGTCCGAGAGAATAAAAAGACCCCCCACTTATTTAGAAGACTTCAAATGGGGCAAACCCAAAAAGAAACAATCGGGGAAACAACAACTCAATCAGAGGGAGGGGTAAGGGGTGTTATGTATTACAAGTTATTATTATTGTTAAACATAAGAAAACACAGGGCTGAGGTAAAAGCCGTGGCAGCTTTTGACAGCTGTCAAAAGCTGCCAGACAGAACTACGCAGGCGCCGCCGTCTGACAGCTCTCGGCTGTCAGAATCACCTGGCTTCCGCACGTGCTGCCGATGACAGCTCCGAGCTGTCAAAACCCAGCCGGCTCGGATTGGCGAAGCAGACGGCGCGGGAAACCGGCTCAGCCCTGATTGGTTGAGATGTGACAGCTGCAAGTATAAATAAGAGCGCTGTTCTCCTGTTCCTCGCCTGGTTCTTAATAAAGTTAATTTACTTAACTTTGCTGTCTCGCCTGCTCTCTCTAAAGCAGCTAACAATATCTAACTGTCTTAGTCTTTCTTCATAAACCTAGTTTCCACTCCTCAGATCATCTTCCTTGCCCTTCTCTATACCTGTTGTACTTCCCTGGACCTTTCAAAAAATTGAGTGCTAAAAATGTGACAACGTGTTTGAAGTGTGGTTTCACTAATACAGAATATATTCTCTAAAATTACAAATATGCTAGATTGCAGATTTATATTCATCTTGTGATTTATTATAATGTAGTTCTCAGGTCTTTTTTATACATCTTCCACTCCAAATCAGATTTGACTCAGGTTGACTCAGCCTTCCATCCTTCCGAGGTAGGTAAAATGAGGACCCAGATTGTTGGGGGCAATAAGCTGACTTTGTAATAATGCCGCTTGGGGGTGTGTGTGTGAAAGCCCTAACAAGCAGGCATATACATAGAATGAAGGCTACTGCTAAGCTTGTAAGCCACCCTGAGTCTTCGGAGAAGGGCGGGATATAAATGTAATAAAAATAAAAATAAAAAATAAAAATTCTATACATGTATACTTTTTCCCCCACAAGTGAAGAATTTTACATTGACATCTATTACACTTCATTCTGTGATTTTCAACCTACCTCTCTACCCTGTTATCTTTTCCCTTCTCCCCTCATTTTGTGTAATATGCAAATTCAGACATTTCTGCATTAAAGTTAATAATGAAAATATTGCAGAATACTTGATAAAATATCAAACTTGGTAGCACTACCTGACATTGACAGATGGCATCAGAGCAGCATTTCTATATCCTTCTCTAACGCACAAGCCTTTACCTGAGCTTCTGACTTCTGGATTTTCATTTCCAATCCCCAAAATATAAAGTTTAAATTCCTGACATAACCTGCCATGCTCCAGTTAAAGAAAGATTTCCAAGTCTTTTGAGGTGCAATTCATCTCACACAAGCAATGCATTATCTAACTCAAATTATGATCCCAGAAACCAAATATTTCCTGTCAGCACTTTGCACACCCGTTCATTTCTTGTTATATTCTTTCCCTTTTCAAGCTACTTCTTCTTTTTCTAATATGGATGATGTTGTGTAGCGGGTTCGTTGGGGCAGGAATGAAGATAAGGCAGGTGAGTTCAGGAAAACTCATGTTTATTTGCTTGCAGAATCTGAACTGAGAATTGGGCTGTAACTAGCCGCAATATATAGTCTAGCCCCAAGATGGCAGCCAATAGGTTTGAAGCAACCATTGCCGCCTAGGGACAGCCAATAGCAGCACTGGAGACTTGTAGTCTGGGTTGCTGGAGAGCCATTAGCTGCTCCAGCAACCCACGTGGTATTACCATTGAGCCCAATACATAACAGATGAGTCCACCACTTGAAACCCCAATGTCTTGAGCTTCATTCCTAGAACCTCAAAATCCACAGTGATACATATGCATCATGGTGGTTTGCAATGTCATGCCCCTGCATGGATTAGAAGAAAAGGATATGGCTAGCTAGTGTACTTGGTAAGGCTGGGAACTTACTTTGTCACATGCCTCATATCTTCCTCCTGGCAGACAAAATCCCTCATGACCCAATAAGTATAGTGATTACACACTTGCTTCTACTCTTCATAGTGATTAATCACTACGTATAACAATATTTCTCTTTGTCTTCTTGCAGGGCAGAGCTGTATCTTCTCTGCCCTTTAAAGACTGAGTAGCGTATCTTTTTTCCTCCTCCTCCTCCTCTTGAAAGCTATGTATTTCTGAATTTTAATGCAAAATATATTTTATCTTTAGCTTTTGGTAGTTGCTATTTTCCCTTGGGTTTGTTCTTTCCCTTATAGAGAATTGTTTTCTGTGTTGATTTCTTTTGCAATGGTTCTTTTTCTTTGAAATGGTCAATCCAGCAAATCTATCAGCAGGAGGTAACTGCCCTCTATTTAAATTTGTAGTTATTTTTCAAGCATCACTATAAACATGTATTTTTTTAAAAAAATCCTGCCTTTATTATTTTTATAAATAACTCAAGAACATACCTAAAACAACATACCTTCTTTTTCCTATTTCCGTGACAATCCTGTGAGGTGAATTAAGCTGAGAGAGAGTGACTGGCCAAATCATCCAGCTGGATTTCATGCCTCAGGCAGGACTAGAATTCACAGTCTCCTAATTTCTAGCCTGTGCATAACCACTAGACCAAATTGTCTCTCTTGTTTCTTCATTTGTACATGTTGTCTTCAATTTATGACTGTTGATTTAACCATGGTTCAAAGTTATGATAGCTTTGAAAAAAGTGACTTATGACCTAACCTCAAAGTTACAATCACACCTCTGCTGTCACAATTTGGATGCTTGGCAATCAGCTCACATTTATGATGGTTGCAGCCACCTGTGATTCCATGATCACTTAGTCTAGAAATTGACTGTTTTCTATTTTATCCATAATAGTCACTGCTTAGTCAGCAGTCACAATTTTAATCAGCAATATTAAAGTCTTACCCCTTACAATCAGCACCTATTCAAGAAATTGATCCTTTCACTCTACCACAGCTGAATACATAACTCTTCAAAACATACATATTTTGGTTTCATTGTCCTCTATCTTGTCTCTTCCTCCTGTCACCAACCTCCCTTGTTGCTTGTTCAGTAAAGCCAGAATGTGCAGTTATGTGGTCCCTTTATGCAGACAAGTGGGTGGGAGAGGGAACAGACTGTCTCTCCTCACAAGTGATTTCTTGTATTGAGAGAAGACAAGGAAGCCATTTAACTCAAACTGCAGTAGAGGACCCCTAGAATGACTCTGCTGAAAGACTAGCCTCTTTTGGTTCTTCCTCTTCCAAGGACACACATTTCAAAATTAACATGTAGAAACTTTAGGAACTATTTTTCTATTTCCATCCCCAAGTTTAATTGTGTAGAATATGACTTCATTTCTTGCTTTTGCAATTTGGAATGGTTCAACAGTTAAAATAAACCTAAGCAGGGCTATCCTTTGAGGCTTATCAGCAATAGTAATTTTAAAAATTTGTTTTCTAAAAAATCCTTTAACCTTCTAGTATGGAACTTACGGTATATTTTATTTATTAATTTATTTATATTTCATATTTGTTAACTACCCATCTCTTTCAGAGAGGGGTTATGGGTGGTGTGCAATATAATTTTATTGCTTTTTTATTCCCAAAATAAAGAACATTAACAATATATTGTTCTGTAATACCCATCTTTCCTATTTTTCTCTCTGTTTCTGTTTTTTTCCATGATATAAACTATCCTACTAGGCTTTACTGTAGAAGAAATTGCAGATGGCAGGATGTTTGACAAGTCAATTTTTGCCATATATTTTTAATTTGTGCAATCTAGCTAAACATTGTTTATTTATTCAGGTGCTACAGGCTACTTTTAAAATGCAACTCATGGGATAATCCCAATGCTCAAAGAGAAATGACAATGCTTTCTTTAGAACAGGATACTGAAAAAACCACCAAGTCTTACCTAAATGAAATACTGTAGTTGCCATATCCTAACAAAAGGGATTGTTCAAAGGGATTGGTTCAGGATATACAACATGGAAAAAAAATGAACATGCAGTGCCATGTTGACAATATGATGTGTCCAAATAAAGCACTGTGTGGTATCTGTTTATGAAGAGCTGAACAAACCTTTGGCAGTTGGAAGATAAATTTAATATTTCTATGATGTTCCCAATGTTTACAAGAATACAGATTAATGGAAAGATGCATTACACAGGTCTCAATTGCTTCTATCATCTTTCATACCTTCCATAAGATTTGGTGCCCCTGCATAAATTTTTGCAAGATTTATTTGCATGGATGGAGATTTGTCATTGTACCAAGCTCAAATCAGGAATTCTTTAGGGGAGAACAATAAAACAGCAGCAGCAACAACAACTGGATAAAAAAAAGAAAGTAACACAATGTAGATTGGAATACTGTGGAGTGGGTCTTCAGCTTCAGAAAAACTTCAAATATAACCCAATCACCTCTCTTTTCAAAATTGGTTGTTTCTAAAATAACAGCTGAGACTTCAGAACTAGGGATTGCAGCTTATGCTAAAAACAGCTTATTAGCTTTCCACCACATGCTTCTTTGAGGGTCTCTACCATTTCTCAAAGGAAAAATGGTATTAGTATTCTCAATGGATCACTGCAACTCTCTTTTTCCCATTTCTCTTGGATTATCACATAATGCTCTCTTAATCTCTGATCAAATCTCAGCAGTTATGATTATTTTCCTTGCTCATACAATTCTGCTTCAAGCAGCTAATAGCAACTGCACATACACTAAATATCAAACAAATCTATTTAAGAACACTCATACTGCAGGAAGGATGTACAGGGCTCTGGGTCTCTATTTTGATTGAAATTCCTCATATCCTTTAAGTACTTAATATTAGTTCTACTGATGTAAGTGCTCCTAATTAGTAGACTCTCCCCCTTTTTCTAGTCATCTAATTCCTCCAACAAGTCCAGGAGAATAAGGGTGGAATTCATCTAATTGTTCCTGGAGAAAAGAAAAATGAGTTTGGGTGGGTTGTCTAATTTATACAAGAGATGAATGACATTCTAATACCGCACGGAAATGTCCCTCTGTCTACTAAAACCATTCTAATCTGCTTTGATTTGTTGATGGACAAGAATTTGCAGTTTGAGTGACTTCTTTTCTACCAAGTTGTACATTCTTTAGCAAACTGATATTTTGCCATTGTGAGCCACAGCAGAATATGAAGAGAAAGCTGGCTGTCCAGCTTAAAAACAGTGTGAGGGGACAATGCATTAGTCAGAAAGGTATGTAGAAAGAAGCTGAAATAAGCAATCACAACTTTCTTCTTTCCTAGTAGACCAATTAGGTAAAGTCCAATAGCTCATAGCAAACACTGCTCTCCTCACGGAATACTTTGGAGTTAGACCTGCACATCACCTGAATATTAGGAAAAAAAAATTAGGACTAGAAACAAGCATTACCTCATTTCATGAGTTTGGCAATCTTGGCAAGATTCAGAGAATGTACTGTAGATGTTTTGCCCTAATTCTCTCAAAACATTAATCAGCTGTATAAGAGATAGGAAACCTCTTTGACTGATGGGCATACAGTACTTGAAATTACTACGCAAAATAAGTCCAACAATAAGAAGAGCAAACTGCAAAACACATCAACTTTAGCTCAGTACAATACCTAAGCCAGACATTTGCTGCTCCAAAAGGGTTTTGGCAAAACACTGAGCCACAAACCAGCAAACAATATGTAACACCAAAATGTTGTGTGAACTTGGTTTATATAGTTCAGGTATGATTTATTATATAAAACTTCTATAGTCGGTTTGCAAATAAGCAGATAAATGTTATTCTGACTCATTGAGTCAGAAATAGTGTTCACCATATTGGCTCCTCCTCACCACATTCTTTTTAACCATCTTACTAATCTATCAGTGTCACTCTTTTTCATGGCTTCAGAGCATGCTTTGGTTTATGAACCCATGACAGCCTCATCTTGATATCAGACTCAAAGATAATGGAAGCATGTGAGTCAATGTTTGAGTAGAAGCAAATGAGAAATGTTTTGAGTATGTCTACTGTCTTCTGCTATTTTTGAATGGATCAATAAAGACCAGTGCAACAGCATCTTGAGACAAATGATGAAAAGTTAAAACGCAGGCCACGATACATAGAAGTTAAGGATATATTTTACAACTGTAAATTGAACCTTAGAGGTTTATAGTTGAAAGTTCTGTCCCCTTTTTGTGTGAGAAGGTCAGTCTCTCCCATTTTATCATTAGGAGAACCTAAGGGAACAAAAGATCAAACTGGAACTGAATAGTAATTTCACATCACATCATTGCCTTCCTGGAAAGCATTATGGCTCAGCTTCTAATTAGTTGTTTTTGCTATATCACTGTAACCTGGCCTCCCTCAAATTAAAAAAAAATCGATCTACAATTTACCTCAACTGTCTTCTGGTTTTTATTGGAAAAGGCATTTAAAAGATTAAATTAAATTAAAAAGTAATGAAGTATCTTGACAGGATTAATATTCTCATATAAGAGCTGTACTTTCTATGGTGATTTCTCCCTTAATCCCTCCTGTTGATCTGCATCACAATGCTTATTCCCCAAAGTTGCTATTATAAACTACAGATACATAGAAAGTTGTACAAGAAATATATATCCCTATATTTAACATAATTAGAGAATTCAAAGACCAGTCATTATATCTCTTAATTCACCCCTCAAACCGCTTGTCTCACTTCTTACCCTAACAAGCAATATCAGTCACAGTAAATATTAGCTGAAAAAGAGCTGAATTGTGTATAAATATAATTATTCCCCATAGTTCTATGATTATAAACATCCTTAAAGCAAGCCATCAACTATCATTATAAATTATTACATAATATCTCCCCCAAAATATTTAATGTAGCATACATAAATAAAACATATAGGAGCCTGAATCAGGGAAAACTAGCATTCAGCATATAGGTAAAAGGTAAAGGTTCCCCCACACATGCGTGCTAGTTGTTTCCGACTCTAGGGGCTGGTGCTCATCTCCGCTTCAAAGCTGAAGAGCCAGCGCTTGTCCGAGGACGTCTCCGTGGTCATGTGGCCGGCATGACTAGACACCAAAGGCGCATGGAATGCTGTTACCTTCCCACCGTAGTGGTCCCTATTTTTCTACTTGCATTTTTACGTGCTTTCAAACTGCTAGGTTGGCAGAAGCTGGGATGAGTAACAGGCACTCACTCTGTTACGTGGCACTCGGGATTCGACCTGCCAAACTGCCGACCTTCTGATCGACAAGCTCAGCGTCCTAACCCACTGAGCCACCGCATCCCTTACAATTCAGCATATATTGGATAATTAATATACTGGATACCGAATACTCATGATTCAGGAATCCTGCTTTTAGAAGTTTTAACCAAAATTTGGAAACTTTATATTTTTCTGCATAGGCCAATGCCTAGAATTTTTAGGGGTGGGAGAATCAGAAATTGGAGGAGCCTACAATAAAGGCCTCCCAGATCATATATTGGTAAAATCTGGAAAGTCAATTCCAAATACTTCTGCTTAGTGAAGGGTTCTTTATTGATTGATACAGTTACACATGCCAACACTGATCTTTCTTACTACATAGCCATTTTGATATGGTATCAAGAGCAGCAACAGCTTCACCAGAAGTGGCAGAAGGCATTCTTATGATTATGAGGGATACCTTCTTCATTTTTTGAAGACAGTAAGCTAGTGAGCTAAAAGTCACTTAGGGCAAGAACAGAATGATACTGATACATGTTTTACATTAGTAGAGAATAAAATGCCGGCTTATTTTGATTTATTTTTGTGCTTCGGGGAGTCAAGCAGAGGAGAGAGAAATATTACCCAGCATGTTTGCTCAGCAAAATAATGTTGAAATGTAGCTTTTAAAAATATTTCTTGATAATATGAAAGGTAACACAAGTGCCAAATTTAGTTTAAAATGATTTGATGCTTCTGAGCAATTGAAGAGTAGTTTCTTTATGATAATTTATGAAAAAGGGAAGAGTTCTGAAGTAATTCAAAGCAATCTAGAGTTTTCCATGTCTTAAAAAGAAAACTGCTTAGGATTCTGACATTTTATAAAATGAAAGAAATTGAAAAGGGACAAACTGATGGCATTTTAAGACTCCAGAAATATTTTGAGATAATCAGCATTCATCTTAAAATGAGCTTAGTTTTAATATTCTATAGATGGAAGTGAATCTGAAAGGTTAATACAATTAGTTTTTAAAATTCATACAAACACCTTCACCGTATGTAAGAAAATGTATGAATTAAGAAGGAACTGACATTATAAGCCATTCTTGCTGACAGTAGAAGAAATTCACATTTTTCATTTTATTTTCACTTATTGTGCTAAATTAGATGAATGGAATATTACATTTCATTTGTTGTGATCTTCAATTTTAATCTGAGTAAAGGGAGAAGTGGATTAAATTTATGGTGTTTATTGTAGTGTGTTTGGATTGTCTAAATACTGTATCTATTTAACCTGATATTTCTAAACTTAAATTTTAATTGTTACTGATACTTTGTGTTGTGTTCGAAACCAGGCAGACTGTCCTAGGAGCACTAGGTTTAAATTTGACAATAAATAAATAAAAATATAATGCCTTTCAGGATTCAAATAGATTTTTTAAAGGTAAAAGCAAGAGAAGTGTACAAAACTCTATAATCCAGGACCAATTACAAAAATATTTAGAATGCAGAAGTGAATCTATTTTCAGTAAGATGAAAAATAATTAAGTAATCTAGATTATTATTACCTTGATGTTTAAATAGTCTTATTCTTAATACTTCAGACTGTATCCCTGGAAAAACAATGAAATTTATAGAATGATTTTTGCACTCCCAATGTCAGCATCAACTGTTTTCCTTTTTAAAATTATCATGAAACAAATCCTCTTCAAAATAAATTTAACTGTTTCTTCTGTTTGGTCCCCACTTCAGCTTCTGCATCATGCTGTGATTCATTTTCACCTTGTCATGAATGAAGAATGTTGCAAGAGAATGAAAGGGACCACTTTTCCATAATATTTCAAGTAGCCTTTCTTCCTAGTTGGCGTACTTATTGCAGCTATGCTTGCTTTTGATTAACCAGTCTCTCCTTTGGCCTTCCATCACTTCCCCAAAAAAGTTAATTCCTTGTTCTTCTTCATAGATCTTTGCTGAGAGTAGACTGTTATGAATATATTGTTATCCTGTTATGAATATATTGCATTTTGTGAAAATGGCACATTTCATCTCCTAAAATATTGATGTAGCCCAAGTAACATCAATGAATAGAATCATCTTTCTCTTTTTGAATACATCCAGTGGAATAAAGCCTATCATCTCTTTAATTAGCTCTATTATTAAACTGCTTTTATTGTTAGAATTTTTTTCTAATATTCAACTGAATCTGAATTGTAATTTAAATCCATTTAGTTCTATACTCTGAATATAATCGATCCATCTTCTACATTCCAAAATATATCTCTGTTGCGATTCTTCTTTCAAATATGCTGAGATTTTTGCCATTTTTGCCAGGTTTGAAACTTTTAAAGTCCGCTCTTCTATAGTAGGCAGTTCCTCCTTCTTCCAGTATTGCGAAACCAAAAGTCTTGCTGCCATTATTAAATTCAACATCAATTTAGTTTCTATAATGGTACAATCTGTAATAATACCCAACAGAAATAACTGTGGAGAAAACCTTATCTATTTCTTAAATATCTTCTGCATATTCCACCAAATTTTAATCCAAAAAGCTTTAACTTTTTTGCAAGTCCACCATATATGATAATACGTTGCATCATCACAACCACACCTCCAACATTTAGGCTGATAACTTGGGTACATACATGCTAATTTTTTAGGATCTAAATACCATCTATAAAACATTTTATAAAAATTCTCTCTTAAATTTTGTGCCTGTGTGAATTTTACATTTCTGACCAAAATTTTTCCCCAAATATCCATCGTTATTGGCTCCTGAAAATTCTGGGCCCATTTTATCATACAATCTTTAACAAGTTCCATTTCTGAATCTATTTCTATCAATGCATATATCCTTCTTATATGCACTTGACTTTGATCCCTGATTTGTTTTACCAAATTTTCATCAGTTGTCAAAATGCCTATTTTCTGGTCTTCTTTCCATCTAGCTTGTAACTGCCCATACTGAAACCAGGTCTGTACTATTTTTTCTTCTTTTAAATTCTTAAATGACTTTAATTGCCATACATTCCTTTCCATTCTAAGAATTTCTTTATATGTAGTCACATCATGTTTAAATGCCACACTTATATTTTCTATTGCGTGTTTAGGTATTGCCCAAATTGGTATTTTATAATTTAACTTATATCGGTATTTTTTCCAAACTCGCAACAGAGAATATCTTAATATATGAGTTTTAAAGATATTATCCACCTTCTTATCATACAACAAATATGTATGTCAACCATATAATAAATCACATCCCTCAATATTCAATAATCTTCCTTGTGTTAAATTAAATCAATCACTAATTGATGATAAAAACGCAGCCGCATAATATAATTTAAAATTGGGCATTTTAAGACCACCTCTTTCACGTATATCTTGTATTATCTTAAGTTTTACTCTCAGCCTTTTCCCTGCCCAAACAAATTTATTAATACCTTTCTGCCATTCTTCGAAATTTGAGTCTTTTTTAAGTATAGGTATCATCTGAAACAAGAATAAAAATTTTGGTAAGACATTCATTTTCACCTGCTGCAATTCTTCCCAATAAAGACAATTGTAATTTTCTCCAACTATCTAACTCTTTTTGTACTTTTAACCATAACAATTCATAATTATTTTTATATAATTTCACATTTGAAACTGAAATATATACCCATAAATATTTAATCTTTTTAACAATTTCAAATCCTGTTAATTTTCCTAGGACTTCCTTTTGTTCTATAGTCATATTTTTAGACAGTATTTTAGTTTTTTGCCTATTTATCTTAAATCCAAAAACTTTTCCATATTGCAAAATTATCTCCATCAAATCTACAACCGACAAAGTCGGTTGACTTAATGTAATAACCAAGTCATCCGCAAATGCCCTTAATCTATAATCTTGATCTTTTATTTTAATTCCCTTTATCTTGTTAGATTGACGTATCTTGATCAATAATATTTTCAATGTTAAAACAAACAACAAAGGTGACAATGGACATCCCTGTCTTGTACCCTTTTCAATTTTACAAGCTTCTGTTAAACTACCATTAATTATTATTTGGGCTGTTTGTTTCTGATATATTGCCCTAATAGGTTGTAAAAACCTATCCCCAAACTCCATCTTCTCCAACACTTTAAATAAAAATTGCCAATTCAATTGATCAAAGACCTTTTCAGCATCCAAAAAAATCAGCGCTGCGGGGACTTGATTATTTTTTTCCAAAAATTCTAATAAATTTACAATGTGTCTCACATTATTTTTCATTTGTCTACCACTTATAAATCCTGTTTGATCACTATGAATCTTTTGCTGCATAACCTTCATTAATCTATTTGCTAAAATTTTAGCAAATATCTTATAATCAGTATTTAAAAGCAATATTGGTCTGTAATTTTTAGTTTGAGTAAGATCTTGATCTTCCTTTGGAATTAATGTTATAAAAGCTGTTTTCCACAAAGGAGGCACTTCTCCTCCAGACTGAATTGTTCTAAATAATTCTTTTAGAGGTTCCACCATTTCTATTTGTAAGTTTTTCTAATAAATGGCTGTCAAACCATCTGTTCCAGGTGCCTTACCCACTTTTAATTGTTTAATTGCTAAAATAATTTCTTCAACAGTTATCAATTGATTCATTCCTTCCCTTTGCTCTTGTGTAAGTATAGGAATATTCACACCTCGTAAATATCTATCTATATCTAAACCATGAGTTTCATCCCTAACATATAATTTGGAATAAAATTCAACAAAAGCCTTTTTAATAAAATTTTGCTGAAATACCTCTTTGCCCTTATATTCTATCTTATCTATATTATGTGACTTTTGCTTTTTCCTTAACAGATAAGCTAACCACCTACCTGGCTTATTAGCATTACAAAAAGTATTATGTTTATCATACTATAAATTAGTTGGCACTTGGTCTGCCATCAACATAATAAACTGCCCTCTTAACAGATTAATTGCTTCTTTCACCCTCGTATTAGATGGGTTCAAAATAAGAGCCTTCTCTTTCATCTTTATTTCCTTCTCTAACTTTTTACGCTTATATTCCAATCTACGTCTATATTTATTATTCAGATATATTAACACTCCTCTCATATAAGCTTTACTTGCATCCCAAACCATTTCAATAGAAGTTCCTTTATGCATATTTGTTATAAAAAATTCTTTCATATATTTTTTATATTCTTCCACATTTTCTTCATATCTAAACAAATTTTCATTTACCCTCCAAGATCTCCTATCTCCCTTTCCCTTGTCCAATTCCATCCATACTGGGCTATGATCTGATAAAGTTCTTGGAGATATCTTAATCGTCTTAACCCTGGAAAAAAAAATTATTAGTAGTCTATATAAAATCAATCCTGGAAAAAGATTGATGTTTATCAGAAAAAAAGGTAAAATCCTTTTCATCCACATTTCATTCTCTCCAGACATCTCTCAATTCCAAATCATCTTTCATATCAAAAAAAGATTTAGGCAATCTGGCATGATTTGGTGTGCTTTTAAAAGGTCATTTTTTATCTTTCTGTGTATCCAGCACTCTATTCCAGTCTCCCATCAAAATACATGATTTATAATCCCATTGAATTATTTTATTATGTAAAAATTTATAAAATTCTCCTTGCTGTTGATTAGGTGCATATAGTCCAATTAAAAGTATTTTCTGCCCTTCTATTAAAAGTTCAATTATAATATATCTTCCTTGTTTATCTGCTTCAATTAGATTAGCTGATAAATCCTTCTTTACATAGATAACTACCCCATTCTTCTTTTCTGAAGCAGATACAATTAACTGAGTACCCAATCTAGAATTTATCAAATATTTTGATCAAATACATGAATATGCGTCTCTTGCAAACATGTAACATCATTTTTAAATTGTTTCAAATACTGAAATATTTTCTTTCTCTTTTGCGGTGAATTTAAACCATTAACATTCCAAGTTAGAAACTTTGTCACCATCATTTGCGACATGAAGCTTTCGAAGCACGTCTTGCAGATCCTCACGCACCTGCCTCTTTGGTCTCACACCTCCCACTGCTTCACTATAAGTAAGTTCTTGAGTTGTAGTTATAGATTTCTGTTGTTCTTGTTCTTGTTGCTTTCGTCTAGCTGCAGCCCGTGTCACTCTTTGAGTCTTGGATTTTTCTAACAATCCCTAGGGCTGCGCAGTTTCCAAAGTTTGCTGAGCTTCTTTTGCAATCAATGAAATAATTTTGGCATCTTTCTGTATATTTTCCATTTGTGCCTGTCTCGCTCCTTCTTCCTTCCTTCTTTTAAATTCCGGGGATGGCGGAGAACCTGCTTTCAGTACATTGCGATAAAAATCTTGTGCCTTCAAAACTGTATTAAGATGATATCTTGTACCTATGTAGTTCACCACCAATCCAATTGGCATCTCCCATCTAAACTGGAGGTCTCTTTTCTTTAATTCATCTGCCAAAAAAGCAAACTCTTTCCTTTTCCTTAAAATTCTTGGAGGAATTTCTTTCAAAATCAAAACCTCTTGACCAGCCACTTTAAATCTGTTATTGTAAAAAGCTTGAACAATCACATTTCTAATCTCTTTGTGAAATAAACTACCACATCTCTTGGTAATTTTCTTTGCCTGGCAATCCACGAGTTGACACGAAATATTTTATCTATATCCACCATAATATCTTCAGCTTGACACCCCAAAATCGGTTCCAAAGCTTCTGCAAAAATCTCCTTCAAATTTTCCTTTGAATCCTCTTTCAAACCTCTTATCTTCAGGGCAAACTCCATGTCTCTATATTGTATCATTACCACATTGTCATCAATCTTATCCATTTTATTCTCTATTTCAGACATTTTAGCCTCCAATCTCAGATTATTTTGATTTACTTCTTCCACACATTCATCCAAGTGCTCAATACAAGCTGCCAGCCCCTGAAATGCCAATAAAATGTCCTCTCGTATTTCCTTATTTTTCTCATCAATAAGCTCTGCCATTTGCTTAGATATTTGCTCAGATTGACTTTTTAAAGCATCTTGTAAAGCATCTTGTAGATCTTTTAATGTCAATGCAGGTGTAGGTGCTGCGGGGGGTGGCATCAAAGTCTGTAGTACAGATTGTTGCTGAATTGGTGATGTGCCTGCACTTCTTGAAGTAGAAACTCTGGGTGGTTTAGAAGCCATTTTAACACCCAATTAACTTTCGTTTCTCACTTTCACTTTTCCACCCAAATTGCAACTTTATTACTTCCCAAATATCCAAATCTTCAAGTCACTTTTAAACCAATTTCAAATATTTTGCACAAAGTCACTTAATAACCCAATTTCTTCTTTCCACTCAGTCTTTTATTTTGTTTTATTTCCCTTGTCCTTTTGATCTTTACTGTTCTTTCTGGCAATTCACTCCCGCGCCATCTTCCGTCCTTTCTTTTAAAATACACCGGAGTTAAAGATCATATACTTGCTATTTCAATATTCTCCTGCACAGCTCTGCCTGCATCCAAGTAATCCAAAGTACAATATTGATTGCAGGGATGGTTGCAGCATCCTGCTCTGTTCCAAAGCCTTGGAACAGAGGAGTCCCCGAGTCCGGAGCTGATTCAGGCTCTGAGGGAGCTCTCACCCTTCAACCCCCAGAATAATAATTCTGGGGGTCTAGGGGAGCTCTACCCCTACCCGAATGCTCACCCTCCCCTCTTCTCCCGAGGGGGGTTTCCGAACCATGAAACAGCTGATTGACCACCGACGGAGCCTTGCCACCCGGAAGTCTCACTTGGTAGTGCTTATTGACTTCTGTTCTCAGTAGCTTCAGACTGGCTACACGAATGCAGCCAGTCTTTCCCCTGACACTTTGGAGGGCTTCCTCAGATCAAATGGGAGGTCTGCCACCCTCCTGTGATCAACGAGAGTCCCCTCCTTGCTTGCTGCCTGGTGACTTTTGACCCTTTCCAGGGTCCCTCAGCAGGGTGAAACCAAATGTGAAAGATGGAGCCCAGTCTTCATACATTGTCACGACGCAAAAACTGGAAGTCCTAATTTATTCTCACTTTCTGTAAGGCTTAGCTTCCATTCCCTTAATAAAGTTTGATGTCATTCTTGAAATTGCTGCAGCTGCTTTAAATTTGGAAATGTGGTGCTCAATAATGAACACAATCCTCTAGGGCAGCGGTCCCCAACCTTTTTGGCATCAAGGACCATTTTTGTGGAATACAATTTTTCCATGGATCAGGGTGGTGGCGGTTTTAACTTTGTTTGCTTGCCCGCCACTCACTTCCAGCTGTGCACCCAATTCCTAACAGTGCACGGACCTGTACCAGGGTTTGGGGACTCCTCTTCTAGGGTCTAACCCAAACAGAATAAACTGGAATGATGACATCTCATAATTTGGAAATTGCAATTTTTGTTGATACAGCCTAAAATGATATTTGACTTTTTAAAACACCATACGCTGCTAGCTCATATTAAAATTGCAATCAACCAATGCTCTGCAAACTTTTTAAAAAGCATTATCAAATCAGGCTGCCACCATCCCATATGTTGTGATGAAGAATTGCATTTGTGTTTGTTAAATTTCACTCTGTTGTCCTTTTTTTCTAACATGTCATAATTGTTCTGAAATTTATTTCTGTCTTCTATTGTATTAGTTATCCCACTCTATTTGAGGGGCATGATCCTTATGGTACCCAACTCAATAATCTTCTCCAATGTAATGCAGAATCATTAATGAAGAACCATTTGGTATAATCTTCAACCTGCCAATGCATCAGCTCTTCTCATTTATTGTTTAGTGGCCAACAAGTGGACAGTCCTGTCTTTTATTGCACCAGACCTCATTGTTGTTACAGAGCAGTTGTTTGATTATCTGTATAATCATGAAGAGCATGATACTCAACCATTTGCAATAGTCAAATTGTTTCCAAGTTAGATTAACTGCCATCTAGAAACTCAGTAGGGAAAATGGACCATTTAGGATGATCTACTATAGATGTCTTATAAATCCAGAAGGATTTCTTAAATAATTCCTTAAATGTTGCCACTGATGACACCTCAGAAACATGCCTTACAATGACCACCCAGTCCTTTGAAATTTTCTCCCACCTGAGATTTGAAGGATCTCTATACTTTTAGCCTTCCAGAGGGTTGTGAAGACTTGGTTTTTCTACCAATCATTGGGCTAGGATTGAGGCTGAACTCTCAGGCTTTTGTCTGGTGCCTGACTGAAAGGATACTTTTGTTTTTAACTTTGAGTTTATAGATGATTGTGTATCATTATATGAGAGAGGTGGCCATATAAGTCTTGTAAATAAGTAATGTCACTCATGTCATGTAAGATAAAAATAAATAAATAGCCAGAAAGCCCTTTGGCTGGCTCTGGCTGATGCATTAGTTGCAGCCCTACCAAGAGTGGGAGAAACGTATAACTCTTCCTCTCTTCACTGTTCAGACCACTTCAATGGATTCAATATAGGTCTGTCTTTGAGAGCACTTGGAAACTACAGTTTGTGCAAAATGCAGCATGGGACAGCAACACCACATTATATCTGTATTTACTGTCAATAACGGATGCAATTTAACAAGCTTTTTTTGATGTGTACAGTCCTACATAACTTGGCACCTAGGTATCTGCATCATGAGTTGCAGTTCATTTAAGCCAGCATACATATAGGAAAATTGCATTTACAAATTTGTTGTTGTTAGCTGCGAAGTTGTGTCCAACCCATCACGACCCTATGGACAACGTTCCTCCAGGCCTTCCTGTCCTCTACCATCTTCTGGAGTCCATTTAAGTTCACACCTACTGCTTTAGTGATTTACAAATTACATGTAATTTATTTATTTTGTATTTAAATAAAAGATATAGGGAAGCTATATATGAAAAACAGCATGCATAGGGATGTTGTCTACAGAACATCACATATTTTGAGTTCTTATAGGAAAAATGTATGTTGGAAATAATTATATTAATCATGGCAAATATTCATTGCATAAAATATATCTTCAATTTATATAGAATAGAATAATATACTGACATAGGCTGTATTTATTCTTACTGGAGTCATGGAATAGTAACAAAAATATGGTGAAAGAGCAACAGGACTATGGAATTTTATATACAGTATGTAACATAAGAATACTTGATTTGTCAGGAAGAATATGATTAAAGTTCTGGGTTTTACTTTCAGTAAGCTCTACTAAGTCTCTGTTTCTCAAATAAAACACAATATTTATGAAAAGACAATGAGCAACCTGAAGCATTTTTACCTTTTAATTACACATTTGAGCAGAATAAAAAAAATCTCATCAAATCAAAGGATATAATTATTTAGCTTCTTCTCTACAATTTTAATGCAGTGAGAGTTTTAATAATATCTTATTCACTTTCCAAGGCAGAAAGTATACATCAGTTAGCATGATAATTTGGTTAAAGAAGTCATTGTTTTTGTTTTTCTTTTTCCTTAAAAATATTACATTTTGCACATCCTCACATTCTTCTCTTGTACAACACACTGCTGCGTACATAAACAGACAAGCATGATATGAGCCTAACAATCTTATTCTCTACCCACATCGTTACATGTGTTCAGATTCCCAGCTCTGATATTTGGCTATGTTTCATAGCAGGTCTGGAAGTCATAAATTACAACATATCTGAAACGCCCACTGATTGAAGAAGGATACTTCATAGAAAAAGAATCCTTATTTGTAATAGAAACCCAAGCTGTACAAAAAGTTACAATGTTATTATTAAGAAAAGTCCAGCTCCTACCCTGATAATAGTAGGTTAGTCACAAAGGAACCTGTTAGCTGTATTATTCCTATTAATGTTAATGACAACAATGGATCTAAAAGGTCATCAATAATATTCTGAAAATGCCCCAGGTAAGATAGTTTCATTTTGTGGATATTTATTTCTCCATCTGTAAGGTTGGCAAATTTGTAAGAATTTGCTTTAATAATTATCAAATGATTTTTGTTGTGCCCATAATTTTTTTTACCACAGCAACCTGTTCATTATAACCAGTGTGCAAGGCTATTTAGGAATAAAAACATGTACATTTTTCATTGGGTGGTTTGTACAGAAATGAATTAAATCCAGTAATTAAATTTATTATTTTTAACAGCAAAATAGTGTATATTTCTGAGGAATATGATAGTCATATCTATCCCAAGCTAATTAGACCAGGGGTCTGAAATAATTTTGTAATGTCATTTGCTATCATGTAGTTTTGGTTTTAATTGGTGACATGTTTGGGGTCATTTAGAATAAAACTGATTTTGGTTTAAGTATAGCATAAACTGCAAATTACAATATTACCAGCACTTAAGAATACTGGAATTCTTAAGGAGAGATTTTGAAAGCCAAGTAACAAAAAACCTGGAAACATTTGCAGTATTCAAGTAATTTTTATTTTTTATTTTTATTTTCCTAACTCATCTAAGATAATAGTCAGCACTGGATTCAACTTCTTATATCAGACTATGTACAGAAAAATCAACATTTGAAAAATTATTTTTTTCCAAATTTAAAACAGCGGTCCTGGTTTTTATTCTGGCTATTTCCCTCTCATTTAGAAGCAAAATGTTGCTCATTCCAATTTAAGAGATATTCTTATCTTCACTGTATATATCAAAGGCATCTGAGACTACATTTACATGATTAAATAAAGTCAAAATACATACTTATAAAATAAGCCAATTAGGTGGCTTTGTGATAAATAATATCTGTACATAAGTTCAAGAAAGGTCATATTCTATTCTCTGTATCTATGTAATCAGAATGACTTATTCACTGTATAATTATTTGCCACGTGGGTGGGTGAGAGGATCATTAGGAATTCTAAAAAATATACCTGCAATAGCTGTTAAGAATGTGTCAGAATCTCCATGCAAATGATGTAATAACTGCCAATCTGTGCTTCTCAACTTTATACAGAAAAAAAGGACTTCATCTGTATCTTATGTTTACATGCATTTAAAGTATTGCATCTCATCAGAAGACTGTTCATTTTAAAAACATAGTATTGATTAATTTGATACAAACTGCACAAATTCTGGGTAGAGCAATATTTATTCAAACAAACCTAGATCTACCATCTTATAATCTGATGTTTGAGGGAAGAAAGGACTTCACAGGCCATTCTTAACTGCAGCTGAAATTGCTCTCAGGCATCAAAGCATCAACATTTCTGTGGTCAGAAAAGGACACTTCTGGAGGAAATCTATTCAGCTTTACAGTCATCATTGTAAGTTCCCTTTCATGGCAGCTAATCAGAAAGAAATAATCAAAACAAGGGAAAACCAATGTTCCTTTATTAAACCTTTAATAACCAAATACTCCCATATTTGTGCTCTTCTACAGGTGACGTTTG
The DNA here is from genome assembly GCF_947247035.1 of Vipera ursinii. Classification (NCBI taxonomy): domain Eukaryota; kingdom Metazoa; phylum Chordata; class Lepidosauria; order Squamata; family Viperidae; genus Vipera; species Vipera ursinii. The sequence continues at coordinate 23,660,953 of NC_139515.1, forward strand.
GTGTAGTGCTTAAGGCATCAGACTACAAACTGGGAGACCATGAGTTCCAGACAACCATAGGCACAAAGCCAGCTAGATGACGATTTTGTTGTTATTTCAGTTTCCATCACATCCACAGAAATATTGTGCTTGTTTGTTTTAGCTACTTCAGCTATGGTAGGAGAAAACCTTTCTTTAAGGTTGTGAAATTGTTCACTGCCATGACTGCTATCTTCTGCTGCCTTCCTTGATACTTGATGCATGAAACAGAGAATTTGTGGGTGAATGGTTTGTGAACTCCTTTTGAGTATTTTGCAAATTGCACTCTACTTGAAGAACCATTCCTCCCCCCCCCCCACCTTTTTTTTGAATTTACATTTGGCATGCTTGTTCCTAAGAGAATTTTAAAGCTGTAGAGAAATCTTGTCATTGAGAGAGACCTGCAATTCCCATAATCTTGTACAGGTTCCCACAGAAGTAGTTTAATTTGGCTTGATGCAGGATGTGTTTTGGGCAACTGGATGTACATTTTTCTCATTATTTAGTAAGCAAACACAAATTGTTAATAATTGTGGGACTTTCAGAAGAATAGTATGAAATGTTCAGATAAGTGGAAATATTATGAGGACCGAAGTGTGCCAAATTTCATAGAAATCAATGCCAAGATTTATTGTAAAAGGTACTTCTAACATTAGTTTGGGGTAGAGTGAGATAAAATTTGTAGCAATAGAAATTCCTTCTTTGGAGAAACTAAACTGCCAAATATCAGACTGAATATTGAAGGATTTTGTGTAAATTTGAAAGGAATTATAAAGTGGGGCTGCACAAAGAAATACACGTCCAACAATAGCTGGAAATTCATACAACTGCAGGACAGCTAGTAAAAAGCGATTTAGATAGGTGTCCTCTTACCGACAATAGAATGAATTGGTTCTTTCTGAATTAATCATTTAACAATTAATCATTTAACAGTTTCATTTTCAATAAGTTCCAAACCTGTTTCAACTATCCCTCTGATCTTCTGCAGAACAGAAGATATTTTTTTCTATATCTTTTATAGAAAAAAATATCTATAGAACTCTTTTCATGGACCAATTTAACTTGAGAAGTTATTTTACTAGCTCAGTAAATAATAATATAAGAACAATCTCCCTACTTGGTTTATAATCAGTTACCTAATGAACTACTACATACTTTATCTTGTTTTAAACAACCAACTAGTTATCCTGTTGTAGCATGACTTGTGTTCTGAAGTGAAAAAGATGGAGTTTTAATAGAAACTTCACATTAATCTGTAACTAATTAATTTATGAAGGAAACACATATATAATTTTTTTACTGTACAACAGAAAGAACTGAAATGAGGCACTACACTCTTTATTGGGGCTCTCATTCTTCCCCATTTAAAATTCAGTCCAAGAGAACTGACATAAGGATTTTAGAAAACTGACATCACAGCAAGAGAGGGTTTTGAGAATTACTGATTAATGATTTCATGGTTCATTATGAGAATGCTTCATTCTCCCAAAAACCTAGTTCAAAGCAGAATTAGTCAGCCTCTACAGTGATGTGGACAGGCATAGCTGTCATTTATTTATTTATGGTCAACTCATAAAGCTAACCTCTTGATATACATTTTCACTAGTGTACAATTAAAACACTAATGCAATGGAAATAAGCTATCAAAATACAATTAAGACACAAACCAACTTATGCCAGAGGTAATTTAACAATAAAAACCAAAGAAATCAATGGGTACACAAGACCACCTGACTTAATGCCTAGAAGAACAACCAAGTTTTTAAAGACTTAAAGGCAGGATTAGGGTCATACACTCTCAGGGTGAATGTTAATGGTAGGCACAGCAAGAGAAAATAGCAATAGTGCTTAGACTTATATACCGCTTCACAGTGCTTTACAGACCTCTCTAAGAGGTTTACAGAGTCAGCATATTGCCCCAAACAACCTGGGTCCTCATTTTACTGACCTCGGAAGGATGGAAGGCTGAGTCAACCTTGAGCCAGTGGGAACTGAACTGTCGAAATGGTGGCAGATGCCAGTCAGCAGAAGTAGCCTGCGGTGCTGCCTTCTAACCACTGTACCACCACGGCTCTTAAGGCACATCTCTGGGAGCCTGCCAACCCTGTTGGATCTTATTGTATGGGCAGAGATCATGGGAGACAGGTAGTCTGGTAAATACTCAGACTATTTGCCTATTTTTTTTAATGTTGAGACAGGATTTGTATTGCACTTTATTCTTAAGTTTGTGGCCAACTTGTTATTCTTTCCCTTTTCCATTTCTTCCTTTCTTACTTTGTATCAGAATTTCTATACTATATATATTCTTTCATTTTATTTAAAGGGGTTTTTATTAACACAATTCTGTATTTCTATGGAATTCTATAATTCTATAAGCCTATTTTCATAGACAAAATGTAGTTTGCAAAGTCATACATTCACAAATACACACACATACAAATAGACAAACTCACACACATACACTACTCAATGAACAAAACTGAATAACCAACTAGTTATTAGTTACTAGGCATTTGTTGCATCATTTACATCCAAATGCCTGGGGAATATGATTTACTTGGTTTTCTTTAATCCTGTCTGTAAATCATTCATTAATATGCTTTTTACAGCACACATACATATACATATTTTCTTGTTCTCAGTCCTTGTAAGTCCCGGGTGTCAAACTCGCCATATCACGTGACATGTCACAACGTATCACAACTTTTTTGTGTTGCTGGAGCTGGGGTGGGCGTGGCCTACGCATGATGCAGCTGGTCCACAGACCAGCAGTTTGACACTCCTGTTGTAAGTTGTATACCTCCTATTCCATTTTTTTTCATTGATACTGTCATGGTTCCGATTAAGAGACACATCAAAGAGCACTGCATGATTATTTATTCTAAAAAAGTCTATAATGAGCAGAATGGTTCATCGGCACTCATGGATGGATGCCTGAATCTGAATTCTCCTCCCCTTGACACATGATATCCTATAGAATCTCCCTCCCTTAATTATACATCATGAACATTCACTAATTAGTTTAACACACGAAGTTTCACTTCCCTTGAAGCACGCTATTTCTTATCTTCTTAAAACTTCCGGGTTGAATCCTCCCGTTCTTTAGTGATTCAAAGCCAAACAGTTAAAGCAAAAGGCTGCCTCTTATATGGTCAGTGCAAAAACATGTCAATGTTTGCAGCATTGACAGATACATCTGTGTGTATTAATATACTAGCAATGTCCTTATGATGACTGAAGTTGGGGGACAAGTTAGAAAAGTAATTGGGAGCTGGGTGAATGTTGTAATGTGTACATATTTGGTTTGAGAAAGTAGTTAGCATGTATTGTCTAAAGACTGTGGATGACCTGTAGAATGGTTTGTTTTTTTTTGCTGATTTCATAATGTTCTATTAAAAGCAATACAGGTAGCCCTTGACTTACAAAAGCAATTGAGCCCCAAAAATTTGTTGCCAAGCAACACAGTTGTTAAGTTTATTTTGTCCCATTTTACGACCTTTCTTGCCACAGTTGTTAAGTGAATTTGATTTTCCATTGGCTTTGCTTGCCAGAAGGTCACAAAAGGGTATCACATGACCCTAGGACATTGCAACTATTAAAAATACATACCAGTTGCCAAGCATCTGAATATTTATCATACGACCATGGAGTGCTGCAATGGTCATAAGTGTGAAAAACGGTCATAAGTCACTATTTTCAGAGCCATTGTAACTTTGAAAGGTCATTCGATGAAATACAGGACTACCTGTACAGTGTGGGCGTATAGATATACGAATCATGCTACTCGCTTCTGCAATGAACAGTATTCCACATAGAAGGAGTAAGGGGTATAAGAAATAGTGAACAACTGAAGTTGGGTACAGAAGATAATAGAAAAGGAAATCTACTTAAACCAACACCATTTATTATTCTCCTTCATAACTTCCTGCTCTTGCAAAGAACTGTTCCTCTCATTCACTCTACATATTAATGCATTCAGCATTTGTCCTTTAAACTTCTCATCCTTATCTTTTGTATCTCATCAACATCCAATCACAACTTCTTCTGTTCCCTTCTTCCTTATTCTTCCAGATAGATAGACAAATAAATGATTTGATGCTCATTCATTATTTCTATATGTTGAATCCATTCTTTTGTACCAGTCACAAACTTCTGCATCCAGGTAACAGTCATTTATCATCTCCTCAGCCATTCTTGACACTACCTCTTCTTTACTACACATTTCTTAAGTAATAATTCCCCCTGTATTCCAGAGACTTTTCTGTTTTTCACTTTTTGCTTCCACATAACAAAATGTGAAAAACATAATCATATACACAGCAATTTTTACTTCTTTTCATCTTTATTCTTTGAAACAAACTCTCAAACTACCTTTCTGTTAGCAACTGCATGTCTTGAAATTCTTCTTCCATTTATTGTTAGAAATATTCTGGTAAGGTATGCAAATATGTCTACTGATTTTTCTGCTATTTGTGTATCTCTTACAATTATCTATTTCATTCATCCAGTCAAACACAGCTAACCCTGGTCTTGCAGGCACTGGCTTTCCAAACTCATATTCCTTGTTTCATTGTATAACTTATCCAACGTTTGCTGCTTATCATTTGGTTTTTCAGCCAACACCAAAGCTTTATCTGCACATAAAAATGCACATGTATTGCATATCACTGCAAACAATCCTTATTGTTCTTCCATAAACAACCAAGGGGCAACCATAGTAATAGTTTCACTGTTGGCAAAATGTTGAAGCTATTTACTATGTGTTCCATTTATTTCCACCATATGTTGCTCATAATATTCAGCAACCAACTAACTCTATATTCATGTAAAAGATTTCATAATTCAAGTATATACACTCCATATGATTTCTCTAAATCAGGGGTGTCAAACTCTATTTCATTGAGGGCCGCATCAGCAGGGATCGAGCTCAATTATTTCTGATTAGTGCTCCAGATGAGGAACAAGGTAGGTTAAGCTTATTCAAAACATTGACTCCAACTTTTAAGTGTACAGTCCTAATCAATAATAAAAATAATAATTTTCTGAACACAAAAAGGTGATTGTAGCAAATTAGGTAGGTAGATAGAAGAAAGAATACCTACAATAAAAGAAAAATGTTGCACAGGTAGTCCTCTACTTACAACAGTTTGTTTAGAAATTATTTAAAGTTATGACACTTAAAAGTGACATGACCATTTTTTACACTTACGACCATTGCAGCATCCCCATGGTCACATGATCAAAATTCGGATGCTTGGCAACTGACTCATATTTATGACTATTGTGGTGTCCTGGGGTTATTGGATCATCTTTTGTGACCTTCTGACAAGCAAAGTCAATTGGAAAGCCAGATTCACTTCCTTAAATGGGGCAAGACTCACTAAACAAATGTTTCGCTTAGCAACATAATTTTGGGCTCAATTGTAGTCATACATTGAGGTCTATGTGTATTTGTATTAGCTTAAATATAAAACAGTTACATGAATTAGGACAATGTGTCCCAAAACTGAGGCAAATTTTTGTAAACTTTAGGTAAGTTTTCTTTGGTGGCAAGTGATTTCTGCTGTAGGAATGAGGAAAAAATATTCCCCTTTTACATTGCAAGTGCCCACATAAAATCTATTCTGAACATTCTTTAACTTCCTTAGATATACAGATGACTGCAGAGGATTGAAAAATAAGATGCTTCCACAGAGGATGGATTTTATTCTCAGAAACACCACAATTGAGATGATCATCCACTCTTGGTAATAGCTATGTGCTATATTGGACATGTAAGTGGCTGTGTAGAAAAAAAAATAACCTGCAGTATGTTCAAATTGCCTTCCTATAATTAGGTAATTACAACTGATGTTTCATGTCTGTTCAAGAGTTTATATGTCAGCTCAAAAGCAAGTCCCACTTAAGTCTAACAGGACATTCCTAGCTACACAAAGGATAAAGGTAAAGGTTCCCCTGCACATGTGTGCTAGTCGTTTCCGACTCTTTCAAAGCTGAAGAGCCAGTGCTTGTCCAAGGACGTCTCTGTGGTCATGTAGCCAGCATGACTAGACGCCAAAGGCGCATGGAATGCTGTTACCTTCCCACCATAGTGATCCCTATTTTTCTACTTGCATTTTTACGTGCTTTTGAACTGCTAGGTTGGCAGAAGCTGGGACGAGTAACAGGCGCTCACTCTGTTACACAGCACTCGGGATTCGACCCGCCAAACTGCCGACCTTCTGATCGACAAGCTCAGCGTCCTAACCCACTGAGCCACCGCATCCCGCACAAAGGATAACAGCACATAAAATTGCCTATTAATATATTAATCACATTGCTATGCACCATGTTAGAGATCCCAATGGCTAGAGATCCTCTATAATATTGATGCTAGTTTCCAAGTATTATTTGAATGAAGAGCAGACCTGGAGAAGTGTTCTTCTACATCCACCAACAGACAGATATTGGCTTCCTTTCTCAAATTTGTTCTCAGTCTTCACTTGCTAGTCCATCTACTAAGTTCATATATGTCATATCCAAAATGTTCTACCACATATCAATATCCCAAGACTTTACATCAAAAATCCTATTCTGCTACTCATACTATCAATCAACTTTGCAGTTATCACTAAAACTCAATCTTCTTAAACCGCTCATAAATAAAAACTTTCACAGAGAAATAGTCAACAACATGCCCCATCTTAAAAAAATATTTACCTTTATACTGTGTTTTGTTATCGTAGATATGAATGCCTGCACCAAGCAACAGAAGTAAGATTCTGCAGCCTAAATAGCCACTTCATAATTGAGCTTTAAGAAAAAAAATGCAATCTGAAGTACATGTCCTTTTATTGCAATTTGACGATTTGCCTACATCCTGCAACAATACCTTTAATGCCATCAAACAACAACATTTATCTGTCCCAGATTCTTGGAAGGACTTGATAGGTGGATAAATAGCAAATCCAGTCTAAATATCTGGCTGACCGTGATGAACCGTAATAATTTACAGCATTACATAGGGAAGTGCTTCATTTTCTTTGGTAACATTTGACCTATACCTGGAAAATAATAACAATAACAACAATATCAATAATAAAATTGGAAGGTACTTTGGAGGTCATCTAATCCAACCCCCTGCTCAGGCAGGAAACCCTATACCATTTCAGCCGCGCGAGTTGTGATGGGAGTTTCCCATTACTCCCATGTAACACCTCTGCTCCGTGAGCTGCATTGGCTTCCAGTTGCCCTCTGGGTGAGATTCAAGGTGCTGGTGATGACCTATAAAGCCCTATATGGCTTGGGTCCAGGATATTTGAGGGAACACCTGCAGCATCAAGCTCCCTTCGTCCTGTGCGCTCCCACAGGGTGGGTCTTCTCAGGGTGCCGCCGGTTAAAGAATGCTGGCGGATGACACCCAGGGGGAGGGCCTTCTCTGTGGGGGCGCCTGCCCTCTGGAACCAGCTGCCTGTGGAGCTTAGGACTGCCCCCGACCTTCAATCATTCCGCCGAGACCTGAAGACCTGGCTCTTTGAGCTTTCCGGCTCAGGATGAGTTTTAATTGGGTTTTAACTGGGGTTTTACATGTTGCAAGGACTTAGTTTAATCTTTTTTACATTGGTCTTAATTTTTGTATTAATGTTTTAAAAATTATACCCTGAGTCCTTCGGGAAAGGGCGGTATATAAATTCAATAAATTAAATTAAATTAAATTAAATTTCAGATAAATGGCTGTCCAGTCTCTTCTTCAAAATTTCCAATGTTGGAGCATTCACAGCTTCTAGAGGCAGGTTGTTCCACTGATTAATTGTTCTGTCAGGAAATTTCTCCTTAGTTCTAGGTTGCGTCTCTCTTTGGTTAGTTTCCATCTGTTGCTTCTTGTCCTGCCTACAGGTGCTTTGGATAATAGCTTGACTCCCTCTTCTTTGTGGCAGCCCCTCATGCAATCTATGTAATATACCCCTACCGCAATCCAAGAGATTAAAAAAAAACCTTATCTAAACGCAGATGATTTTTCCATTTTAAAGATAAATTTTCTGGAATAAATCCTACTTTCCTGATAGGTAAATACCATACAAGATTTACTTGTTGGAATTCTTTTATATTGTCTATAGAGAAAAATTAATATCAGGATCTGGCATCTTCAAGGCTGTACTTCAGCCAGCTCCTATAAAAGATTCTGCTCATTAGCTTTGACGTAAATTATAGAATCATAAATCTATGTAGCTGTAACCAGATGGGAAGAAAATACTGTCTGTTGTGAATCTTCATGTTATGTGTTTGTTACTTGATGTGCCTTATTTGTTCTTTTGTTCTTTTGAAACACATCTTAATCAATGCTACAGGAGAAAAAAAGATGATTTCAAGTGTCTAGGTCTAGGATATATTTGGCAAAACTCAGAATTTATTCCATAGTTCAGAGATACACAACCCCTGGGCCACTACCGGCCTTGAGCCATTTGGAACTGGGCTGCAGAAGTGGTGGATGAGCGTGCACAAGCGTGTACTTCTCCACTTGCTCAAGCAGTGGGCAAGTGCATGAGCAAATTCTCTATTTGTGTGAGCAGCAGGTGTGAGTGCACACATATGCGCTTGGCTGGCGCTGCGTGGAACCATCCCCTCTCTCTCTCCCTCCCCACCAGTCTGTAAAGCTGGAAAGCTTGGGGAACTCTGCCACAGTACTTGCTGCCCACAAATTGCAACCATAAACTGGTTAGGGGATTATTATTAGATGCTAGCTTTTTTTCTTCTTCTGTTCAATCATGTCTAAATCTTGGAAATTGTCTGGAGAAATTGTCTAGACAAGACCTTGCAATTTTCTTGGCAAGATTTTACAGAAGTAGTTTGCCATTTCTTCCTTCCTAGGGCTGAGAAAAAATGACTGGCCCAATGCCATCCAGCTGGCTTTGTGCCTAAGCCAGGAATAGAACTTAGTCTCTGTTATAGACTCAGCCTCATCTTCTATGGCTGCAGAAAAAGTTTTTTCATTAAAACAATCAAATTAATGTTTTGTATGCAGTAAGAGGAAGATCTCTTTCTTTTCCAGTTGTCAATTCCAATACCTTCATCTGTGAACAATTATCACATTAATAGAATTAATTGGTAAGAAACTACAAGCCTACTAGTTTCCATGTCCTACTGGTTTATCAAGATTAGAATCTTTTGGAACATAGCAAAACACACTGCATGTTTGGCTCAAAAAATATGTCTCTCCAGCATGTGGAATCTCCTGGTGTTATAAATCTGTTTTTTCCCTGCAGCTCATCCCACTTCAGTTCTGACATCAGAAATTACTAATTGTATCATTAATTTATATTTTATGTGTGAAATTTAAATGTACTTTATTTGTTTCTTAATTTTAATTTTATTTAATGTTTGTTGCTATTTAAAAAGATACACAGAGACAATCTTTCAGTGGAGTCCTTGGTATCTCTGAATGTGATTGTTTTCTTGTAGATGTTTCATTATCTGACTAGTTAACATCTTCAATGCTAAAAAGGAATCTGATTTGCTCTCTGTTTATATACAGTAGTTTGCCCTCTGGTGTAGGTGGATATGTTCTTGGTAGTTCCTTGATTAGGGTATTGTTTACTGTTTTATTGTTTGTAGGGTGTTAATTCTGGGACTAATCACCACTTATGTTGTGGTGTTGATTACTAATGAAGAAGTGTTCTGGCCTTTTTGTTCCTTTTTAGCTTTTTATTATTTCTTTTCTTTTTTATTCAAGTTTTATTGGTTTTTCAATATTTACACATACATGTATTTGTGAAGCAATATGGTGGTTGGGTAGTGAAAAGTAACAAATAACAAGTTGTTTGTAAATAGTTCAGGTTGCATCAATAAAGATTCCCTCTCTGATTCCCTTAGTTTTCAGATAGTCAAAGTGATCAAATTAGTACATTTCTAGATATGACCTAATCAATTAACAAAGTTTTCAATGTAATTAGACTAATACATATCAAAATCCTGTTTTTAAGTTTTACCTAATTGCAATAAAATACTCTAAAGTGGCCTATAATATACAGAAGAAAGCTTACTTTTTGGGTAACCTACAATTCCCTATTTCAGTAAAGAATAATTCTCTTGTCTACAAAACTTACATTGTTCATTACAAATCATTCTTATGATTTAGCAGTAAAGTCTAGTTTTCATCTTAACAAATCACCAATTGTTAGAAAAGATTTTTTGTCTTAACCATTCAACACTTATTAAAATACTATCTTATATTATAAGATTCCAAATTCTATAGTATAATTCAAAGTTTTATTCTAAAACCTTAATTTTGTTTTCCTTTAAGAATCTAAAACCTAAATATGAAATCAGTTTATATATATATATATATATATATATATATATATATATATATATATATATATATATATATATATATATATATATATATATATATTAAGATTCCCCTTAGTCCATCAAAAAAGATTTTTTAAATTCTGTCCTTACAAATCCCAAAAAAGAGACAAGTCTAAATCTTTAAATCTAACTCTTGCCTTCCTTTTGTGCCAATCAGGCTTCAATCTTAGTGTCTTTAAATTCTCAAATGTGTCTCCCTTTCTTCCTCCACCTCTTATTTGAATCCACGGAGACCATCCAAATGACAGTTTTGCCAAGCCTGGTGTTCCCTTTATAATCATTGAAATATTGCTTTAATAGCTCAGTTTTTGATGTTTGATGTCATTCTTGTTTCATTTCTATCTGGGTTAGGTAGAAAGTAATAGCTAATGTTGTTATTGTTTGATTAGCTGAATCCTCAACATATTGTATTTGAAGGCCTTTGATATCTTTACTCTTAATATTGCTTTCTTTGGATGTTGTTTTTTCAACTGTAAGTTTTGTAATTAAAGTTGGAGTTTGGACTTCAAAGTTCTCTGTAGGCTGCATTTGTTGCTCTTTGAAGTCTCCTATTTTAGTGTTAATTTCCAGTTCTTCTATTTGTTTTTGGGTTGTCAGTTCATCATTTAAGGTCAAAGTTTGGTCTGGTGGCTTTGAGTTGTCAGGTTTATCATGCAATTTGGCTTTAATTTGCTCAGTTATAGCCAAGATTGTGTCCAATATCAATTTGTAGTTAAGTGGTGGGATATAGTCATCCATTTCATTAGTGTTTATAGCTAAATCTTCCATGGAGGCTATTTTAATAAGAATCAGTAATTTTCCACCTCCAATCTTCCTAATTTCCAAATTAATATAAAGCTTTTTGTAATTAGCCTATTCTTTTTTCCTTAGTTCACATCTTAAACAGCAAATAGGGTAGTAGATCCCCACAAAAATATGAGCTTTTTAATAGGTAGAAATGAGATTGCTTAGTTTCTTTGCTTAATCAGATGGTGTTTTTCTTTCTTTCTTCACTTTAAGGCTTAAAATGTTATTCCCCCAAGTATACAAAAGCTGTTTTTTAAAAAAAAAAAAAGGGGGGGGAAAGAATTTTCAGAAAAGTCCCACAGGCAGGCAGGCAGGCAGGCAGGGGGATAAGAGAGGAAAGGTCTGGGGGGGCAGAGCCAGCTGTCAGAGTGGGCAGCTGTGTGAATGGGCTTCTCCGTTTCACAAAACCTCTCACCCAGCATTTGCAGGGGCTTTTCAGAGCCATAGGAGGTCCTGTAGGGACAGCCAAAGTTGCAGGCATCCCGGAGAACTTACATGAGCGGTGGCTCATGTTGGAGATCCGGAGAAAACCTGATGCAAGCAGACTGGGGAGAAGGAGGCCAGTAATAGCCGACATGAAGATCTGACAGAGGGATGGAACTAGCATCTATTTAGTGGAACAATGGTGGAACGGAGCTGATGAAAAGTAATTCCAAGATTCTTATATTTAAAAAGTGAAAGGGAGCACTTTTGAAGAGACGTTGATTAGAAGAGGGAGCCTTACCGAGAGGCAGCAAGCGGCAAGAGAAGCGACAAGAGATAAGGTGACAGGCAAGAGTGACAAGAAATAGCCAGGAACCGTGAGATCAGGCGAATGGATAGAAAGGTAACGGGAAAAGATAAGTTTTTGAGTCTTGGAGACTGAACTCTTGAGAAAACGAGTGTGGACTATAAGTAGAAGGAAAGTGAATATATATATATATTATTTGTAAAGAGTGGTATTAATTGAGTAATGTCTTAGGGGTTTGGTTGAATTTATTAATATCATAAGAGCCACAACAGATTAGAGATAGAGGACAGGGTGGCTGTTGATTTCGATATATCTCCCCTGAATAAGGAAATAGAAAAGGGAGTAGTGGTGGAGGGATATAGAGGGGGGGAAAGAAGGTGGAAATACCCCATAAAGAGTATTTTTCCTTCAGGGACCCTTCCCTGGATGTGTAATCAGTCGACCATATTCAAGGAAGTCCCAAAAACACTAGAGAATTCTTGACACTTAGACAGATCAGCCATCAAAAGACAGATTAAGATAAACAACATTTACAGATCATTGAAAAGAGACAATAAAAGAGCTAAAAAGGAAACAAAAAACAAAGATCCTCACCAACAATAAACACCAGATAAGCAGGGTTTAATACCAGAACTTACACTAGATAAGCAAAGCAGTAAACAATACCCTATTCAAGGGCGATGCCACGATGTCTCTGTACTTAGAAATATAAGAAGTTTGAAAGCTATGTTTTTCCACATGATACTCTACAGAAGTGAAAAGTTGGATTTTGAAGAAGCAAGATAGGAAGAATCACCTTCAGGACTATTAATCTTTTTAAAGTCAAGATAAAAGAGGTTCTCTTTAGCTACAGCCTGCTATGCCTTTTTTGAAATGTGCCATTTTAGGGATTTCTCTAGTGTTAAATAACAGCAAGGAGTATGGCTGCTAAGGCAAGCCAAAATAAGGAAGAGGGGGAAAAAAGCTGATGGAGAAACATAAAGAAATGAAGTTTGAAAGCTGTGATTTTAGTTTATTATTGGAACAACTTGTAGCTTGGTCTTCTTTGCTGTGGGTGGTTAAAATTTTTGGATCCTGATCAAAGAAGGAGCCAAGATGGAGGAGCAAATTATTAGAGATATATTTGAAAGGTCTCTAAATAAAATACGCCACTTTGTTAACCAGCTGTGTTCCAAGGATGATAAAAAAAAACCTCTTAAATTACTCAAGAGATGCAAGCATGTCCAGAAAGTTATCAAACTACCAAGGCAATTTCACAAACAGGTAAAAATGCAGAATTTATTGCAAATTCAGAATACAAACCTGACATTAAATTTTATTATGATGGTTGAAATATAAATCACTCAACCCAACTGAAAGAAGAGTGTCAAGAAAATCATCAACTTTTAAAAAGACTAATTTGGGACTTTTTCTTAACAAGATTGAGAAATCCATGATTAAAAGAGAGGCTTATAATTACTTGATAATCTTTCCAGAGAAGAGGATTCTACTCCATGAAGATAAGTTGGAGGGAGTGACTTAAACTTAATGAGTTAACTGGATCAAGGATGGATTTTTCTCAGTATGATATTTAATCTAAAATTTTAAGATGATTATATAAAAAGAAAATGACGTACTAGTTTAAAGAAAACTCTATGTTCTAAAAGGGATGTTTATAAAAGGGAAAAAAAGATTATTTTATAAGGGTAGTTTGGAGGGTGGAACCTAAATACTGAAGTTCAAAGACTGTATGTTAAGAAGTTAAAGAAAAAATGTACCAGAAAGTTTTGATTCTAGAAAAGTATTTAAAGAAAGTTTAGCATTTTTTTTAAAAAAGGATGGAAAAGAAAAAAAAAGTAGTTATCCCAGTAAAGTCAGAGAATTTGAAAGTATATAGTTAACTTTCTTAATAAAAATGGTGATATTTACAAAGATTATTAGGTGCAAATAGAAATGCATACTAGTCCCACAGCAAGGAAGATAAAACAGGAATGGTTAAATTGATCATCTTATTCAAAGATGAGAATATATTTGAGTCTGTTTTTCATTTGGACAGCACTTCTGGATTTTGTGCTTGTGATGAAAAAACAATGAAACTTTGACTTTGGTTTCATCAATTAGGTAGATTTGTTATAGAAATAACAACAAATATTATATATTAATATGCAAAAAGAAAAAGTTGAGGCTGGAGTGTTTTTACCTTGTACTGTACTAAAAAGAGTCAAAAGTCAACACTTTTTTTTCTTTTCCCCTTGTATCTCACACCTTCTTTTCTCCTCTCCTTTTCCCTCCCTTAATTTGCTATTTCTATTTTTCTTTGTATTTTATATACCACAGGTGTCAAACTTGCCATGTCACGTGATGTGTTGCGACCTATCACAGCTTTTTTTGCATTGCCGGCAATGGGGTGGGCGTGGCTTTGATATGATGAAACCAGCTCACGGGCTGGCAGTTTGACATCCCTGTTATATACAAATAAAATAAAAAAAGAATTTTCTAGTGTTTTTGGAATTAGCTTGGTCTAGGATGCTCACATTTATATCTTTCAGCATCTTCAAAATTTAGAAACATAAAGCCATAAACTCTGGTTCTCTATTTTGAGTGTTCCTTATCAAGAACAAACATTTTGAAAACTAAAATGCTTCTTCCACTTATTTATTATTTTAGTATGAGGAGATCTATCTCCTATTTCTCTTTTTTATCATAAAGAAGCCAAAACTATGACAAAACAATTTAGGTAATTTAGATGGCTCAGAATCTAACACCAAACTGATTTTTCATTTATTTAAAACATTTATAAATTACTTGTCTGCAAAACTATTCCCATGATGACACAGAAAATTAGAAGTCAACTCATATACTGTATATGCATTGTATGCTTTTTTCAATTACGGAAATTATGTCCTAATTATGTTCTGTGAGAGAGATGTTTGAAGGAACTGAGTTATACTTAGCTATAAAAAGAGAAGATGGGTAGATGGGAATAGATTCAGTTGTATAAATATATTTATTTTAAGCTCCCTGTCCACAAGCATAATTACTCACAAGTATGGCAACTATTCATGAGAGCAAAAATGAGATTATATTTGCCTTGTCATGTTTTTAAATGTAATCTGTTTATACTTATTTTATATTTATAAATATGTACACTTAAGTGTCCCACGTGTGCTAAGTTTCCTCAATAGATAAATGAAGAGTCAGTGTTATCTGAAAGCAGAGAGCTTGGCAGGAAAAATATTATTAGCTAATGTGTTAACCATATACTGAAAGGTTCTCATTGGTTTGCAAATTTATTGGGCTTAAAGCATACTGATCATCACTTTCAACTGCACAAATCACTTTCATTTGAGAATCATATCACATATATAAATAACCCAATTTTATATACTACTTCAAAGGTACACAAGTTCTTTCCTACTACTTAAAAATATTGAAGTTATTGCACTGCAGAAAATTTACTGTTTTCATTTTTTTTAGCATCGACTGCTGCTGCTTGTTTCATAGCTTCTCCATGTGAAAGCGGTTGACTCAGATTCATTTTAAAGACCTTTAGCCTCTCAGCAATTTAATGTGAAGAAAAGGGAAAGTCAATATCCCAGGAATTCACAAGGCATTTGGCCAATTTAATGAATGAGGGAGGGGAAAAGTCCTGGTTACCATGGTGATGATAGATGGAAGAAAACAAAAGTGTAAGCTCGCACATAAATGAAGGAAATGGAGTAGACATAGGGTTCAGTTCTCTTGGCAGTTCTGAAATAAAGCAGATTCTCTTATTGTTTGAACTGAATATCTGAAAAACTTCACTGGAATTGCAACACATCTGAGAGAATGCTTGAATGAATCATTTGCATCTGGGGATCCTAGGGCTTTACCCTATCCTAGGGTAGTCAAGTTGCTTGTAATGCTATATTTATTTATTTTTATTTATTTTTTTAAATTCCATTTATATCCCGCCCTTCTCCGAAGACTCAGGGCGGCTTACAAGCTTAGCAGTAGCCTTCATTCTATGTATATGCCTGCTTATTAGGGCTTTCACCCCCACCTCCAAGCGGCATTATTACAAAGTCAGCTTAATTGCCCCCAACAATCTGGGTCCTCATTTTACCTACCTTGGAAGGATGGAAGGCTGAGTCAACCTTGAGCCTGGTGGGATGCGAACCTGCACTAATTGCAGGCAGCTGGTGTTACTTAAGGAGGCATTAGCCCACTGCTCCACCAAGGCACAACGATTAAGATAAAATTTCTTCAAATAATGTCCTAGAACCTAATTTTTTTTATTTCAATCTTTTTCTTTTATGTCTTCTCACAAAATTCTTCAAATCTTTAACAAGTTTATTTTGTTAATTTAATTTAGGAAAGTTAGCCAGTCACTCTTTTGGTTCATTATTTGTGTATTCCTTTTAATTATTAAGATATCAACTGGTTTAATTTGTATGCCAGATGTAGCATCTTTTTCATATCTTTTACTATCATTTTAAAATCCACTTTCAGATCAGGCAGATCTCCCTAAAATTAACTGGGATCATTGTTCAAAAATATCCTTGTGTATGTCCAATGTAAAATATTTTGCTTCATTCTGTATTAGTAAGTAAAGTTTCAATGTTCTTTTCACTTAACTGTAATTGCTAGTTTGTTCTGGTTTCCCCTAGTGTCCAACCTACAAAGACTACAATTTGAGCAAAAAGATGTCTCCTAGAGATCTAACTCTGCTGGAGACTGCTGTCATGTAGACTCCTCATGCAGAACAACTGTTTGGATCATGAGTAGGTGATATCTAGTCTAGCTGCTCAGGGATGGGTGTAAATATCAGACAACAATGAAACTGACCAACAAGATTAACAAAACTCTAAAAAAGTTGCAGGAATTAAATCAAATCACCAACGAAGAATATCAGAGAATGAAAGCAATCAATTCAAACATAGCACAGTTCGATAGATTTCTGAAAGTGCACAAAGAAAACACCCCACTCAGACCAATCGTCTCACTCCTTGGCACTTACAACCTTGTGAAAGAAATGTGGAAATGTGGAAATGCCTAAAGCACCTAATCGGTGATTCCCAATATTCCTTTAACAACACCATGCGATTCCTGGACAAGCTCAAATACCTACACATTGATGAAGATGAAACAATGATATCATTTGATGTCTCTGCATTATTCACATCGGTAGATCTGAAACTAGCAATTGACCTAATCAAAGAACTAGTGGACAATTCGCAACCACCAAGAGGACCACTCACAACAGAAAACACACCACCTACTTTAAATTTGATGGAGAGGTCTCTGAACAACTGAAGCAATTGCCTATGGGAATCTCCTATATCTAGCCTGGTTGCAAAAGTCATCATGCAGAAAATTGAAGAAGTTGTACTTCCACAAATAAACCCCAAACTATGGGTATGTTACATAGATGACACCTTTGTGATAACCAAGCACAACCAGGTTGACCAAACCTACCAAAGAATCAACAACATCACCACAGACATCCGATTACAATAGAAACCAAGAATAACAATGAACTGCCATTCCTGGACATCCTTGTAATCAGAACCACCAATGGTCAACTTCTAATATCCATGTACAGGAAGGCAACACATACAGAGCAAATCCTCAACTTCCACAGCAACTACCCCAAATGCCACAAAGTTGAGTCAGAATACTATTCGAGAGAGTGGAATCCCATTGCAACACCACAGAAGCCAGATCAGCAGAACAAAAACAGTTATACAAAATCTTTGAGAGAAATGGATACCCACAAAACTTCATCTGGAAATCTCTACACCCAAAGCATGTATATATCTATATTTGCTTTTACATAAAGAATCTATTAGCCATAAGAAGAGTGAAAAATGCTGGAAGTGCTTTAGTTACAATGGCAAAGACATCATTTCATGCTGCATGGGAAAGGGCAACAAAAAACAATTCCTGTATTTTACTAAGAAAGCCATGTGCCAGGAAATATAAAATGGTTGATGATACAATGCTCAATAATGGGCCTCTCATGTTGGATGGCACTTAACATGCTACTGAGAAACAGTACTAATGGTGTTTATGATATGGCAACAGATATCTAATGTTGCCATACAGGAAAAGAAAATTGGAAGGCACAAAGCCAGACTTAAATAATAATAATAAACCTTTATTGTCAAAATACAACATGTGTACATTGAGATTAGCTGAGCCTCCCCCTGTGCTCCCTCCCCCCAACACACAGTGACAACAAACCCTCCATCCCACCACACCATGTGAACCAACTACACCACACACCGGCCTCCCAAGTCAACTCTGCATAAGATTATTTCAGTGATATGGGATTTAAGAAACACTAAAAATACAGGAAAACTCAACATAAAGAGATATGAAATAAATCAACTGCACATTGACATCTTAGGCATCAGCAGAGTTGAACTGGAATTGGACACTTAAAATAAAAATCATGCTGTTGACTAGTCAGACATAAAAAAATGAAGAAAGAACAGCATTGCAGTCATACAGATAGTTTTCATCTAATGACCAAAATTGTTAGATGTGGAACTGGAATCATGCTTGTTGAGCAAAGTGGTTTTTAATCAGTATGCACACATCCCAGCACTTCTGGTTGTGGTCATTAAATGATTAAGCAGAGAAACCAAAAGAGCTGCCTCCTGAAAGATTTCAGCTCTGTATAGAGCTGAAGGCCTCCCAATAGGCAGCATTTTGAGAGTGAAAGGGCTGCCTGCCTGATGGTTTGGGCTCTGCACAGACTGGAACTCATCCTGGCAGGCAGCCTTTTCACTCTCAAACTTTCCTGAACCCACCTTAGGATTTCAGTTAGCCTCCATGCACAGAGACAAAATCCTCCAGTCCCCTGAAAAGTTTTCCCTCCTGTTTGTGCATGGAAAGGAAATCCTTTATGGGGCTTCTTCAGGAACGGAGCAGAAATCCTAAAAATATCAACTCCATTCTTGCAGCTCACTGAAGGATTTCATCTTCCCTCCATTGCCTTTGCTTGCAACCTTTCTTTCTGTGGAAGCCAGCAGAGAAGATTGGAAAAGGCAATCATATGGTCACAGGGCACTTGACAATTGTCGTAAGTGCAAACTGATTGCCAAGCACCCAGACTGTGATCATGTGACCATGGTGTGCATGTTTGTGACATTTTGCGGGAATTGGAAATGCTTTACAAGTCAGAAAGCACCCTTTCCAAAGATGTCATTAATTTGAGAAATCATGAAATGAACAATTGTTAAACAAGGAGTAAAGGTAAAGGTTCCCCCACACATGCGTGCTAGTCGTTTCTGACTCTAGGGGCCGGTGCTCATCTCCGTTTCAAAGCCAAAGAGCCAGCGCTTGTCCGAGGACGTCTCCGTGATCATGTGGCCAGCATGACTAGACGCCAAAGGCGCATGGAACGCTGTTACCTTCCCACCATAGTGGTCCCTATTTTTCTACTTGCACTTTTACGTGCTTTCAAACTGCTAGGTTGGCAGAAGCTGGGACGAGTAACAGGCACTCACTCTGTTACGCAGCACTCGGGATTCGACCCGCCAAACTGCCGACCTTCTGATTGACAAGCTCAGCGTCCTAACCCACTGAGCCACCGTGTCCCTGTAATCAAAAAGGATATAGCAAAGAAGGTATTTGAGTACAATATGATCAAATGAATTCAGTTAGATTTTGTGCACAGCTCTTTAATATAATGATCATTCAAGTTTAACCTCTGATGCAAAAGATGTTGGAAGAAATTTGAAATTGACAGAACATGCAAGCAAGATGTGGAGACTTGAATCCCACAATTGGAAATATTAAACATGAAAATAATTGAGACCCAAATAAAGCAAGAGAACAACTTACCAATTTCTGCCAATCCAATGATTTCTTCACTTCTGTTATTTCCAGTAATCAAAACGAGGCTTATATACCTGGAGATTGCTAGATATAGTACACTGAAATTTAATTGAGGTGGTAGAATTCAACTGTAACAGCAAAGATATAGCCAGGGCTGACTGTGGGACAGATCACAAGTTTTTCATGTGTAATTTCCAAGTCAGAAAAAGCAGAAAAGAAAGCAACCAATTCACACAATTTGATCTTGAGCAGAAACCCACTATTTTCGAAGAGACTATCTGGAGTTGCTCTGAAGCAACTGAAACTCATTGATATGCAACCAGAGTAACTGTGGTATAAATGTAAAGAAGTTACAAAAGAAACTACCTAAAATCAAGAAACAGAAGAAAGTAAACTGGGTATCAGAACAGTGGAAATTGCTAAGAAGAGAAGAAAAGTCAGAGCCAAAAAAGACAAGGATGTCGGGAGGAACTAAAAAAAAAATGCAGAGAGATGTAGTATTGATTCTTGTCTCTTCTAATAACAAAAATTATAAAAGTTTCAAAGATGGAAATAGACCTGGAAAAACAAGGAAAGCCTTTCCAAAGATTTCTGAACTCAGAAGGAGAACTGGTATGTTAACGAAAGCCTATGGACAAATTATTACCGATTGAAAGAAGATGGAAGGGTTATACTGAAATTCTGTACAGTTAGCGACTGCAATAACTAAGATAATCCACATAGAAATATAGAAGACTAATGGGAGAAAGGAGACCTTGTGGTCCATTGACTCTGCCCTTTGAGTTTATTTGTTTTTTGTTTTCTTTTTAATTTATTTATTATTTTTAGTTATTTATTTTTATATTTCAGTTATTTTTCTCTGATTTTCTCTCTGGTTTAGAACATATGCTAACAAGGCTGTTGCATGAGAAATTATATCTGCATGCTTTTGTGTACCAGCTATAGAACCATAAATTTGGAAATATTTTCCAGACTTCAGTTTTCTTGCCAGTGCTTGTGAGCACTTGCTTGAGCAAATGATCATTCTTCATTTGTGGACTAGAAATGAAATGTTTCAGCTAATTAATCTCTATTTGTGATTTACAGTAGAAATAATTCTGTCCCAAATTAGTGAAGCATTAGTGCTTAAATCCTGTGAAATATTCCTTTATGCTTGCTCCTTTCTGCTCACTTGCACCTATGTGAGTCTGTAATATATGAAAATGGAGTCTATCTGACCAAAAACTTTGGTTCGATAAGCTTTAATGTTTTAATTATAGAATTTTGTTTTATTTCTATTTTAATGTCAACTTCCTTGTATTCTACTACAGAGCCTCAACTGAATGCATTGAAATCCTAAGTTTTGTATCAAGCCCTATAACAAGCCAGGTCTTTGTTCAATTTGTGCTAAAAGTGATGAAGTTTATCTTCTTGGCTGTGATCTGGAAGGTAAATTAGCATAATTACCCGTTTTGCAAGAAGTGGGTCTGAAGCAGAGAACAGCTTGTCTAAATGCAGCAGAAACAAAATTTGTAACTCTTGTTTCTTAGTCACTGTGCTGCAATACCTTTCAATAAGAAAAGTGAACATACATTATTCAGGAATCCTGATTGTTCAAGGCATATTTTTTATCAAATAATTATGACCAGAATACCAAATTGCAGACATGTTAGAAAAGCAGCATATGTTACAGGAGGCAATTTACAATGTGTGTCAAGCATCTTGTAGAAACGATAGAGCTTTCTTATAGTATAAAAAGCTTTCTGCCCAGATGTCTGTGCCAATTGTTCACACTAGGGCTTTTCTTTCATTCAGTCACACTTCCTCTAGGGAACAAAATGAGGAAAGGATTTACAATTGATGAAATATTTCCTGGAAGCTAAAACATCTCATATTTTTATGGAGAAATTTAACATAAAGTATTATGTATATACTGTATTTCCTATTTAGTACAAGCAATAGTTAAGTATAATATTCTTCTTTGTAAAAGAAAATCATTTAGTTCCTAATTTTGGTTACATAATAATAATTTATGTAATAAATTATAAATAATTATAATTATAATTTATGGCATAAATAATGCCATAAAACGTTCTAAAAAAACTTTTTCTAGTCTTATTGTAGTGGAGACAGCAGCTGGGGTGGGGGTTGGCACTGCCTGGGGGGCTCTGCTGGAGCTCTGCCGATTCAACATGGAGGTCTGGAGCTCCGGTGACCTCTCCTGTGGCTGGCGGCAGGACACCACCAGGAAGCAAAAGGGAAGAGGTGGGGAGAAGAGGGGGAGTGATTAAAAAGGAAGAGGAGGTTGGCTGTGGAGTCTGGATCCTTTACTTTTTTTGGTGGGGCAAGCTGGACAGAGGGAGAGCGAGGGAGGAGGTTGGCCAGGGTTTTTTAAAATTCTTTTCGATGAGGCAAGCTGGACGGAGAGGGAAGAGGAGAGAGGGAGGCTTCTGTGGGGTAAGCAGGACGGAGAGAGAAAAGGCAAGAGAGAGGTTTTTGTGGGGCAAGCTGGACAGAGAGGGGTGAATAGAAAAGGAAAGGTTTCTGTGGGGCAAGCCAGAAAGAGAGGGAAGAGAGAGGTTTCTGTGGAGCAAGCCTGGAGGAGACAAGGGAATAGAGAAGGAGAGGTTTCAGTGGAGAAGAGGCAAGAGAGAGGTTTCTGTGGGGCAAGCCAGAAAGAGAGGGAAGAGGGAAGAGAGAGGTTTCTGTGGGGCAAGCCTGGAGGAGACAAGGGAATAGAGAAGGAGAGGTTTCAGTGGAGAAGAGGCAAGAGAGAGGTTTCTGTGGGGCAAGCCAGAAAGAGAGGGAAGAGGGAAGAGAGAGGTTTCTGTGGAGCAAGCCTGGAGGAGACAAGGGAATAGAGAAGGAGAGGTTTCAGTGGAGAAGAGGCAAGAGAGAGGTTTCTGTGGGGCAAGCCAGAAAGAGAGGGAAGAGGGAAGAGAGAGGTTTCTGTGGAGCAAGCCTGGAGGAGACAAGGGAATAGAGAAGGAGAGGTTTCAGTGGGGAAAGGCCAGAGAGAGAAAGAAGATAGAATAAGGGAGGTTCCTGTAAGCTGCTGAGAGAGACTGACCATCACTATCTCATGTGAGCTGTCTGTGAGAGACTGACCACTATTATCTCATGTGGGCTGCTGCTGCCAGAGATGTGAGCTGCCAGTTGACAGAGACTGACCACCATCACCTCACGTGAGCTGTCTGCAAGAGACTGACCACCACTATTTCATGTGAGCTGCTGCTGACAGAGACTGACCGTCATCACCTCACGTAAGCTGCTTGCTGAGAGATTGAGCATCATCACCTCATGTTGAGTTGCTGCCAACAGAAACAGAGCACCACTGCATCATGTGTCTCTGTCAAACAGGGGTGCCCAAGTAAGGGACCCCTTGGACCGGCAGCCAGACCAAGACGGCCAGGAGAACCCAGACTTCAGCAGCCCTTTTGGGGATGGCACTACATAATTATCCACCAAGAACAGATAGTGGGAATGGTTTCTTTTCAAAAAGATTTTCAGGTTTTAGTTAAAGAAAAGGCTTTACTTAGCAGGTTTGGCTCTTAACAACTTTGATAAATATCCATCAGTCTGGAAGAAAGCCTTGCTCTCATATGGCATTGTTGTTGGTGCAATACTATAAAGCTAGAAAGCCTGTTGAGCAAGGCATTAGAGACAAATCCATACAAAGCCATCAAATGTAGGTTAAGTATTAGGAATTAACATTAGTAGGAAGTCATCTAACTACAACGCTTTTTAATGCTGCTTCATCAGTTTTAGGCAGTGTTTTTCTTCTTCCAGCCTGTCTCTGTGTCTCTCTGCTCAGCCTACTCAGATTTCAGTCTTACTTATTTTGTTGCAATTACACTATTATTTCAAATCTTTACTTCATTGATTATATTAAAATAAACTTCCTTTTATTCTCTCTATGTGGGATATTTTTTCTTAGCAACACAGCCTGGAAACTGTTACAGAAACAAATTGGAAAACAATTATTTAAAGTTTATACCTGGGGAAAGGAAATACATTGTTTTGCCTTTTTAAATTTCAAGTGAGAGGGACATCTCCCTACTTAAGAGCAGGTAAATGTCTTTCACCTGGGGTAATATTTATCATTTATACATAATTTATGTACTACATACATTGTACATTCTGGATGGTATGCAAGACATAAAATATTTAATTATCTAGGAAACAAAATAAAAGCACCAATAATACTTGATGATAATTTTTCTTCAGATGTTTTACTTCCTGCATTTGGTAATTATAATAGACCTCCTTCAAACTGAACACAAATATAATTTCAGAATGACTATATCATGTAAGTTTCTTCAGAAATATGAAATTAATTTTTATTGACTATAATGTATTTATTTTCATAATGCTTCTGATACACTGCAAGAGTTCAACTAAAAGTGTTTTGCTCTGATTTTCATTTGTACTCAGTGTCCAACGCATCTCACTGCAATGTCCAACAAAATCAGCCAGCACTGATGAATTCCAGTTGCCCTGAAAGTGTTTTTCCATTATGATAGTGTCCTGGTGAAACTTTTCACCATGTTCATCATTGACTGCACCTAGATGTTAGGGAAAGAAGTCCAAGTATGAATGCAGAAAATGAATTTTCAGTGACATATTGTACTTCATGGTCTTGTATGCTGTAAGAAGTGTGTCAGCCAGCTGAATGTAGTTTGGTGCTCAATAGTTGCCAATGACATCCATGGGATTTTCTCTGGGCCAAAATGTTCAACCACCCTTAAAAACAGTCCATAAGTCTCTCTCAAACAAAAGTAGTCAAAGATCAATTTTTTTCTTTCACTCCAAATAGTTTTTAAAATTAAAAGTCAGACTTCAGTCATTATTTGTAATCCAAGAAAGTCAGCAGGTTTCAGAACAATTATAGCTCCCACCCTGTAGCCAGCTGCTCTCTGTTGAACTAAGAGTTACCAAATATCAAAGAAGCTCAATAGTTATCTAAATCTGGGCATTCTGCCAAGTTCACTCTAGCCATAACAGCTATACTCTATCCCACCACTAGATGTCATCATATATCCATTTTTAACTCTTAAAACGAAAAGTTAATTTATTGTACTTCACCCCAATATTCTTTCAAAGAGAAAATCTTAACAGTTTCCTCAGTTTTCAAGTTTGTCAAGGCTATAGCTTTGTATTACTTCCACTTTGATGTTATGTATTTCTGTCCCCCATAAAGAATTAAAACGCCACTTCCATTTCTCTGGAAGGATAGGGCCTCAATTCTCTTCCTTCTCACATTTGGTTTTTTTTTTTTTTGTTTCTTGGGAATTTGTCTTTTCCAGGAAATCCAGTTGCAAAGTATTAAAAAGAGGATCAATATTCTTATCCAGTTCCAAGCATGCTGTTTACAATCTGCTAATTAGTGCTTTATTTGTTTGGTTGTCAGTAGCTTGGACTGGCCACAAGAATGCAGCCAGTCTTTCCCCTGCCCATTTGGAGGTCTTTTCTCAGATCAAATGGATTGACTGCCATCTCTCTGTGATTGACAAGAGTCCCCTCCTTCTTCATCACCTCTCCAGGGTGACTTTAGACCCCTTTATAGGGCCCCCTGGCAGGGAGAAATCAGCCATAGGGGAGCAGAGCTTTATTTTCCCTCAGCTGCAGTGCCACGACGCAAACCGGAAGTCAATGTGTTTTTTTGAATGGTTGCAAGGTTATTTGTTTTATGTTGATCTACAACTCAAAAGCAAACAAACATTTATTCTGGCTTTCAAAAGAGCAATCTTATATTTTCTTATTTGTATACCATTAAAATACATAGAGAGCTGAAAAATCTAATTATAGTTTATTCCAAAATGAATGTTAAACTTTGGCATTTGCTATCAATTCCTGTACTGACCTATCCCATAATCTTTGTTAAATATAGTTAATATTAATAATATTAATAGTAAGATTTGTATTTGTTCAGTGTTGGGAAAATGAGAACAAAATTGGAAGAAGACAGGATCAAGAAAACACTGGACTGTGTAGTATTGGACAGATCTATGTTGAGGAAGTTAATATGTATCACTGAGTAACAAATGGACCCAGACAACACATTGTTTACTAAGCACGTATGACTAGTAATAACAGAACATTAATATATATATATATATATATTAAAAATACATTAAGACTTTGCAAGACTCTGTTACTAAAATTTTATTAATAAGAGTAATGTTAGTTTGCATGATTTGTTTGTTAGTCTGCTCTACCTTGAAGGGCTGTCATTAAGCTAGATAATATAAACACTTGAACCTGTAAGACGTTATAACAATTTGAAACCATCCCATCTTGTAAGTAGACTACTACTTGCAATAGCCCTGGTAAGACTTGGTTAGGAATATTGTAATCATAATCCAAGTAATTAGAAGTGAAATGCTAACAAGAAAAAAACATAGTATATTTACAATGGTACATGCACATTAAAAGAGAGAGAGGAAAAAAAGAAACAAAGCTTACAAAATACGTTGAAGTTTGGTAACCTCCACAAGGCTCAGAATCACTTTACTTGGAGGAGTTGTTTGCATTTGATCATAGCTCAGATACAGAAGTGGGCTATGCTTCTAAAATCCCCACAAGAGCTAAAGAAATCAGTTTGCATCATGCTAGGGTATTGTGTGATGAATGTAAAGATGAAAGTATCTTGGACAACTCTATAAAAAAGGCAATACACATGAACTTTTTGGAAGTGGTTGATTAATTAAAAGCTAATCCAATCTCCTTTCCCCTCTCCGTTCAACTCCCTTCTTCCCCATGTTGTAACTATGATTTTACTTAGATTGTACTTTCATTTGATTGTATTACAAATATTTATCTCTGCTAATTTTAATGTCTTTATGTTGCAAGTTGCCCAGAATTACTTCAAAACAAGATAGGAAGCAAACTTAAAAATAACACAAAATAATATAAAATAATACAAAAATAATTTGTATCTCTTTAACAGAGGGAGCATTTAAGAATATTTACAGAACACTATTTAATGAAATCCACTCTGAAATTATCTTCTCTCCTTGGTTTGCTTTAAAATTAGCACAAAATCCAACAGCATGGCTTTGGCAAACTCTTCATAATTAGAATCCTATAAATGTGTTATGTTTTATAACTACATTACCAGGGGAAAAGCTTCATTAATTACCATTCTAATAGAAATGTATGTGTTTTAAAACACACCTGCTTTTATGTGGAAAATTCCATTTCCCATGTTATCATGCTTACACTTGTTTTTTTTAAAGAGCAAAAACAAGCCATATTTTTCTTAGTTTATTTAATAAATCCCAATTTTAAACCTCAAACACTTGTATGCTTTTGTGTCAAAGTACCTATTTTCAGGATCATTTATGTATAAAATGCCTTGAATGTCAAACAGTTTTACCTTATAAAGAATTCAGTACTTCCTACATTTATTTTTCGAGCCATTCATAGCAATTCTACTAATAGTTTGAAAGGCTCTAATTTGAGAACTAGTTTGAATTGAAGTCGAGCCAACATCCCCTGAAGTTCTAGACAGGGGAGTCATCTTAAACTGTCAACAATCTTCTTGATCTGTTTACAGTTTAATGATATTCCTCAGCTCCTTTAGCAATGCACATGCAATACAAATTAGCAGCATTTATTACAAGGTCTTCTCTTGAAAATAGTAATTATAGCATGGAGACCTATTAAAGAATGACTTGGTTGAGGGATTTAACATGCTAAGCATGCACCCTCATGAATGAACACCACAGAATTTACTCCCTAATCTAATTTAGGAAAAGGTCTGCCTAGTTCTGTCATAATAAAGCTATGAAGGAATTTGTTTTAAAAGATTTCCACTGAAGATTCTTTGCTACTGTTTTTTTTCTTTTATATACACATACATACATGTGTGTATATACACAATCTATACAAAGGATCTAAAATAGGCCTTATTTCCCTATTCAAAAATGCCTGGGCATATATTGAAAAAGATTCAAAAGAATTTCAGCTACAAAACATCACTACTTCATTCTTCAGGAATCCGTTCTTCAAAGTTACTGTGATTCTTAAAGCAATGGCATCTTTTACTGGCTCTTAAGAATACCTTTTGACTAACGTTGGGTTGATTTAATCAATCGCAGAAAAGTGCTGAGCTGTTCACAAAGTTAGAGCATTTTCTTCTGAATTATTTTCAAAGTGTGCATAGTTCTTGGGATGTATATCAAAACTATTCATGCATCCTAAAGTCTGGTTTGCAAAAAAAGTCATTTATTTATTTACTATTTATTTATTTTGGTTTGCACAAGAAAGTTCTGTATTTATTTATTTATTTAAATTCTGAATTTGTTAAACCCTTTCAGAAATCATTCACATGGCATGCATGTTCCCTCTATGGCTTTTTTGGACCTACTGTAGTTACAATCCCTTCAACTTTGATAATGACTTAAACAGGAGAGAAAAAGAAATGTCACATTATTTTCTGGTAGCTGACACATAATATATATTATTAGGATGGCTAAGAAAAATAAATAGTTTCCTAGCACAAAAAGCTATATAAATTGCCTTCCAGATGTCTTATTTTTTTCCCCAAAGGGTAAAGTTTCAGTTGTTGTGGCAGGTTATATTCACATCTGCCTACTAAAGACGTTAGCATTTGTCAAATACAAATTGATTTTTATCTAAACTGTCCTTCAGCCTCTTTAGCTCTTAATTAGGTTTTGAATGTGAATGACTTTAAGTGCCTTTTCTTTATGTTCATGATTCTACATATAATTTCACCTTCAATCAGTGATGTTATTCTTTTCTTCTAAAATGCAAAAAAAGTTAAGAAGTATGATGCCATAAGATATTATATGACAAAGTAAGGGACGGATTGTTAAAAGGGTTTCAAAGCAGGAGAAGGTGAAGTGTATGGTAGTAATCAATAGTACTGGACACTCTAGTGATCATTAGATTGAATTAATATCCCATTCCTTCAATCAATTATACTAGAGCAGGAGCCTGTGAAAGTTTTCATTAACAGGTGTTTCTTCAAGATATATACTGTCCACAAGTGATTATTGGAGTTTACTTGAGACATAAGGAATCTCCTGAATTTTCTGTAGGCCTGGGTTTACAAAAAAAGTTATTGTCAATTTTAGAAACTTGTAATAGATAAATTAATGATACTTGGTGAACAACTGTGCAGGTCTGGATTTTGGTATACCATGCTGTAATGCATCTGTAGGCCACCTGATGCCTTTTCAGTGCTTTGGATTGCAGTCCCTTCCATCTGCCTTGGATGATGAGAACTGAAATTCAAATATTAGAAGTTATTTCAGTTCTATTGCCAGAAGAAGAGGATGACATAGAAAGACCTAGAATTATTGTTTTGTTGTTGTTGTTTTCCACCCTCTGTAATCTACTGTAAGATTTTCATGCCATTCATGGAATAATTTAAATATATTCAAAATTAAACAATGTGAGGAGAAAGCATGGTTCTCTCCATCAGTTAAGATGTTCTAACTTTCTGCTTGAATTTACAGCAGTTAACTAATTCAAGCAGAATTTAGGTGGGGATACTCAACCGCTTGTGAACATAATGGATGCAATACCATCTAAAAGCATATTTGAATGTGAATGTCTTATTCAATTTGATCTTTTTTTCAGTGGCTTTGGCTGGTTGACTGGTTAGGTTTGGATTATTTGTCCTAGAGATGTCTTTCCCATTTTTATACCTTCCCAAACAATTTATTTCTACAGAATTTCCAGAATTTCCAGGAGGTATGTATTATTAGAATGCTTCTTTAGCATACTTTGGCATGATATGGCATCCATACTTCATTTCAGTATAATGAATTACTTTTAGAATATAGAGGTGTTTTTCTTGAAAATTCTGAACTGAATGGGAAGCAAACATATTTAAGGAACAATTTTGTGCAAAATTACAAAATGCCTTTAAATATAACTTACACAAATATGAGTACAAAACAACTAATGAACATTATTTTCAGGTACAGTATATTAACTGCACTGCTCATAATCTGATCCTTTTAAAAATTACAGTTTGCAAAGAGTTTTCTATAGATAAGAGTATAATCAGTTTAAAATCAAATATATTTTAAACAGATTAGAGCTGTATTCTTGAGAGGTAATAACTGAATATAAGTATTGGAAAGCTCTATCAAGGTTCCCTTTTTGCATCAATTTGACTATTGTTCAGAAATGCGCAGTTCACAATAGATACAATTCCAAAACAAGCTTTTACCTTTAGAAAAATAAATCACAAAGTGACATAATATTTGCTTTTTATATTAAAGCCCTGTGGTACAATAGAATAATAAAGTATCTCAAATGATTTTAAACAATTTATTTCTAAATATAAGATTTCATTCTTCAGAAGCACAGACGTTATCCTGAAACTCTCAAATGAAAAAGGTAAGCATGCTTATTTTTTCATATAAATTACTTATTTTATGTAAAAATAATTACTTGCTTTTACTTGTAACCACTTGTGATTCAAAGGAATGCAGACTTCAGTGCTCAATCACAGGTCTTATTTTAGATTCTGTGAAAGAAGGATGAAATCTTACTGTTAGAAATGAGCTGCATTACACACAGGGGTAGAGAAGAAAGAAGAGAAACAGGAAGAAAAAGATGAAATATCTAGAAGACCAGCATGTCATGGCAATATTGCAAATAGCAATAGCAATAGCACTTAGCCTTATATACTGCTTCACAGTGCTTTACAGCCCTCTATAAGCAGTTTACAGAGCCAGCATATTGCCCCCAACAATCTGGGTCCTCATTTTACTGACCTTGGAAGAATGGAAAGTGTCACGTTTCCGACATATGGGCATTTCAAGTGACTCTGAGGCATTATTTACCTTAAAAGTCCTTTATTAGCCTAATACACCAGCAAATGCTTCCTCAAAGGAAGCTGGAATCTGAAATCTCCACCCATTGCACAATATATTAAAACATAAAGCTCTACCTTTCTAATTTTGTCATTAATTATATTCTCCAATTAATTTAAAGAATCAGTTTCCGTTCTGTTAGAAAACCCAGCAAGGTCATGTTCTTTAATTACAGATGGCCTTGAAGGTACAATCCTCCTTTTTCCCCCTCCCAACCTTAAACTCAATCTCTTAAAGCAATACACAAGTTTAACATATGAAATGCCTACTTTTTCATCTCTTGTCAAGCAATAATATTCGATGTTAGCAGTGTTGACATCAGGCTTGAGTCAACCATGAGCAGGTGAGAATCAAACTGCCAAACTGCTAGCAGCCAGCAGTCAGCAGAAGCAGCCTGCAGTACTGCCTTCTAACCACTGTGCCACCACAGCTCTTATGCTAGCATAAGCCTAGATTGTGTGCCTAACAACCCTCACATCAATTCTGCCATTATCTTTTTTGATATAATTGTCCATGTAAAACAGGTATGTTGGCATTGCTTTGAACCAATGATATTCTGACAGGAGCTGTTCTTCTAGGCTCCCTGAAACCACTCACTGTGGGTACCGCAGAATTTCTGAACTCTCACCGAATTCTATCACATTTTAAGCCAACTGAACTAAATCCCCATAAATTCAGTATTGATAACAGGGCACAAAAGATACTGTTTCCCAGTTTGATGCAGAAGATTTTTCTAACTGTAAAAAGAACCTAACAAAAATCATGACGTTCCTGTGGTCTCTAGATCCTTTAAAGTCATTAGTACATTACTTTTAATTGCTCTTTGTAAGGGATGTGCGTGCAGGTGTGTCATAATGATAGCCACTGACAGTTTTAACCACAAAACATAATTACAAAAACATTTCTGGAATGAAATTACAACTCTAATAAAATTAGAATTATAATGTATCTACAGTATATCTTGATATGACTAGTAGTTTCATGCAGCCTCCTAAGATAGTAATGGAGACTTCATAAGCCTTATAGGGATAAGGGCCCAAATACTGCAGCAAAGTGGCATTAGGTAAGTTATAATCACACACACTCAATCACACTGAATAAAGCAGAGGGCTAGATAAATACTGTAAGTAGAAGACTTCTGTGGACACAAAAATGAAGGGTAAATTGAATTGGAGAAAAGAGTTAATGGATCTTATAGTTTATTTTTAATTTGACAGTTTTATGGATTTGTTATTGAACTACTTTTAGTGAATAATTCATTTATATTTTGACTGTATTGGATGTGTTTGGAATCATTTTAGCAGCATAGAAATAAATCAAGACATTGCACCATTGTTAATCAACCCTGAAAAAGATACGTGAATCCTATCTGAGGCAACCATTCTGATTATTGGAAGAGAAACCTCTCAGAACAACTTACAGAGTTGATGCATCACCTTTTTGTTGACAAGTAAATGTATAGAAAAAGGAAGTGAAAAATACCTGAGCATTTTGGTTGTGACACCTCTGAAATGCATTATCCCTCAAAATAAAGGTTACATTTGTTACAGTTGAAACACTCACCTAAATAAATAAATATTTAATATTCACTGTGAGATTTTGAGAGCCCCAGGAGATAATGTAGCACTAATTATAATCATTAGTAATGTGTGCGTTGTTTCTTGAATGTAGTCAATATTTTTAAAACTCTACTCATTTCTTGGATATGTTGTGCATGGCAGGGTTCCACAAGGCCTGGCCAGATATATAAAGGTTAGAGTGGCACATCGACAATGATTCAAGTGAGGCGAATTATGTCATTTAAGACACTTGTGCAGTGATGTCATGCTGTGCATGATGCAACTCCTGCTATCTCCATGGGCACACTCATAGCACAATGCTTCAGTCTGAGCTTTGGGATGCAACACAACTTCCCTTTCCAGAAAACATAACAAAACTGCCCTGCTGCATTGGTAGGAAGGTGTAGCTTTTGCCCAGACCTCTAGGAAATGTGCTGGAGGAGGTGCAGGACCAGTCGTGTCTTCACAGAGGGGGTCAAAATAGCAAAGATAGTGGCCACAACCATGCAATCAAAGCCTTGTCCCCATTTTACATGCATCACAATGTTTGCATGGTTGTGGCTGTAATTTTCACTTCTTTTGACCTCATTGTGCAGCAAAACACAGAGTACTTCAACAAGATAAAAAGCGCCATTGCTGTTTCTTAAACACAGCCCCTTGCACACACCTGGTACTTTTAGAAATAAATAATGAAATCAAATATATTTAATTCATGTGAAGTCTCTCTACATACTGCATTAAATCCTGGCTTCCAACAAACATATCAAAAGTAAGCCAACTGTGTTACAATGTGTGAACTTAAGGGCAGGCCTTTGTTTGGTCCAGAAAGCAATACTGTATACTTTGCAACTGCCTACTTTGGACTGAATTTGCCCATGAACTAACAGTTGGAAGAGGAGGTTTATTAATTCCAATCTCGGAGGGAATTCCTTCTACAAAGACCCCAGCATTTTAGACAATAAGGATTAATCTATGGGAGTTCTTTGCTCTTCAAGGATTGGATGCAACATAACATAGCAAAAACGTACACAATGCTTTATTACAACACACAACTTCCCTAACAACAGGCTATCATTGTAAATCAGTGCCACCCTTCTAGGACTTGCAGGATGATGTTGCCACATAAATACAGTATATCTTTAATACTTACCTTTTAATGCTAAGTTCAAACTAAAGTCTGGAAATCCTTAAAGTAACATACAACTTTTGCCTTTTTCTAAAAAGTGGTGGGAAGGAAGATTATCTGCAGGACTTCCCAACTTCACTCACATAGCTATTTTGGGGAGTTAAATTATGAGATGTTTTGTTAGGTCTTGACGTTTTGTTCTTAAGCTTGTTTTTGCTTGTCATTAGGTAGCATAGAAGTATTTTATTTATTTTAAGATTAAAAAGTTTTAAAATAAAAAAAATTACATTATAAATTTTCAAAAGGTGAAAAATTCCTAAGATGAGCAGTTGGGGAATGTCTCTATGTCCCCATGCAAGTACAGTAAACAAACACAATTAAGGACAAGTTGTTTGTTTCTTAATATTGTTGGCCATAGTAGAAAACTCCCACATTTAAACAATTGCTCTTGATTTTTTGCAAACTAAAATTCTAATGCAGCTGAAATCATTCTTCTTTTTCATGCAAATCAGCCACTTTTCTTTATTTTTACTATTCTTTTATAAGGCCTTAGCCACCACATTTATTTTTCTCTTTTCTATTTAATTGGAATTGACTGGGCTCAGTGCAGGCAATGATCATATAACTTCTGTAATGTGTAGGAAGACTATACAATGACAAGATAATTCAGGCATTTGTAGTTAATGTTATTGCCTTTAAATGATAAAATAAAATTTTTGACTTATCATTCATATTACAAATTTTATATTTCTGTACTACAACAGTCCCTTTGAACTCCTTGTCTGGGTACTAACATGATTACTACTTGTTTCATGCATTTGGTATAATGCAAATAAAGCATTTGTCATAAGGTTGATGCCTATTACTTTGGGAAAATGAATGACTCAAGGGGTCCTTGGTGCTGCCTAAGCTTGCTTGTTTTCTTCCAGATGTTTCATTACCCTAACTAGGCAGCAGCATCAGTGCTAGCAAATATTTTCCTTCAATGAATGACTTGTTTTGCAGTTATTTATTTGGTAGCTGGAGACAATTAAGTCCAGATAAGCTTTTTATTTAATTGACATAATGGTGGATTTCAAATCACATTGACAAAAGTTTGAGGAGAGAAATGTGAGTTCAAAGAGTGAGTGCTGCCCAAAGTAATTTCTTGTGAAATGGGCAGTTATATAAAGTTATTATATTATATTATATTTATTATTATATTATATTATTATATTATTATATTATTATATTATATTATATTATATTATATTATATTATATTATATTATATTATATTATATTATATTATATTATATTATATTATATTATATTATATTATTATATTATATTATATTATATTATATTATATTATATTATATTATATTATTATATTATATTATATTATATTATATTATATTATATTATATTATATTATATTATATTATATTATTATATTATATTTACTGTTTGCAATCAAATTCTCAACTTGATGCTGCTAGCCCTAACATCCAATTTCTATATAATGCAGAAATACCCAAACTGTAAAGCTGGTTGGTATATATTTTTGAGAATGCAATCCAGGATGAACCATTTCATATTCAGTCTTAAACTCAGATTTTGTATACTTTTTCATAAAAGCCAAGAAACTCATTCTCATATGGTGCTCTATTAAATCAGGTATAATGCTTTCATTATTTTATCACTTTTCATTTTTTCTGTGATGTTACACATTCTACATGGTTTTTTAAATCTTAGTCTTCTTAGTCACAAATTAAGCTCAGACTTAAAAAAGTGTCTAAAAATATCCAGTGAATTTTCCTTGCTCACTAAATATTTGGAACCTGCCTTAAATTTAATTGCTGTATAGCATTCCACACCATGCCATTTTTCAGCATGATTCATTTATTTATTTATTTATTTAGTTATATTTATATACCGCCCTATTCCCTGAGGACTCAGGGCGGTTTACAGGGAATTAAAAATCCAAAATACAAAAATTAAGAACAAATTAAAAAGTATTAAATTAACCCTGTAGTCAGTTAAAAAACCCCAAATTAAAAATTCTTCCTCAGTCTGGGCCCGAGAGCTGAAAAAGCCAGGTCTTCAGGCCCCGGCGGAATGATCGGAGGTCGGGGGCAGTCCTCAGCTCCACCGGCAGCTGGTTCCAGAGGGCAGGCGCTCCCACTGAGAAGGCCCTATCCCTGGGTGTCACCCGCCGGCAATCTCTCACCGGCGGAACCCTGAGCAGACCCTCCCTGTGGGAGCGCACTGGGCGAAGGGCGTTTGATGCCGGCAGCAAGTGTTCCCTCAAATATCCCGGACCCAGGCCATGTAGGGCTTTATAGGTGATAACCAGCACCTTGAATTTCACCCGGAGGGCAACCGGAAGCCAATGCAGCTCGCGGAGTAGAGGTGTTACATGGGAGTATCGGGAAACCCCCATTACATGATCTAGGAGTTGAAGTCCACGAGTCATAAAAGAGCCAAGGTTGCCTACCCCTGCCCTAGGGGAACTCTTGTTAAAGGGTGAAATCAGTGACCACACCAACTATGTGTACTATATGACTATGTGGGGCTTATCCCAAATCTAAAGAGAGAGATAGGACAGTGTCTGTTATTTCTGGTAGCATCCAAACTTCACCACAACCTTAATTGAATTCTGGCCTGATGGTCTCATCAAT
This sequence comes from Vipera ursinii, assembly GCF_947247035.1. NCBI lineage: Eukaryota > Metazoa > Chordata > Lepidosauria > Squamata > Viperidae > Vipera > Vipera ursinii. The sequence continues at coordinate 23,696,825 of NC_139515.1, forward strand.
AATCTTTTACTATGCTTTGTTTTGTTTTGTCCAGGTCTTACCTAGTGCTTTCCTAGAGCAGTTTCACATTGATTCCAAAGCCACACTGAATCTAGTAATTCTTTGCATTTGGAATTTGACTGAGACTCACTATTGTTACAACAAGAATGGCTTAATTCCATCCTCATTAAACATCATGCAAATTCTTGACAGCACTCTTTGCTGGTAACGAAATGACTGACATTGAGAAATGCCTTAAGTTAGATTTTACTCTTTTAGTATTATATTGCTTAAAAAAGAATAGTAAGAAATTGAAGCAGAATGAAAAATATCTTGTTTTCTTTATATTTCTCTTCTCTTTTTCTAACACTATGAAAGTGAATTGAAACTTACATGTTTATCCTAAATGATGGAAAAAGCAGACAGGCTTTTGTTAACCCAGATCATTAATAGCTTGAATCTGTATACAGAAATCTTAAAACATAAAACATAGCCTGCATTTTTTTATGTTTTAAAAATTAAAGGAAAGTAGATCATTTACTCCCCTATAAATAATTAAGCAGATCCTGAAGTTGAAACTCAAATACTTTGGCCACCTAATGAGAAGGAAGGCCTCACTGGAGAAGAGCCTAATGCTGGGAAAGATTGAGGGCAAGAGAAGAAGGGGACGACAGAGAATGAGGTGGCTGGATGGAGTCACTGAAGCAGTAGGCATGAGCCTAAATGGACTCCAGAAGATGGTAGAGGACAGGAAGGCCTGGAGGAACATTGTCCATGGGGTCGCAATGGGTCGGACACTACTTCGCAACTAACAGCAACAACAAATAATTAAGCAACAAGTCATTGGATAATGAGTCTTTGGGTGGCTATGTAATTTATATAAAGGGTTTCTTATAACATTTTTGAAATCACTACACTTGGATCCAGAAGATTGAAAGGAGAAATAACCACTCTTTTTTTGCAAAAAGAAAAAAAAGAAAAAGAAAATACAGAGGTCACTTTCTTTGCCAATCATAAGGAGAAACTAAAACTAGAAATAGGTAATGTTTTCTAAATTTTTGTTGGAGCAGCATTGGCTGAGCCAAGATGGGGGGAGTCAAGTAGGGAATTAGTCTGGAATCACTATGTAGGCACAAGGGCAAGGTACAGTCTGGCATAGGTGCATAGAGCCAATCTGAGAAATAGAATAAACAAGGAAAATTGTCTCTGGTGAATAACTTCTCAATATACATACAGCAACAAAATGATAGGTCATATATCATAGATTATAGTTACAATCATTAATCATAAGATACAAGTGATAAATAATAGATACCAATAGAGAAGGTAGAAGGAAAGATGAGAAGGATAATATCAATACAGCCCTAAATACAAGGGTAAATATCTTTAGCCCTAAGACAGTGCTGTGTGAATTAGGTGTTCAGCAGAGTAAAGGCACAGGAGAAAAAATATCTTTGTGTCTAATTGTTTTGGCATGCAATGCCTTATAACAGTGTCCACAGGGGGAAAGTTGAAACAGTTTATGTCCAGGATGTGAGGGATCTGAAGTTATTTTCTCAGCCCTCTTTCTGGTTTGTGCAGTGTACAGATCCTCAGTGGAAGGCAGGCTGGTTGCAGTTTTTTATGTACTGTAGTTCTAACTATCCATTGAAATGTGTACCTATCCTGTTTGGTTGCTATGCCAAACCAGACAGTTACTGAGGTACAAATGACAGACTAAATAACTTATTTGTAGAACTGTATCAGCAGATCTTGGGCAATTTGAGCTTTTTGGGTTGATGTAGGAAGAACATTCTTTGTTGTACTTTTTTAGTGATGGTTCTAAAGTTAGGTGAATCCTTGGAGATTTCTGTGTTATAGGCATAATCTAAAATTCCTGTGTTATAAGCATGAGCAATAAAATAGCTAACTGAACTCTTCAAATGTAGATCTGGTTGCTCCCAGCTGACAATCTTATTGACAAGTATATTATTTTAATACAGATTATTTAAAACATGAAGATCTGAATGATCAATATCTAGAGAATGTTGACAATTTGTGTAATCACTGGAGACACGAGAGTGGATTTTCAACACAGCATTTCCTACATGTCACACAACAATTTATTTTTTAAACTCTGAACTTTCAAAATCAATTTGCTTTAAAACAAAAACAAAAATCTACCCTGTGTAACATTTTTTTCTTTCTTGGTAGATTTGTTCTTTAAATTTAGCTATGGACAATTTACACTTTAAGGAATATGCAGGGGTGTCTGCTGGATATCTAAAAAACAAACAAACCTCAAAATGGCAGCCACAAGAAGTATTATGACACACATAAAAAACTGATAGGCTCAAGACACAGATGGATCTTTACAGACTTGAACATTGGGCCCTATCTAACAAAATGAAATTCAATTTAGAGAAAGGTAAAGTCTTACACTTAGGCAAGAAAACATATAGATTGGATGAAATCAGGCTTAATAGTAGTAACTGTGAGAAGGATCTTGGAGTCTTAGTGGAAACATTATAGCAGTGTTCCAATATTTGAGGAACTGTCACAGAGAGGAGGGGTCAACCTATTTTCCAAAGCACCTGAAGGCCAGACAAGGAATAATGGGATGGAAACTGATCAAGGAGAGATTCAACCTAGAAATAAGGAGAAATTTTTTGTCAGTGAGAACAATCAACCAATGGAATAGCTTCTCTTCAGAAATTGTTGGTGCTTCATCACTGGAACTTTTCAAGAAGAGACTGGACTGCCACCTGTCAGAAATGGTATAGAGTCTCCTGCTTGAGCAGGGGTTAGAGTAGACGACCTACAAGGTCCCTTCCAACTATTCTGTTCTGTACCTGATAAAGAATAATAAGTCTTTGGGGTTTTTAAAAAGAAGAAGCCCCAAAACTTGAAAAAAAGCAAAAAGGGAAACAATTGCTGCCTATCCTGGAAGAGGGAAGAGAGAGTTTGGCTAAACTGCTAGATACTAGGGTATGTAATTATTAAATTACTTGGAAATACCAGTGTATAATGTTTCTTTTAGTGTGGATTCTGTTGGTTGCTGGATATGAACTGACTATTTAATCTGCTGTAATATCACCGTTTTAGTGTTTTTACTGATTTTTTTTTCATTTTAATGTATTAACGTTTGACCACTTTTGTGAAAACTTTATATTTTTTATAACTGGCAGTTAAAACAATAAATACATTGTTTGTTTGTTTGTTTGTTTGATTGATTGATTGATTGATTGATTGATTGCAATATTTCAGAAAAATCCCATGAGTATGGCAGCAACAAATGTGAATGGATTCTTTGGAGCTATTTGCTAAGGGAATCAGCCAGAATGGTTCTTCCAGACATGCTTGTATTGTTTTTATGCTCACAGGCTTCCTAATCTTGCCAGATGTTAAACTAAAAGAAATCCCAGTTTAGGAGTTGCCCATATATTCTTATTTCTGTTTAATTCCATTGGGAAATTGATACATGATCATTTCGATTTGACTATATTAAAACAGAGTAATGGTCTTATTCCTTAGAAGCCACACATCAAGGTTTATGAAAAATAGCCTTCTTAAAATGAGAAGGGGGTGATATAAACAGGAAAAAAGATGAATTAGTGACATGGTAGTGATCTAACTACAAGCTCATCCCTGAGAGGTAGTGAATTCAGGGTACCAGAAGGAACATGAAATAGGGTAGGGTTCAGGAACATTTTGATGCTTAAGAGATGTACTTAACATCTTTGTACAGACTGTACAGTAGGTAGGCAATATTACCCACTTGGTCAGAGTGAGGTTTCCCAGCTATGTTTGCATGGTGTTTTACATTCTGTAATTGTGAAAGGTTTATTTCAAGGCTTACATCTTACATGTAATCCTCTCAAAACTGTGCCATCAATTTACTGCCTTTATAGGAAGAAAGAATTCTGGGAACTGAGAAAAGGAATTCAAGGGCCACAAGTTCTCCTGTGATTGCAAGTTGCCCATCTGAGCACTCACGGCCATCTGCAAGGATGAGTAAAAAAAGTCAAGATGGTAGCAGTGACATTAAAGGTATAGTCTTACATGTATTTTATACATGTAACAGGTCAGCCCTTGGATTATGCAGTCATTGCTGCCGTATAATCATTTATCACTTCCCTCCTGTAGATATGCCTGCCAGCACAAGATAATTATCTAAAGATTTTTTTAAAAACAAAGCAGAATAAGGGAAAAGGAAATAGTTAAGAGATGGTATTGAAATATTTGATGATATTTTATATTACAAATTCTGCAAATTTCCTTCTATAATCTTGCTGAACACAGGAACTAAACACACACACATTTGATCTCTTGGGTTATTCACCAATTATTCCCAAAATAGCCATTCAATGAAGATTGTATAGCTACCATATGCTGTGTGTGTTGACTGACAACTCTACTGAATAAAACAGCTGGTATATAATATTTAGCTTGATTATTTTACATGATCAGTTTAATTTCAGTGGGTACCATGTGGGCAGGCATCAAATAACTTAAGATCTGACAAAGATAATCTGCTATCTATTTAGCAGTTAGCAAATGGAATATTTCTCACTCAGTGGGAGTACCTGTGAATTGGAAGGCTTAATATTTCTATATTCATGAAATGGCTGCAGATATCACTGCTGAAAAGTATGGATATTATTGTGTAGATGGTTCTTTGCAGGCAATAAGCGAGACAGAAGGTTACAAACAGGAACATGCTTTATTTAGGCAAACATGAACAGAACTGAAACAGAGGCTGCTGCACAGCTACTTAGACAGTTGGCCACTAGGCGGCATCCAATAGGTTTAAAGGAACCCATTCCTGCCTCAAATCAACCAATGATCTTCTCGGAGACAAGAAGTCTGGCTTAGTCAGTGACCATTACACAGACACTCCATTGAGCAACCTTAAACAGTATTCAAACAGACACGTGAATCAGTTCAAGTAAAAATCCCAATACATTACACCCCTTCCCCCTAGAATATACACACATTATTTAAGAATATAATCTTGTAGACATTGTGGTGGTCTACATGACTGTTCAGAATGCCTGGGGGATCTAGGCTGCTCCGGGTCTACAAGCTTGCTCGCTGGGCTCGGTAGACCAAGACTCTTGGGTTCACCTGAGTCAGATTGACTTGAGTTCCTTTGGCCAGCCATTCCTGGTCAGCCCAAACCAAAGTCCAATGAGGTAGCTGTGTCAGCAAAGCTGCTGCCTTGTTTGGTTTGACCTTCCCCATCAGGAGACCCATGTTGCACTCCCAGACTATGACCATCTATGACCACCTCCTCATTGAAATCACTGAATGAGTCCTCAGAGCATGTGAACTGCTCTGTTGGGCTGCCAGTTGCCGGCTCTGGTTGTGGACCCACAGTAAGGTCCTCGCTTAGTGGCTGTTCTGCAAAATGCCTTCGCAGCTGATCAATATGTTGGCGAATGACTCACCCCCCATCCAGAGCCACCTCATAGGAAAGGGGTCCTGAGATTTTAACAATTTTACCTGGCACCCACAAGTTCCCATGCCCGTAGTTCCGGGCCCACATTCCATCACCCACTTGCAACCCCCTTGGAGCCTTTGGACATGTGGTGTCTGCTGCAACCTGGTCAAGATGTAACCTGTCCAGTTTTGTAATTAATCTTCAGCAAAGCTCTGCTGGGCTTTTGCCCATTGCTGTGCAAGGCGTAGTGTGCTGGCAAAGCAAGAAATCAGACAGCCTATGGTGCCAATCCCCTGAAACAATGCACTTGAGTGACTCTTTTGTTGTATGCACCATGCGTTCAGCCTACCCATTAGTCAAGGGGTGAAAAGGAGCCGAAATTGCATGCCTTATGAGGTTAGCACTCAAGAAGGCCTGAAATTCTGCAACTGTGACTGGGCCCCATTGTCCAAGACTAAGACGTCCAGCAGCCCATGTGTAGCAAAAAGCTTTCTAAGCACCTGGATAGTCCTAGCAGTAGTCATAGTAGATATAAAAATTACTTCCAACAATTTAGAGTGGCTGTCGACCACTATCAAAAACAGCTGTCCCTGAAAGGCCCAGCGATGTCAATGTGAATCCTTGACCACGGTGTATGAGTCTCCTCCCATCGGTGGACAGAGGCCTGTGGCATCTCTGGTCTGGACTGCTGACACGTGTAACATCTGTGTTCTTGGGCCTTGATAGCCTTATCTAACCCTGGCCACCATAGGTAGCTCCATGCCAATGCCTTCATCTGGACTATGCCCGGATGGCCCTCATGCAGAGACAGGAGCACACGGTGCCTTAATGAACAGGGGACAATAACCCTGCTCCCCCATAGAATGCAGCCCTTGTGAGCTGAAAGCTCATGTCTATGTGTGAAGTAGCTCTGGAACTCTGGTTCTGGGCTATTTTCCAGCCACCCTGTGTGAACCCATGACAACACCCTGCTTAAAATTCTGTCTGTGGCAGTTTCCGCAGCTACATCCCCAGCATGGAGGGAAAGTTCAGGCAAATCTTGAATTTACAAGATGCTTGCTGCTGCAGCCAGATCTGGCTCCATGTGTGGCAATGGCAACCTGCTAAGGCCATCTGCATGGCCCATGTCTTTGCTGGGTTTGTGAACCAGCCTGTAGCTGTAGGCTGACAAAGAAATAGACCACCTTAACATTCTAGGGGAAAATATTTGAGGCATCTGCCTGTCTATGGTAAATAACCCCAACAATGGCTTGTGGTCAGTGAAGACTGAATTCCCAGCCATACAAATAATCATGGAATTTTTTCACCCTGGCCACGATGGCCAGAGCCTTATTGTCACTCTGAGCATAATTGCGCTCAGCCAAGGACAATGTCCTTGAATAATAGGCAATGGGGACTTGAGTCCTATCATTTGACAAATGGCTTAGTACAGCCCCCACCCCATAAGGGGATGCATCACACGCAATGCATACAGGCAAGTTTTCATTAAAGTGCATAAGCACTGAATTTCAAGACAGTAGTGATTTTACTGCCTTAAAACTATTTTCCTGAACCTTAGTCCACTTCCACGGGGTGTTCTTGTCTAAGAGTCAGTGTGACAGCTCTGCCACTGCAGCCTTGTTAGGAAGGAATGCATGGTAAAAATTCAGGAGACCCAGGAATGCCTGGAGCTCTCCTTTGGATCTGGGGCTAGGTGCCAGCTGAATTGCCTTCAGCTTGGACTCTGCAGGATGGATGCCTTCGGCATCGATACGGAACCCCAGGAATTCAGTGGAAGGGACCCCAATCTTATACTTGTCCCTCTTCAACTTGAGTCTAGCTGTGCGGAATTGTTGAAGGACAGCTTTGAGCCACCTTGCTAGCATCTCAGTGGACTCACTGGCAATGAGTACATTGTCAAAATAGGGACAGACCCCCAGAATACCCTTGAGCATACGCTCCATAACTCCCTGGAAGATACCTAGGACTATGCTAACCCCAAATTGGAGGTGTTTGACTCTAAAAGGCCCCTATGTGTCACAATACTTTGTGTGGCCGCTGTAGCCTCATCTACTGGTAACTGCTGATAGGCCTGTGCCAAATCTAATTTAGCAAACATGGTACCCCCTTGCAGTGATGCCAAAATTAAATCAAATAAAATAAATAAATAAAATGTGACTAATGACTGGCACCGGGTACACGTGCTGCTGCAGTGCTTGGTTAATGGTGCACTTATAATCAGTGCACATGCTGATCTCCCCGTTGGCCTTAAGTGGTGTGACTATGGGAGTTTCCCATTCTCCCCCATCTACTGGCTGTAGTACCCCCTGACTGACTAGCTTGTCCAGCTCTCCATTGATTTTGTGTTTTAGTGCAAATGGCACTCAATGGGGCTTAATCCTAATGGGTTTTATGGAAGGATCAAGCTTAAAGGCTATCAGAGGGCCCTTGTACTCTCCCAGGCCTGTGTCAAAAACATCTGTAAATTCCTTGCATATGGCGCCAGGTTCATCACATGTGTCTGGTGGATCCTGGTTACTTGAATGCCCAATGCATCAAACCAGTCAAGCCCTATTAAGCTCATTCTCTGGCCCTCCACCACAATTACGTCTAGGCCCCCCGAAAACCCCATGAATTTTACGGCTACAGTGGCCTTGCCCTTGACGGCCACTCAGGAATTCTGGAAGTCAGTTAGAATGATGTCAGACAGCCTAAACCTGGCCCACCTCTTGCTGTGGTTGCACACGAACCGGAAAGTCTCAAGTGAAGACTTGAGCTGAGCCACTGAGCTGATACAACTGAGCCAGTGTCCAGTTCTATCCTGCAAGAAACACCTTGCAGCTTGACTTGAAGCCGAAGTTTTTGTTTAAGGGGATGGCGAGCTCCCATGTGGCAGACACTCCTGTGGCTGGAGCAGAACACTACTCTATGCTTCCCCGGGGCCCTGGTACCTCTCCTGTATGGCTCATCCGGTTGACAGTCCTTCTGGCAACCTCTACAGACAGCTGCGATGTGGCCAGATTTTCCACAGGCCCGACATGTGGCTGACCGCCACATCCCAAACATCAAAGGAAGGGAACTGCCTTGTAAAGAGGCTTCTGTTCTTTGTCTTGGTGCAATTGAATCTTGTTGACTTTGTGGTCGGAGTCGGCATCTTATCATTGCTCGGCGTTGTCATGGTGGACAGCTTATTCGTGTGGGGTGGTTTTGGCAGGCCACAACGCCTTCACGGGCCCACTGGATGCTTCGTATGCCATAACGTCTTTTAAAGCTTCTTGGAGTGAGACAGTCTCTTTCATGAAAAGTTCTTGTTGGAGCTCTCTACTCCTGAGTACACAGACGAGACGATCTCAGAGCCTTTCTTCCAAGTCCGCGAACTGACAAAGGCGCGAAGCTTGTCTCTGTGGCCGTATCTCTGGGTTACTGTAGTCACTGTTCGAAGGCATGCCTCCACGCTATGACCGACAGCTTCAGTTGGAAATGGTCGCTGAGCCGTCTCTTCAGGTCTGCATAAGTCAGACTCCAGCTGTGCTGGTGCAACTAAGTTCTCTGCAATGTTGAACATTGCAGGCCCACAGACACAAAGAAGTGTTGCGGCCTTCAGGCCATCTTTGGCTACTTGGTTTGCTCGGAAGTAGTTCTCCATTCTTGAAATGTAGGACAACCATCTTTCTGGGTGCATGACATCGAATTCTTCGAGCTTTCTGACCTTTGACATGGTGAGAAGTCTTTGCGGCTTGTGTCTCGCGTTGCCTCGTGCTGCTTGTTTCTTCATAGGCCCTGGGACTGGTCCTCAGGGTGGGTGGTCTCTAGCGTGGCTTGCTAGGCAGACTGGGGGGGGAATGCAGTCCTTGCCAGGCGCTGTGACTTCAGGCTCTTGTGAAGAAGCAGCATTCCACCTTCATCGTCAGTGTTGAATGAGGCAATAAGCAAACAGGTTGCAAACAGGAACATGCTTTATTTAGGCAAACATGAACAGAACTGAAACAGAGGCTGCTGTGCAGCTACTTATATGGTTGGCCACTAGGCAGCAGCCAATAGGTTTAAAGCAGGGGTCAGCAACCTGAAACAGTGAAAGAGCCATTCGGAACCGGTTCCCTCACAAAAGGAAAAACTGGGAGCCGCAAAAAAATGTGTGCACATGCGCATACATCGGTACATGCGCAGAACAGGGTTTGACTGAAGAGTGGAACCAAGGCGAGATATGCACCTACCCGGCATATTTGAATTCATTGGTTGAACTTTTTTAGTCCCACTTTTTTTTTTGGACTGCACATGGCAGAGGACTGGGAGCCACAGAAGACAGCTGAAAGAGCCGCAGGCGGTTCCGGAGCCACGGGTTGCAGATCTCTGGTTTAAAGGAACCCATTCCCGCCCCAAATCAACCAGTGATCTTCTTGGAGACAAGAAGTCTGGCTTAGTCAGTGATTGTTACACAGACACACCATTGAGCAACCTTAAACAGCATTCAAACAGACACGGGAATCAGTTCAAGTAAAAATCCCAATACATTACAGATATATTTGCAGGTTAGCCTAATGATTATCCAATTCTGAGCAGAAGCTTCTTTTTTAATGATTTTTCTCACACAGAGGAATGGACTTTTGGAAGACTTTCCTTGTTTTTCCATGAATAAATTTTCAGATGTCATTATAAAGATGGTCCTTGACTCTTTTAACAGCTCTCTGAAATTACTTGTTGACTTCCTTCTTGAGTTGTTTTCCTTTGCTTTGGCTTGTCTTCTTTTAGCAGTTTCCACCATTTATTTTGACTTCTAGCTTGCTTCTTCTTCTTTGTTTGTTTCTTGACCTTTGATAGTATCTTTTCGTATTCAGCCTTAAAATTACTTCAATTTCATTCCAGAGTTCTCCTGGTTTTCCACCAATGTTATTCAGAACTTCAAAGCAATTTCTGAAATCTTCCTTCAAAATAGTATGCATATGTTCAAGATGTATGCATATGTTATGGGCATTATGTTTACCTTATATGCAGCTCTATCATTCATCTCTATTGTATTTGTTTCCTGTGTCACACTGCTACTCCACATGAAACATCGCAGTATGGAAACTGGTTAGCTTTAGTTTTCACTTTTACCTTGACTTGGAACTTGCACATGAGTGGTTCGTGATCTATTTCACAGTGGGCCTCTTTGTTGAAGTTTTCCACCTTCTTATCAGTTTGATTTCTATTAACTCCATCTGGTGATGTGCATATATATATAGGTGTCATTTTAGTTTTCTGAAGACTGTATTGGCAATGAAGAAATAACGAGATTAGCAGAAATGTGTTTAAATCATTCTCCTATTCATTTCTGTTCTTAGGTCATAGCATCCAACCTTTTTTATCTTTTTCCTATTTCAACATGGTATTCTAGTCTCCAGTCACAAAATGTGAAAGGGTAATCTGGACTCTCTGACTGATAGAGATACTTCTCAAGCAATTAATGCATCTAATCCTCTTGGAGATAATGATAGAAAGTATTACTTGTATAAAATATGATTTCTCCCTACAAGTATGATTTTAATAATTATGTCAATCAGTAATTCATATTCACAATTCATCTAAGGACATCATTAAGTGCCTTTATATCCATATTGATTACATAAATATTGCATTACTTTTGTACTGTGTAATTAATTTTTTTTTAATCCATACCAATGATTCAACAACCATTAACGCTAAAAGAGCAGTCCTTTGAAATTTGGGCAGTACTGATCTTTGGTTAATTAATCCATCAATGGTTATAGGGAATTTTTGACTTTTGGGTTCTGAAGTTTAAGGTAGTACTAGGTTTTAAGATCATCTTACCACATTGTTATTTTCATGTTGACCTAACATTTACTCAAGTATCCAGGGACATTTCCAAAAGGAGGGCAACATTAATAAAATATATTTGCAGCTGTAATTGTTTTTCTTTCATAATGGATTTTTTAAAAATAAAGTAAGTGTGAATTATAGTGAAGAATATTTATTATAAAAGCCCACAAATATGTAGAATAATTAGAGAATAAATGCTTTCATGTGGCAGTGGTACCCTTATTGTGTTCAGATAACAATTGAATTTCTGCATTTCTTCCTCTATAAGATTGGTTGCTGTTTTGTTTAGGAGTGGTATTTTTTCCATCTAGTTTCTATCAGCTAGAGTTGTTATTAGAATAAACTGAGGATGCTTAGAAACTTTTTTTGGAGATTGTAGAATGAATATATGTTGCCACTGGAATACTTTGGTATCTGATTACTATCTGAATATTCAGAAGAAAATGTTTGTTAACATTGGGCCTTTTTAGTTTAAAACTAAATGACAGTGATAGTTGTAAACAAACTTTTGTGCCATAGTTCCTTTGGTACTTAAATGCATAATGAAGATTCTAGAGAACCAGAAATTCCAAGGAGTTTTAAGAAATTTACTAGGGGTGTCTTAACCTTATGACCAATGATCAACAGATAGACAATCTCTGCTTATGAAGAATATCTAATTCTTTTTCTTGTGGTCATTTTTCCTGCTTAAAAAAATTAATACTTTCTAATTTCATTTGCAATACTACTAAAAACTTGAAAATTAAAAGTCTGAATGTGAGTCTCTTTTCCACATGTGAGAAATGCTGTTTTAATTCTGTTTTTTTTAACTTAATGTATTGGATATGTTGTAAACTTTTTGGAGTTGGGCAGCCTTAATAAATAAAATAAAATGAGAATTAGCACAACTATGGATTACCAGTGGTCTTTTGCTTTCCTCCTTTAGTCGGGATACTTAATATACCTATTAACTAATTATTAATATTTGTAAGTCTCTGGAGGAGGGTTTGTTTTTTTATGGAAGAGCAGAAAAAGAAGAATATACAATAGCATGGAAAAAATGCAGGAAAGAAAAAGTTCATTGATTTGCTTAACTCAGGCTTTTGTCAGAAGGATGAAGCCCATCTGTAGCAAAAGGAAAAGATATTAAGGGGATCTTTAGAAAGCTGCTCTGGTACAGATGGTTTAAATGAGCCTTAAGCTTATTTCCTTTTAGAAGAAAAACTGTTCATGGATGTAAGCCATAATTGATCATAACAAGCACGTACTATCTATAAATAACTTAATCAACATTCAGCAAGTAGTTGCGTAAATGAACCCATCTACACATTGCACCTTATAATAAGCCACTACAAGACTAATGACTTATTATTGCCATAGGCAATGAATGATTAATTAGTCCATTCAATTTTTAAGAGTTTAATTGCTACCTTTCCTATTTTCTGAAGGTTATGAACAATTAATGCTATGTTGTCATATTTATATTAATAAATATGTTTACTAGCAATGAAATTAAGCTACAGAGAACATCTAAAAATCAAATTGTGTGGTACATAATAATACTTGCTACAGAATTATTAAGTTTTTTTACTTTTTTGAATTTTTTGAAAATTGATTTTGAAAGATATAAGGGAGTCCCTGTAAATGATATTTTTCTGATTTTTAGTCTTTTGTTTTGCAAGCTTAAGCTCCTATTGCCTCATGTGGTTTATGCCAGCAGGATGCTAAACTGAGTTAACAGCATTCTGTCTCAGCTGAGACACTTGGGTAGGAATTTGCAAGGTATTCAATCTAGATTGGAAGCTACATTGGAGGAAATGGACCACTAGAGCCTTGGTGGAGCAGTGGGCTAATGCCTCCTTAAGTAACACCAGCTGCCTGCAATTAGTGCAGGCTCGCATCCCACCAGGCTCAAGGTTGACTCAGCCTTCCATCCTTCTGAGGTAGGTAAAATGAGGACCCAGATTGTTGGAGGCAATTAAGTTGACTTTGTAATAATGCCGCTTGGGGTGTGTGGAAAGCCCTAATAAGCAGGCATATACATAGAATGAAGGCTACTGCTAAGCTTGTAAGCCGCCCTGAATCTTCGGAGAAGGGCGGGATATAAATGGAATTAAAATAAAATAAAATAAAATAATGAATTATTCCACCCCTGGGGTCTCCCAACATTCTGTTCCAGAAAAACAATGGCCAATCCTTTCCTTCCAACAGACAGGTCTTATTGGACATATATTCTTTGATATGCATTAGAACGTTAATTATTAATTAATTACAGAACATAGAATAGATGGCTGCCGATCTCATATAACGATCCTAGGCCGTTTATAACAATCAATAAAACTAAGATTAAAAACAGAACTGCCTTTCCATACCAAGCACTGGACTAGCAGCCTATTTTACTCTAGCCCAATGCTTGGGGGAGGAACTAGGTATTCATGGCCTTTCAAAAGGCTAAAAGGCAGCCATGTTTTAATGCATTTTTCCTCAAGTAGCTGGGAAAATGATGAAGTTATTTAAAACAAAAACTGCCCAGCTGAAAAGTAGTCAGTTGGGGAAAAAATAACTAAAATCCCCAAAACAAAAAATATGTTGAGCTTCAAACCTGGATGTTCATGTAACACAAGTGTTATAACTACTGTATCAATAAGAAACAGCTGCTGCAACAGATTCTGCAGCTGATGTTATTGAAGAAATGTAGAATATTGGCAAGTTTTTCTGTCCCTATAAGGCATGTCAAACTTGCGATGTCACGTGACGTTGTGCAACGTATCACGACTTTTTTCCCCATTGCCGGCAATGGGATGGGCGCAGTTTTAATATGATGTATCCGGTCTGCGGGCTGGCAGTTTGACATGCCTGCTATAAATAGTCAATAGAGTGCAGGGCCTAGCCTAGAAGAAAGTAAATTGCATCCAGGTATACCTGAGCTGACCAAATGAGAAGAATATTTTGAATACAGTGCAGAAAAACATGGCTGGTGATAGCATTTGTGATGAGTGGCTATATGGGGAAATATGTATTAAGCCTGTTATCTATTTCTGCCATCTGAAAAGTATTGCTGATTTATATTTGAAATGGGGCAACCTGGCAGTATAGATAAGTCCTTAGGTTTTTGCTTTTATTGATGGGTCAGAAATATAGACTCAGTATGTTACTGACTTCATTTTCCATCAATCAATTGCTGCCTTTGGTGTTCATGGCAAATGCTTTTGTGCTGGCCCTGTTAACATGGTAGGAAACTTAGTTTAAATCCCAGCATTCTGAATATGGGCAAAAGGCTAATCTTATTTTTAAATTCTATATGATGGGGACAGATTTAACTCTGAGTGAATGGAGCTCTAGCACAGACTTTGGCTTAAATTTTCATTGCTCCAAAACTAGAGCTGGAGTGGCAAGGTTTCAATTTTTTCTTTTTCCTCTGTCTTGTCTGTCTCTGAGATATTGTATCATTCTCTGTATTCTGCTTCTGCTGGCTCTTCTAGCTAATAAATTAACACAGAATATTGCTAGCAAACCCTAATTCCAGGCAAACCAGTTTGTCCCAATGATAAGGTGATCCTTTTGAAGAGCGGTCAGGTTTTCCATCAGCTATGACAACTGCACTCCAGAAAACCCAGGAGTGAAAGAAAACAAAGGTATTGCACCTCTCCAGAGCAATTTTTTAATTCTTCTGAGTTATGTCAGAAGATGTAATACTTTGCTAATATGTCCTGTCCAGTCTGGCATCCCAATGTTAGACAGTGAGATTCTTACTAGGAGACGTCGAATTTGCCACCTATCTATACTAGCCTGTAACTTCACAAAATTCAATGCATTTTCCAAGTGTTGGAATGTAGTTGTTCTCCTTGTTTGCTGACATAGCTTGGTTAGAACCTTTACTGATTTTTCTAATACTTATTTTATTTTTTATTTTATTTTAATTCCATTTATATCCCGCCCTTCTCTGAAGACTCAGGGCGGCTTACAAGCTTAGCAGTAGCCTTCATTCTATGTATATGCCTGCTTATTAGGGCTTTCACACACACCCCAAGCGGCATTATTACAAAGTCAGCTTATTGCCCCCAACAATCTGGGTCCTCATTTTACCTACCTCGGAAGGATGGAAGGCTGAGTCAACCTTGAGCCTGGTGGGATGCGAACCTGCACTAATTGCAGGCAGCTGGTGTTACTTAAGGAGGCATTAGCCCACTGCTCCACCAAGGCTCTTATCCACAGTAGTTACTTACAGTGGGTATTCTATAGCCTTCCAACTTGGTTCTGACCAGAGTGCTGATTTATCTTCTAGTATTAGAGATATTAAGTAGGGAATATTTTCTAAGGTATCTTGGATGTTGATGTCTCTACTAGACAAAATTTCAGAATAATCAATTCCATATTTATTTATAAATTTTATATGGTATTCATCTCACACAAAATGACTTTTGTGGCATAAAATGATCAAATAAAATAACAAATATACAAAAACATATAATTTTAATATTTTATATACAATATAAAATATTAAAAATAAAATATTATTCAAAATTATACAACCACAAGGCATGGAGACAGTGAATAGTGGATAGTATAAGGTACATGGATACATGGCAGTTTTGGAAGGGAATCTCATTGCTGGTATATGCTGTGCACCTTTGTAACTCTCCAGTGGTTAAAAAGCTTTAAAAAATAGCTTATTTTATTTTGTTGGTATGCATATTGGGTTTTCTAGGGATTAAGCTATCCAACTGGAATTTCCTGTCTTTTTCCTCAAGGAAATAGGAAGAAAAAAGATAATGTCAGTCAACTCCAAGCAGTCATGGCATGGGTTGGCTATGACTGTGTTTGGGACTAATCCTCACTATATGTCTTTTGGGTCTTTGTGTATATATGACTTGAAAGCTAAATTGGTCTCTTGAAAATTACAGGAAGATTGGATTTATTGCTTTGCTCAAAGAAATATCACTCTTTGCTTGGTATTTCTTTGGAAAAAAGGAATATTGTTTGGTCAAGTGGATGCTCCTGGTTCCAGAAGGATCATAGCTCACTCTGCATTGGGACACAGAAATTGTGTACTTGGCAAGTGTACCTCTTGTGTGCCTGGATTTCTTGCAACAGACAAAATTTGATAGGCTTGCAAACTATAAGCCTGATTGGGACATAGCTTCTGCTTCAGTTATCCTTAGTATTAAAAGACTATGGTAAAGTATGGCAAAATGTGCTTTCATTAGCTTCAGTATCTTATACCATAAATGTCTTTAGTTATAATTCCTGGTTTGGGATATTTCCCAATGATGTACAGCAAAAGTGATTCAGTAAGGAACATTTCCCAGAAGTATGGCAGTTTGAATCTTACCAGCTCAAGGCTGACTCAGTCTTCCATCCTTCCAAGGTCAGTAAAATGAAGAGCCAGATTGTTGGAAGCAATAGGCTGGGGGTTGACTCTGTAAACCACTTAGGGAAAGCTGTAAAGCACTGTGAAGAGGTATATGAGTCTAAGTGCTATTGCTATTGCTATTTTTTATGTTCATAAGACTATAAAAAGTAGAGTCCGTTAAAGGAGGGAACAAAGATATTGATCTGAGAATTTGATTTTCTTTCTTCTTCTTTTTAATCACCCCAGATGTAAACTAAGTTTAAGATTTACATAAAACACGAGCAAGGATATAAATTTTATTTTACCAGTTTAGAGTACTCTTTAATCAAGTCACATTTCTCTTTAAATATAAATGATGGATTAACTAATTTAATATTTACTACATGCACTTGGATTACAAGTACATGCACAGAACTTTTTTTTTAAAGCAGATGAGAGCAGTATTAACTGCTTAATTTTAAACAAACTATGATAGGGTCTCCTTGGTAATGCTGAAAAAAAACCCAAAGCAGTTGCATCTAAAATTAATACATCTAATTAACATCTAAGCCCTCTGTTAATGTAGGCCATTTGCTAGAAAAGTGCTGAAATAAATGGGCTTGTACAAGGTGAGTTAGAAATAAGTACACAAATAAGCAGTAGACAATGAATTTTGAAAATATGATTTCACATATCTGAAGTAATCTGAGTATATAAAAATAATCTGCTCTGATTTTTTTTAAAAAAATCATATAATATAATGAGGACCCAGATTGTTGGGGGCAATTAAGCTGACTTTGTAATAATGCCGCTTGGGGTTTGTGTAAAAGCCCTAATAAGCAGGCATATACATAGAATGAAGGCTAAGCTTGTAAGCCGCCCTGAGTCTTCGGAGAAGGGCGGGATATAAATGGAATCAAAATAAATAAATAAAAATAATATGAGATAGATTTCTAACAAAAGTCTATGGGTTCTGGTATATAGGGAGGAAGGAAGGAAGGAAGGAAGGAAGGAAGGAAGGAAGGAAGGAAGGAAGGAAGGAAGGAAGGAAGGAAGGAAGGAAAAAAGAGAAAAAATCAGGCAAAAAAATACACACGCAAGAAAATTATTGGAAGTTATTAACTGTGTCTCAAGTTTGGTACTATCACACACCTGAAAAACTAAAAAAGGCAGCTTGTTCCACAGTTCCTGTCCACTTCATGGTTATTTCTTTTCGGAGTTTTAATACTCTATTTTAATAAACTGACACAATCCTAATTAATAGTCTGTGGTCCAGAATAATTGTGAAGTGTATCTCTCTTTTGAATAAAAACAAATTAGTGCTAAATAAGATATAAAGTTCTAATTACATAAAATGGAGCTCCAGTATAGAAATGATATAGCTATATGCTTTTAGAAATAAAGTAGCATGATTATAGAAAAACTAGATTAGTCTAATTATGAAGGTTTGATTCTGCTTTGGCTGCTAGCACCAAGGTTATTAATAGATTGGTACCCAAGCTAGAAACGGAATTTGATTCTGGACTATGCAAAACACATTTACCACATTGGTTTCATGGTTTTGAGTGTGTCACTATTTTTAAAATATATTCAGTAGCTCCATCATATGGTGTTGACTGCTGCAAAGAGAGCAAAGGACAGCTATTTGAGCTGAAATTCTCATATATCTATAAATTTGCTGCTTGCTTGGCCTTAATCTCCTTGCAAGTTAAATTAAAACAAAAAAAACAAGAAAATAAAACCTACTTCATCATAACTGGCATTTGTAAAATACCCTTCACTTCTTCTAGTAAGTGTTCTGCAGAGAACTAGAATGTTTTTAACAGCCTGAACAGGCCTTACCATTGTCATAATAACTGATTGCAATGATCTAAATCAAGAAAAAAAAATTATTTGCAATGAAGTTTCCAAATTAAAATAAATGTTTGACTGTTAAGACAATGAGTTTTGGCACATGAAAAGCTAAGTAGAATGAGACCACAAAGTATTACTTTTTTAAAAAAAACCACAGAAGGAATCCAGAGGACTGACCACACCTACAATATATTTGAAGGAATGGTTTGCTCTCAAATCTAAGGAGCACTTTAAATTTCTAAGATCACTTTTAGAAACACATATACAAGTATATAAAATGTTACCTAAAATGTCTATACTATTTTAAAAACAAAAGGAAAATTGGGCAGTTATGAAGTGTAGGAGTTTTTTGGTCCCACTGGTCTCCAATGGAGAATGAAGCCTATATGAAACAGATTGTGCTTAAATCTCTCATACCATCTTTATCCATATTTATGAACAATGTGAAACGTAATACTTCAGTCACTATAGGATTTGCATGCAAGCATTTCTATTCTTTTTAAAAGAGCAATATGCTACTGCATACAGAAATTACCTCTTCTTATTTATCTTCCAAGCATCTGTATGTAGATTGGTTCATTAATAAACAATGGGTATTTATTATGTACTGTCATAATAATTTGTTTTATAAAACAAAGGAATGTTCAGGCCTATTATCTATGCTTCACTTTAAGAACTGTCAGTACTAGCCATAAATATTTTTTTCCTTCATCTAAAAATGCAAAACCAATGGACAATCATTACTTAAAGGCTTAAGTTATTGAAAGAAGAAAAATATATCTATATCCTTTTGCCATATACCAGAAGAAATATGCTTACTTTTCTAGCACTCCTTCTTTACTGAAATAATTTTTTTAAAAAATTAACACTTGGTAAAAGTTATCATTTACTATTGTAGAAAGGCCAGAACTAACTCATAGTCTCCAAATGGACAAATCTAAACAGAATAGATTACTTATTAATTATTTAATTGATTTTATCTTGCTATTTGTTTTTAAAAAAACACTTAAGGCAGTTTACAAGAAATAATTAAATATGTATCTACTATATTTATTTTTGCATGTGCTGAATGACCATAGTAACCCTTTTATTTGTAATGGAATCTTTCCATTTATTTCAAACAAGATTTTTATGTTTACATAAAATAGATTTTCAAGCACAATAAGCATCAGGAGAACTTCATGTCCTCCTGTATTTTATTTATAAAACTACACACATGCTTACACACAAGGAATAATTGACTGAGCACTCACCTACCCATATATTATGTTGATGGCTGTTCTTTGGATGCTGTGGTGAATAAAATTAGTCTAAATAGTTGCCTTCAAGGAAGTTTATTTTCTTTAAAAACAAACCAAAACTCCCTGTTCGTAAGATGTTTAACCACCAAAAAAATAATAATTGGATTTATTATAAAAAAATTGCCTACATTTTAACTTCTCCACAATACCCAGACGTAGAATTGCTCCAGCAGAGAGGGAACTAGATGGGAGTATTGCTGGCTATTACAAGCAATGGTGGTGAGTATTTGAAGAACATTTTGTAAAAAAACCTCATTTTTTCATAAAAGTGTGTGAATTCAGTCAAGTTCTAATTATAACTTGTGGCTGCTGGATATTGAATTTAGGAGAAAAAACATGTGATTCAGAAGAAGCTAAATCTCCAGCTGACTGAGAATGGAGGAAAGCCAGGGCAGGCAATGTTTTTCCTGCCCAGTTCAGGGGAGAATGAGAATTAACTAGCTTATGCTATCCTTCTATTTAGTTTATTGTTTTGTTCTAATAGCCTCAATATGATAAAAGATGGACAGCATGTTCCATAAAGAAAGTGCAGATAATTAAAATTCCATTTTATCCTGTCATCTTTCTTTGATTTTACATTCTTTCTTCTAACCAAGGCTAAATAAATCGACACTGAGCACATTTTGTTTTCAAATATTCTTACCTTCAAGTTTGAAAATCTTCTATAGCAATATATAGTGCTATTGGGTTGCTTAGTACTTTTCTGAAGGGAGCCAAAATAATGTTGTTACTTACCAAGGAGCGATAATACATAAATCTCTCAATTCATTAGTGTTGGAGAAGGAGTGGCCGAGACTGGGAGCAGGGTAAAATGAAGGAAAAGCCTAGAATCCCTATGTAGTCACAAATATACCAATTCTAATCCACTGTGAATTCTGTTGACCCTTATCTAACTTCTACCTGCTAACCACTTATTTATTTTTATTTATTTATTACATTTATTTATTATCTTACCACAGGGTAACTCTGGGTGGCTAGTTAAGAATATTGCATGAGCTATAAATATTTGTGCAATAAATATTGATTTGTGCTTAGATTGTAAGCCGCCCTTCGGAGAAGGGCGGGATATAAATGAGATTAAAATAAATAAAAAAATTAATTAGAACTTCACATATGTTTCTGGTCTTTCAAGCCTGACAATTATGTATGTCAGGAATATTGACTCATATTTTTAGATATGTTTGTCACAAAATATTCTACAGAATCTTCCTGAGTACTGTATATCTAGTGAGGTTCTGTCCATCACACTATTTGTACTATGGTTTCTCAAAATATTTTATAACCTAACAGACCACTAGATTTCAAAGAGATTTGCCATTTATTTATTTGTTTGGTACAAAGCAAGGTCAACACTGCTATGAGCAGGTCAATCCTTTATTAACTGTTGTTCTCAAAGCTGCTCTTGGAGTTTTGCTTACACCTGCCCACCTGTTACAGAGAATCACAAATATTTATGACCTGCTCTTCTCTATCATAGAGAACAGGGAACAATAGCTCACTGTTACTTTTCAAATGATGCAATCTCATTTTGAAGCTCTTTCAAAATTATAACATTATGAGGAATTATGATAAATTAATATTTGTAGCATTTTGTAATCTTCTGAAATGCTTCTCTTCCTTAATTCTAAATTCCAAAATGCATGCTAATATTTCCCTAATTTTAATGACAATTGTATCACCTGATCATGAGGATGGCACGATGCCCAGAAAATGTTTCTGTTAATTACCACAAAAATGAGCTACTTTTTGGACTGTCTCCAGTATGAAGGTCCTAGTATACTATTGTTAAAAATTAACAATTAACTTCTATTAAATACAACATGAAGGACAAGCATGGTGTGCTTGTCTGTAGAATAACAACAACAGTTAATAGGCAATAAGGACCCCCATCTCCATTTGATTGTGCATTTAAAGCTAAAAAAAATCCTCCTTTAAAAAACATCAGATTTTTTTTCTCCCATTGCATGAAAAAATAGCAATGAAACAACACAAATACTTACTATTTTCTACTTCCCTGAGGTGTTCTTCCTCCTGAGCATGAAGAATGAATTGAATATGTTAAAAATCACCTTTCACCTCTGGATGCACACACATAATATGGAGATGCCTTTTTAAAAGATTCAATAGACATTCATTATGCAAGGAAAATTTCTGCTTTTCCTTATAAAACAAGGAATGAAGCCTCTAAAGAAGTTGATGACAATGCATCTCAATTGGGTACATCCCCAACCCTCAATGGGGAACAAAAGTTACATAGTGCTATTTTCTTTTTCAGAATACTAGTATTTACTTCCATTTGCCATCAAATGTAGTGGATAAAGAGCAATGAAGATACTTGATACCTTTTCTCAGTTTCACTCACTGCATGTTCAGCGTGGTTAATCTGGCCTACAAGAGTGGACCGATATTTCTAATATCTCTAATAAAAGTTTCTAAAGATCAGTCATTATAGACAGGGCTCTTGTTACTCATTGCAGAAGATATATTTTTGGAATAACAATTACATAAATTGTATAGAAATAATAATATTGTAGATATCCCTCCTCATCTCTGAGCTTGTGCAGATTCTGTTTTGGTAGATAGCATAGGTCAAAATATGAAGATAAATAAAATAATCAAAATAATAGAATGCTGTAACAAAAAAGCATAACATTTTCTACTTTAATCTGTCGTATGCTAACTTTCCTTGACTATGTTTCTCAATAAAATATAACTTATATACAAGAATACGTCCACTCTTACGGTAAGACCTTAGAATTAATATTTAAGATTCTATAGCCTAGAGCAGGGGTCAGCAACCTGAAACAGTGAAAGAGCCACTCGGAACCGGTCCCCTCACAAAAGGAAAAACTGGGAGCCGCAAAAAATGTATGTGCATGTGCAGAACAGGGTTTGACTGAAGAGTGGAGCCAAGGAGAGATATGTACCTACCCTGCATATTTGAATTGATTGGTTGAACTTTTTTAGTCCCACTTTTTTTTTTTTTGGGACTACACATGGCAGAGGACTGGGAGCCACAGGAGATGGCTGAAAGAGCCGCATGCGGCTCCGGAGCCGCGGGTTGCAGACCTGTGGCCTAGAGGTTTCAGAAACTCAATTTCATGACATGGTATGCAGGAAAAAGGCTTAAATGAAACATTTAACCTACATGAAAATAAATAACAAAGGAAACTCCTTCTCAAGTTTCTCCTAGAAAATGATTGGAGTATTTTCTAGTCAACACTATGAAAACACATAAAAGGGAAACACATTATATAAAAAAATGAAATCTAAAAAATTAAGTAGGTATTTTGCATTTTCAGAAAAACAACATAAAAGAAATTCTACAAAAAAACAGAATAAGAAAATACCTGCATGATGACAAAGTGTAGTCCTGAATTTGGATAAGTACGGTAGAAATTTGTTTGAAATTTCTTACTTTATATATAATGTAAAGCTATTAAAAGATTGTTACACAAAAAAGATTGCAAGATGCAAAATCTGTGACTTGTACTGATTTTCATGATGGTGCTTATGTAATCAAAAAACAAGAACACATAAAAAATTCACTGATTATCTCTGTTGTTAGTTTACATATATACTAGTATTTCCAAACTTCAGCACAAATTTACCCAAATGAAATGGAAAAATGACACAATTTGAATAAAATACCAGTTATATAAGTAGCCTAAATATAAGTTGTACTTTAAACTTCCGAAATTACACACAGAAAAATATTGGGCACACTTTGTAGAATTAAGCTATCTATAAATTTATAATATAATAATCAAACTTTTCAATATATTAATAGTAACATTTGTAATAGTATAATCCAAAAACCAGATTACCATTAATAATCAGATAAAAAATAAATGTATCACATTCTTAAGCACTTATATTAAAGGTACCCTATTAAATTCTGGAAAATACTTAAAAGAGAACTTAAGCTTTGTTTAAAATGGATAATTTTTTATTTTTATTTTATCTTTTATATTTTGTTCTGATTATAGTTTTACAGTATTATAATTGTATTATATCACAGGTTTTTGTATTGTAAACTGCTGCAAGTCTTCTGCCTTGCTTTCACAAACTAATATGTATATAAAATCCAATGTACTTTATTTTGAAAAGTATGTGGCTATATAAAATGTAATTTGTTCTACTGCCTGCTTTAGCAGGAATAGTTTTTAAATAGGGTATTCTTAAAAAAATGAAGAATTTTCAGATTGGATAGAGTAGGACTGATAAGGACAGCACTTCCTTTAAAAAAATGATACAGTATTCTTTATAAATCTTTTTAAAATCACTTTGATACTTCCAGGAATGAATTTGTAAATGCAAACAATGTTATAAAATTTGAGGAAAAAAAGACAAAGATAATTACAAAAAGATTGATATTAGTGCAAAATCACCAGGCTTTTAAAAATGTAAATATATAATTAAAACATGCAAGTCCCTACCCCATCTCAGATGTAGCAATTTATTTATTGAAACTCACATATGACTAGCATATCTTCCTTCTAGGAATTTCTCAGGAAGCAACATTTTCAAATCTGCTTCCAGGAGAATTGGTAGTGGATTCTTTTACATCTCTAGTTCTCTTTATATTCATTTCTTTTCTTGGAAGGTATAAGAAAAAAAAGAGAGAAAAATAACTTCTTGGACTAAATTTAAAGCAAAACTTATTATCATCTTTGAAAAAGATAATCAAATCTTTTTTAAAATCAGCCAAGTAAAGTTAACCTTTGATTATAACTCTATATTCATATATTTTGAAGTTCAGTTTGCAAAGATATCAAAAACCACATTTAAAAAATTGCAAAATAACAGTATAGATACTTTAATTCCACAAAGTTGGTATAGACATCTTAAATTGACATCTTAAAATTATGCTGATTGTTGTAATACAACATTAAGAAACATCTGGAAATTAAACCAAAAGTGGTGAGGGAAAAATCCAGAGAAAGAAATATTTTGGGAAATATTAAAAAGGCAGAATATATTTCCCCAAAGGCAGAATATATTTCCCCAAAGAATTTTAAAAGCAGAACCCCCCCCCAAAGTCTCTCTGCCCCAAACAGAAACCAGGTCTGCAGAAATGCAGATGTGATAATCTTGTCAGAAAGACTGGAGTCAGGAAGCTGGGATTAGAAAGAAAGATCCCTAGAATCAACAATCCCTCACACCAAAAAAAAATCCAACAGTCATCAGCCACATCCCCAGGGAAGCAGGATATGACCTTTGGGACATAATAGGATTAACCCACCACCATCATCAGAATAGCAGAAAGGCACACTCAGACTCAGGTCAAAGTTCATGCCACAGGAACAACTCCAAATAAAAGCCCAAGAAGGTATAAAAACATGGGGCTACCCTTGAAGACCACTCGGAGGCTCCAGCTGGCACAGAATGCAGCCACGAGAGTTGTGTCGGGGGTCTCCCGATACTCCCGTGTTACACCTTTGCTCCGCGAGCTGCATTGGTTGCCAGTTGTCTTCCGGGTGAGGTTCAAGGTGTTGGTAATGACCTACAAAGCCCTCCATGGCATGGGTCCAGAATACCTTGGGGAGCACCTGCAGCCGGCGTCAACTTCCCTCCGCCCAGTACGCTCCCACAGAGAGGGCCTCCTCAGGGTGCCGCCGGTCAAAGAATGCCGACTGGTGGCCCCCAGGGGGAGAGCGTTCTCTGTGGGCGCACCGGACTTATGGAATCATCTTCCGGTAGAGCTCCGGATGGCGCCCGACCTCCGCTCCTTCCGGCGCGACCTTAAAACCCATCTTTTTAAGGAAGCGGGCCTGGCCTGATGGGACGGGGTGGGTTTTGTTATTATGACGTTAATTTTAAATCTGTACTATGGGCATTGTTTAATCATGTTTTAATTAATTTTAACTTTTGTATCTGTCTTTTACGTATTGCCCTGTTAACCGACCTGAGTCTCTTGAGAGAAGGGCGGTATATAAATTAAATAAATAAATAAATAAATAAATAAAACCAAGTCCCTACTACATGTGGTCAGTTTCTTTTCCAGAGCCATCTTTCTGTCTGGCTCTCCTCTTCAATAAACTACAAACTACAACCTTCTTTCTAAAGCAGTCGCCAGGTTGTTGTTGTTTTTTTATAATATTTTATTGGTTTTCCAATTTTACATTTAAGTATTTGAAAAGCAATGTGGTGGCGGGGTTAAACAATAATTCAATAACATAAACTTTAGTACCGATCTCAGGTTACATCATCAGATATTTCTTCTCTTTTTCCCTCAATCAAGCTAGTACATTTCTGATTAAATCAACTCAATAAAAACATCATTGTTACATTTATCAAAACATTTTTAGCTTATACATATTTTAATTAATCTGGGTATAACAATCCATTCTTGTTATTAATTTTTAGTTAACTTTTAAATTCTCACCAATATTCCAATCAACCTTTAAATCCATAATTTTCAAGCTCTAGGTAACCAAGGTTTCCCTTACGTATCTCACTTCATAAGAAACTATAATATCCTACTACTTTTTAAGTGAAATAATGTCATGACAAAAATCTTACCTTTAGCAATAGTTTCAGATGTGGACAGCACATTTAATCTGAGCAATTTTCCATACATTTATTGTGAAAGTGCAATAAAGATTATTCAGTACATTATGCCATCTAATCCGCCATACATTATGTAAATGTATATAGCTTGTTCTAAATGTTAATGATTAAGTAGTAGTAATTAAAACAAATTAGGAAAACATTTCCAAACAAATAAGAGCATGATTTAGAAAGTCAGCAATGACTTGGCATAATTGGGCATTTCAGCAGCCCACATTTCAAGCAATCTGCACAGCCTTGATTTAATAAAATAATTCAATCCATATATTAATATAACCATACAGTATTTGACAAGCCAATGGGAAAACATACCCCATCATGTCATGGGGGTGGACAGTGCATCATCATTTCCAATATTATTGTAAAAAAAAAAGCCAGTGTGTAATGCTGAAAAGTGAAACCCAGCTGGACAGAAAGAAGACCCTGCAGTTCATACTAAATCGTATTTTCCTTAACTGTGGTTTTGTTGAAGAAATTTATTTATTATCTTGGTCTTAACACTAAAATTCTTCCAAGCAGTTGCATCTGGCCAGCCACACATGTATACAGTTTAGAAACCGCAGAGATAAACACTGAGTTGTAAAACTCCCCTGCTGCTCCTTGCTGAGACTTTACTGCAACACACCCAGGAACTGCTCTGCACCCCATTTATGTGATAAATCACAACTCTTTCCAAAATTGGCATCATAGCATGTGATGCCATGCTAAAGAACACAGGCTTCAGATTACCCCAGTGGGTATAAACTTGCAGGGGTGTCAAACTTGCAATGTCATGTGATGTGTTGCGACATATCACAACTTTTTTGTCATTAATGGCAATTGGGTGGGCGCGGTTTCACTATGATATATCCAGCCCGTGGGCTGGCAGTTTGACACCCCTGGCATAAATAGTGGGAAAGAGTGTATTTATAATGTTGATTATATTTACTTTCTTATTTTTACCTAAATTTTCTTCATAAAAAATTAATAAAAGAGTGGGGAAGAGAATATTTGTAATGGTGATTATTAATAAAGGGGAATATTTGTAGCTCAGGGTTGAAACAAGCTTTTGTTGTTTTCTTGCAGATGTTTCATTACCCAAACGAGGTAACTTTACCAGTATTAGCACTGATGATGCTACCTAGTTTGGGTGCTGAAATGTCTGCAAGAAAACAACAAAGCTCAGAGAGCACCAAGAACCCCTCAATGTTGATTATATTTATTTTCTTATTTATACCTTTTTTCTTAATAAATGTGTAATGTATTGGACCTTTTTATATGTGTAAGTGTTTGCTTATGTTTCACTGCTTGCTAACTGCTTGAAATCAATTGCTAAGTGCTAGTTCACATGTATGCTTGTAACAGATGCTAGCTGGCCCAGACTGGTTGTCTCCAGCCGGCTAAGTAGGTCTTTGGATGGGAAACCTGTGCTTCAAACCTTGGTCTTATTGGTCACCGCCTATCGGCCAACCATATAAATAGCTGCACAGCAGCTCCCTTGTTGCTTCTGTTATGTTCTGACCTTCAATAAAGCCTATTGCTGTTTTGAACCTTCCATCTCGCTCAATGCCTACAAAGAACTGGCTACACAACACTGGCGACGAAGGTGGGATGTGCTGCTTCATCATAAGAGCCTGATGTCACTAGGGGGTGAGACCAGCACAGAGCCTGGTAGGGAACAGCATTCCCCCCCCATCGGTCTGCCTAGCAAGCCATGCTGGAGACACCCCACCCTGAGGATCAGTCCCACGGCCGCCAGCAGAACGAGGCAACGCAAGACACAAGCCGCGAAGACTACGCACCATGGCAAAGGTCAGAAAGCTCAAGGAATTCAACGTGACACACTCAGAGAGATTGTCATCCTACATTTCCTGTGTAGAGCACAGGAAATGTGGGCAAATCAAGTCAGTGAAGATGGGCTGAAGGCCGCGACCCTCCTCTGTGTGTGCGGTCCAGCCACCTTTGATATCACTGAGAAGTTGGTAGCCCCAGTGCTTCTAGAAACCGTCACATATGCTGACCTCAAGAAGAAACTGTGTGACCATTTTGAGCCTAAACTATTGGTGATAGCATGGAGGCACACCTTCAAACAATGACAGAATTCATCGCAGCGCTTCATCAAGCTTTACGACTCTGAAATTTCTGCAACCTAGAGGAGCAACTGAGAGACCGCTTAGTGTGTGGACTCAGGAACAGAGAGCTCCAACAAAAACTCTTTGTGAAGGAGACTGTCTCACTTCAAGAGGCCTTAAAGG
This sequence comes from Vipera ursinii, assembly GCF_947247035.1. Taxonomy (NCBI): domain Eukaryota; kingdom Metazoa; phylum Chordata; class Lepidosauria; order Squamata; family Viperidae; genus Vipera; species Vipera ursinii. The sequence goes on from NC_139515.1 coordinate 23,725,295, forward strand.
AGGTTATGGCAGATGAAGCCACCGGAGGGGCTGTGAAGGCATTGCAGCCCTCCAAAAGTGTGCCATCTACAGAAACCGTCCACCATGAGGACGCCGAACGAGGGGAAGACACTGACTCTTACCATGAAGCTGACAAGATTCAGTGGAATTATGAAAAAGGAAAGAGGCCGGCTGACAAGGAAGTTCTGTTCCCAAGGTGTTTGGGCTGTGGAGGCCTCCATCAATGCGTGGATTGCCATTTCAGGACAGCCATGTGCCAGGCATGTGGAAACCCAGGCCACATTGCCACCCTCTGTTGAGGTCGCCAGAGGGACCGCCAGCCAGATGAGACTTTCAGGAGAGGAACTGGGCCCCCGAGGCAACACCGAGTAGGGTTCTGCTCCAGCCGCTGGAGCATTTTTTGCACTGGTGCCCACCAACCTCTTAAACAGAAGTTGCATTCAAGGCGTTCCATGCAAAATGCAACTGGACACAGGCTCCGCTGTGTCCATCATCTCCATCAGAACTTTTCGGCACATTTGCAACTATAGTAACAGATGGGTCAAGCTACGACCATCTAATATCCTACTTACTGACTTCCAGAATTCCAGAGTGGTGGTCAAGGGCGAGGCCACACTTGTGGTGAAGTTCAAGGGGTTTTCAGGCCCACTAGATGTTATTGTGGTAGATGGCCAATGAACGAGCCTCATAGGGCTTGATTGGTTCAATGCATTAGGCATCCAGGTCACCCGCATTCACTGGACACAAACAACAGATTTGTTGTCTGTCTGCAAAGAATTTGCAGATGTTTTTGGCCCAATTTTGGGAGAGTTCAAAGGCTCTCTGATAGCTTTTAAACTTAATCCCCAGGTCGCGCCAATTCGGGTTAAGCCCCACCATGTGCCGTTTGCATTAAAGCATAATCAATTTATGCAGAACTGGACAAGCTTGTCAGTCAGGGGGTTTGCAGCCCATAGACAGTGGGGAGTGGGAGACCCCCATTGTAACACCGCTCAAGGCCAATGGAGAGGTACGAATATGTGCTGACTACAAGTGTACCATTAACCGGGCACTACAGCAGCACACGTACCCCATCCCAGTCACCCATTGTCTATTACTCGAGGACCTTGTCCTCAGCAGAGCACAATTACATGCAAATTGACAAAGAGGCCTTGGCCATCGTGGCCGGGGAAAGAAGTTCCATGACTATTTATATGGAAGGCAGTTCACGGTCTTTACTGATCACAAGCCCTTGCTAGGCTTGTTGACAACGGACAAGCAGACACCTCAAATTCTGTCACCATGAATGTTGAGGTGGTCTATCTTCCTTTCAGCATACGACTACAGGCTGGTTCACAAACCCGGCAAAGAAATGGGCCACACAGACAGCCTTAGCAGATTGCCCTTGCCGCACATGGAGCCCGATCTGGCTCCAGCTACACGCATTTTAGTAATACAAAACTTGCCAGAGTTTCCCCTGCATGCAGGAGATGTTGCTGCAGAAATGGCAGCCAACAAAATCCTGAGTTACGTGTTGGCTTGGATTCACACAGGATGGCTGGAAAATAGTGGGCCCCCTGAGTTCCAGACTTTTTTCAGTCAGAAAAATGAGCTTTCAGCTTACAAGGGGTGCATCCTTTGGGGTAGCAGGGTCGTAGTCCCCAGTTCACTCAGGCCCAGAGTTTTCCAGTCTCTGCACGAAGGCCATCCGGGCATTGTCTGGATGAAGGCACTGGCGAGGAGCTACCTCTGGTGGCCAGGGCTAGATAAAGCTATCAAGACCCAAGTACTTGGGTGCTACATGTGTCAACAGTCCAGACCGGAGATGCCGCAGGCCCCTGTCCACCGATGGGAGGAAACACATACACTGTGGTCAAGAATCCACGTAGATTTTGCCGGTCCCTTTCAGGGACAGTTGTTTTTAATAGTGGTCGATAGCCACTCTAAATGGTTGGAGGTGGTTCCAATTCCCAATAAGACTACTGCAAGAACCATCCAGGTGTTGTGGTCACTGTTTAAAATGCATGGGCTTCCGGATGTCTTAGTCTCCGACAACAGAGCCCAGTTCACCGCATCAGAATTCCAGGCCTTCTTCAGGGCCAACCTCATTAGGCATGCCACGTTGGCTCCTTTTCACCTGTCATCAAATGGGCAAGCAGAATGGATGGTTCGCACAACCAAAGAGTCCCTTAAACGCATTACTACAGAGGACTGGCACCACAGGTTGGCTGACTTCTTGTTATACCACCATACCACGCCTTGTACAGCTACAGGCAAGAGGCCGCAAAGCTGCATTGGGGCAAGAGACTAATAATAAAATTGGACAGACTGCACCCCGATAGAGTGGCCTCTGACACAGCACGTCTGAAGGCACCTAGGCATTTACAGGTAGGGGACTGGGTTTGGACTTGGAACTACAGGCAAGGGCAGTTGTGGGTGGCAGCGGAAGTTGTTAAAGTATCAGGACCACTCTCATACGAGGTGGTCCTGGAAGATGGGCGAGTCATTTGCTGACATGTCAATCAGTTGCGCCAGCAATTAACGGAGCAGTCATTGGCTCAGGACTCCCAAGGGGAGCAGACCTGGACTCCACAACCTCACATTTGAGCAGAGCAGTTTGGATACTCTGAGGCATTTTGTGTGAAACAGAACAGGGACAGGGCTGTAAAAGCGCTTTCCCCGACTGGACCGCAGGGGGAGGGAAGTCACCCAACACCCAGCAGCAGCCATGCCGACTTAGCGGCACCATTAGACTTTGGGGTGGGCCGACTGGGAGAGGCCAGCCAAAGGAACTCAAGTTGTTTTGACTTCACTGAAACACAGAGCCTGGGTCTACCCAGCACGGCAGACAAACCAGTAGACCGGGAAATTCCGGCAACCCCCCAATGCTCTGAATAAGCCCAAAGACCACCCAAATATCTTCAAGATTTTGTAACCAAATAAATGTATGTACCATCAAGGGGGAAGGGGTGTAATGTATTGGACCTTTTTATATGTGTAAGTATTTGCTTATGTTGCACTGCTTGCTAACTGCTTGAGTTCAATTGCTAAGTGCTACTTCATGTGTATGCTTCTAACGGTTGCTAGTGGCCCAGACTGGTTGTCTCCAGCCAGCTAAGTAGGTCTTTGGGCGGGAAACCTGTGCTTCAAAACTATTGGTCGCCGCCTATTGGCCAACCATATAAATAGCTGCACAGCAGCTCCCTTGTTGCTTCTGTTATGTTCTGACCTTCAATAAAGCCTGTTGCTGTTTTGAACCTTCCATCTTGCTCAATGCCTGCAAAGAACTGACTACACAACAAAATGAATAATATAAAAATTGCTGTCAAATAAATAATATTGGTTGTTTTCATATTGGAATTGTGCTAGAAAGGAAAAAGAGATTGTTTCTCAGACAGTCAGAATTCAATTCAGGGATCCAAAAGTTACTTACATCTGCTTCTGGACCAAAGCAAGTGATTCTGGGACAAAATCCATGATAACATATCATTTGCATTACTCAGAAAATTACTCCACTGTGAATAAGCAGTGCATTCATGCATAAACTACTACTGTTACTACTTTCTTCAGACATAATAACAAATAAAACAGGTAGGAGTATCTAAATAGGACAATGAAACTTTAGATCAGTGGTGGTAAACCTTTTAGAGCCTGAATGACCAAACTGCAACCCAAAACCCACGCTGGGTGGGCGTGGCCAGGGTGGGCATAGCCAGCTCAATGTTGCTCCTGGGGAGGGATGCCTGCTGGGCAGGGTTGGGGAAGATCCAGGGGGTCTCTGGTGGGTGGGGCAGTGGGCAGGAGGGTATCTTGCTCAGCTGATGGCTTGGGGGAGAAGGGGGCAGCTACACCCCCTCCCAAACACTGCTGTATCATGAAAGCAGGATGAAACTCCAAAAAGCGACAAGGAAAAAAAGTAAAAACAGAAGAGTGCCTCGTGATGGTTTTCTTCCCTGGGGGGGATGAGGAGAGGCTCCTGAGCCCTGCAGCTCTTCTGAGGGAGGGAGGAATAGAGTGGGGAGGGGTTGTGCTGGGATCAGGGCTCCTCATGCCTTCTGCCTGCCTGTGCTCTTCTGCCGCAGATGCCGTGGCTCCGCTTGCCTGGCAGAGTGGAGGTGTGCTCACCCTTGGGGACGTACGTAGGGTTGCTGCCTCACCTGCCGTGCTGGAGTTGGGCTGGACTGGGCTGAGTGCAGAGCCTCCTTGCTGCTTCTTCCCCTGTGGACATCAATAGTGCCCACTCCCTCCCTGTATCCTCCTTTCTCCTCTCCCCACATTTTATGGCAGGCTGCCATCAAAGCGAAACAGAGCCGAGGTGGTGTGATGGCAGACTAACGTCTCTTTTGTCACAATATGTCAACTATGGCTAATCAGATACTTTCCAAATATTAATAAATAGGTGTATTCATACCACCTGAGAATCAGATGAAATGTTTCTGAATGTGGACACTCTTTTTAGGTACCAGAGAGTCAACTAATATCAATCATTCTCTCTCAACCCTAGGAAGAAGGCAATGGCAAATTATTTCCCAAAAAACTGGCAAGTAAAAAACAGGGATTTGTCCAGGAAGTTGCCAGGAGTCAAAGACTGAGTTGAATGTGTGCACACCCATATACACATACAGATATCATAGATAACAGGGGTAAGCTTCTCTTTGAAAATGTTCTAAATGATAAATGATTATTTCATTTTTGATTGCCTATTGCACCCCATTCAACAGAACACATTGTAATAATCAGGGCTCACTGCTGTATCAAAATATAAAGATTACATTGTAAATCAATGTGCAAATTAATGTTTTAATATAATAAATTATCAAATAATTTTGGATTACAGGAATTCATTTTGTTGATTAGTCACAATTAACATCAAACCACTAGCAGCAATTTCAAACAAATCAGCGAAGATATTTTCAAACATATTCACAAAGTCAGGTATTATGTGCTTTATTAAAATTAGAAAACTTAAGTGTTACATTTATCTGGAAACTATAGCATATGTAATATCACATTTATTTTTCTCAGATTAATTATATGCTGGACTTGGCAACCATTTCTAGTCTACTAATTTCTTTGCAAAGAGTAAACATGGCTAGAGTATTTTTTTTCTCCATACATATTTAATGTTTTATTTATATATCTTGTCATTTGGATTTCATATCAATTATGTAATCAATATTCTATTAATTAGAAAGAATTAAGAAGAATAACAAGTGAAAGAATGTCTGATAAAATGTGCTAAATATTGGCTATCATATACAGGTGGACCAATAGGAAATTATGTTGTTAAAAGGATTGAAATTTACATTGTGTTCTAGTCTTAAAGAGAATTTTTTATAAAATGATATATCATTGGTATTTGTCACTAGAGAAATTGTCTAGAACAGGGCTTTTCAACCTGTTCACAGATTGTACCACTTTTAGGACATGACAATATTTGAGTACCACCAGTGGTTAGCAAGGTGTCAAAAACTTGATGACTAAAAAAAGGGGGAGGATTTTTGGTTTTACTGATTAGATTCATTTTTTGTTATAAAAATGGCTAGTTTATAATATTATGGAAAAGTAAAAAGTTGACATTCAATCTTAATGCTTCCTTCTACTGTTCTTTTACCCTTCTTCCCCTATTTTCCCCTCCTTTTCCTCCCCACTGTGTCCTACTATTTGCTTTTGTATTTTTGTATTTTATTCTATAATATAATAAAATATTACAAGCTGTAGAAAAAAGGGAAAAAGTACTAGTTTTAATATCTTCAGTGGCTGTTCCTTTGCTGAATCACTTTCCCCTTGCACTGACAAATGTATGATGAATTTATCCATATTTATTAATATGCACCACTACCAGCTAGCTCAGAGGTCCTCAGACTTGGCACTTTTAAGACTTTTTATATAGCTTTACATCAAATGTAAAGCTATATAAAAATAATTATGAAAAAGTTATAGGGAAAAGTTCAAAAAGAATTGGAGAGCTGGGAAAAACTACAATTATCTTTATTGGGAAGAATTGCAGCAGTGAAAATGAATGTTTTGCCGAATTTTTTATTTTTATTTCAAATGATAAATGATACCTATTCTTAAAAAGGATTCAAACTTGGAGGAATGGCAAAAGGGTATTAATAAATTTGTCTGGGCAGGGAAAAGGCCACGAGTTAAATTTAAGATTATGCAGGATATGCGTGAGAGAGGTGGTCTTAAAATGCCTAATCTTAAACTATACTATGAAGCTGCTGCTTTGTCAGCGATAAGTGATTGGATTAATTTAACACAAGTGAGATTATTAAATCTTGAAGGCCATGATTTGTTATTTGGTTGGCATGCATATTTATTGTATGATAAGAAGGTGGATAATGTGTTCAAGGTACATATTTTAAGACATGCTCTGTTGCGAGTTTGGAAAAAGTATAGATATAAGTTAAATTATAAGATACCTATATGGACAATACCGAAACACGCAATAGAAAATATAAGTGTTGGGTTTAAACATGATGTGACTACATATAAGGAAATTTTAAGTTTGGAAAGGAATGTATGGCATTTGAAGCCATATAATATCTTAAGAGAAGAAAAGATTGTACAAACTTGGTTTCAGTATGGGCAATTACAGGCCAGGTGGAAAGAAGACCAGAAAATTGTTTTTTCAATGACTGATGAAAATCTGGTAAAGCAAATTAGAGATCAAGGTCAAGCACATATTAAAAGGATATATCTTGCATTGATAGAAATTGATTCAGAGACAGAACTTGTTAAAGACTGTATGATAAAGTGGGCTCAGAATTTTCAAGAAGTCATTATAATGGATACTTGGGAAAAGATTTGGGTGAGAAATGTAAAATTTACGCAAGCTCAAAACTTAAGAGAGAACTTTTATAAAATGTTTTATAGGTGGCACTTAGATCCTAAAAAATTAGCAAGTATGTATCCGAACTGCCAGCCTAAATGTTGGAGGTGTGGTGGTGAAGATGCTGCTTCTCCCTCAGGCTTGGGTCAGTTTGGCTCATTCCCTTCCCCCGCTACACTTCTTTAGGATGGTCTCGTACCACCTGCCATGTGGCAAAGGGCCACAGGTGGTATGTGTACCATTGGTTGAAAAGCCCTGGTCTAGAATGTACAAAAGCACTTTGAATTTAGCTGGAAAAACAAAAAGCATAAGATGACATTTTAACATGTATGATAAAAATTTAAAGAACTAATACATGCATTAATTCAGAATATTTTAAGGAGTAAAGTACAATTGAAACCAGAGTGTTTTCTTTTGGGACTAATGCACAAACAATTAAAAAAATGATGGTTCTTTGTTTTTCTACATGGTAACTGCAGCAAAACATGCTCAAAAGTGGAAAAATTTGACACTATCCACAATGGAGGAATGGTTGGTAAAAATGAAGATAGCTAAATTTACTGTTTGATTAGAGAAATAACAATATCTACATTTCTGATTGACTGGAAATCCCTTAAAGACTTTTTTGCATAAAACAAAAAAAAATACACTGATGGTTTTTGGTTTCAATGATTGAAAAAACTAGTGGATAAAAAAGATGGAACTTTCTTTTGTAATCACAGAGTATGAAATATTTTGTAAATTTCTTTGTATCTTTATACTACCAAAATTCTTGTGTCTGTTTATAATCTTCAATTAGGTAAAATTGAAAGGCATGGGGCAACAATTATTGAATAGTGTAGTGGAATGTAATCTGGAGTTGCAGGACTGAGTAACAGAGAGATACGTAGCAGCACTGGGCAGGAAGGTGGACCCTCCCAGCAGTTCACAGTATACATCTGATAGTTATACAGGTAAGTTTTTTTTCTAGTCTGGTAAGATCAGAAGACAACAGGAACAGAATCAACTTACAATAGAAAACAGAGCAGCCCTCAGAAGCCTAAGAAAGAACCAGACCATGATCATCCTATCTGCAGACAAAGGCCAAACTACAGTGATTATGGACAAAGCACAAAACCCCAAAAAGCAAAACAAATACTGAAGGATAAAGAAACCTGCATCCCTGTGAACACCAATATAATATAAAAACTAGACAACCAGATCAAGAGAACCTTCAGTGACCTCACTAAGAAAGGCCAAATTACCAAAGAAGAACAGTGGCAGATGAGAAGCAGCAGACCTATCCTCCCCTGCTTCTACGGATGCCCCAAAATACACAAACATGGCATACCCCTCCATCCAATCGTATCTCTACCGGGGACCCCTACATACAACATTGCAAAAGTACTAACAAAAAAGTATGGGCATCTCACAAGAGGAAGCCAACACTCCATTAATTCTCCACTACAGTGTTGTCAAACAATCAGGGATGTGACTATAGATGAGGATGAAATCATGGCCTCATTTGTGTCACAGCCCTGTTCACATCTATAGATCAAGAATTGGCCAAAGAGTCCATGATTGCATTGCTTCACAGTACACCTGACTTAATTGAATATGCAAAGATCAAAACACCCAGGATTATGGACCTCATAAATCTCTGCTTAACTACATACTCCCAATCTGATAGCCAACTTTACCAACTTTACAAATTAAAGGGACACCTATGGGATCACTGCTTTCAGGACTTATAGCAGAGGTCATCATGCAATGTCTAGAAGCCATAGCACTCCCACAAATAAAACCAAAAATATGGATCAGATATGCAGATGACACCTTCAACATAATAAAAAGGACCAATTAGAGAAAACCCACAGAACCATCAACAACATTTTTAAAGGAATCCAGTTTACTAGAGAAGAAGAAAACAACAATTCGGTACCCTTCCTGGACAACCTGATCAGCAGAGACCGCAATGGCAAAGTAGAAATGCAAGTCTATAGAAAAACCACCCATAGGTCAACTTCAGACCATCAATCAAGTAAGCAATACCCCAATCAAGAAACTGCAGAAGGACCATTAATAACATCCCAACCAAAGAATCCCTAAGATCACCTCCACCCACCCAGATAGGGAAGACACCAGACTATAAACTGACAGCAAACAGCACTCCTTGCTAGTACTGATGATGTTACCTAGTTAGGGTAATGAAACGTCTGCAAGAAAACAAGCAAGCTCAGACAGCACCAAGGACCCCTCAAGAAAAACCTGGACTAGATCCAGCAACATTACTGGAACCTATAACTCTAACAAGCCAGAAAAACAGATGAAGATTGACTATTATCTCCCCATCACAGAGGAAAGTAAAAATATGAATAATTGGTCCATGGCCCCAGGACCCTTTACTGTATTGATGCAGGATCCTGGCTCTGTACATGGGGCTGCTCTTGAAGTGCACCCGTAGGCTTCAGCTGGTGCAAAATGCGGCAGCGCAGGTGCTTATGGGAGTTTCTCAATATTCCCATGTTACACCACTCCTGCGCAAGCTGCACTGGCTTCCGGTTGTCCTCCGGGTGCGATTCAAGGTGCTGCTAATCACTTTTAAAGCCCTGCATGGCTTAGGCCCGGGGTATTTGCGAGACCACCTGCTGCCATTATCAACCTCCCATTGCCCGGTTCGCTCCCACAGAGTCGGCCTCCTCAGGGTGCCGTCAGCTAAGCAATGCCGGCTGGCAACCCCCAGGGGGAGCCTTCTCTGTGGGCGCACCGACCCTCTGGAATGAACTGCCCCCGGAGCTGAGGATGGCCCCTGACCTTCGGTCCTTCCGCCGTGACCTGAAGACATGGATGTTCCAACAATCGGGCCTGGACTGACTGTAGTTTTAAATTTGGCTTTACTGGGTCTATTGTTATGTATTTACTTCATTGTTTAATTCTTTTTAAAATTTTGTATTTTATGTTTTTAACTTTTTATTGTTGTGAACCACCCTGAGTCCTTAGTGAGAAGGGCAGCATATAAATTTAATAAATAAATAAATAAATAAATAAATAAATAAATAAATAAATAATCTGAAGATTAATAGCCATTTGCATTTCTTAACAGTGGTATGACAGATAAACTGCTTGGAATCTCAAAAGTGAATAAACAATTCATCTACTTTTTTCTTTGTTTTCTCACATTCAACATTAAAGGGGTTTGCATAGTGAAGTAATCTTTGGGTCAAAAAGTAGGTGATCAATGGTATGGTTCTTTAAATGAAAAGCTGTATCTTCTTGTCAAGTAAATCTGCATAAAACTACCTTTTTTTGTTTACGTAGCTGTTTTCCCCCTTTATCTGAGCTAGAAAAACTTTCAGAAAAAATAACCATTCTCCAGGGAAATCTGGTGGTGGTGCTGGTATAAGAAGTTAATAATTGTTCAGAACACATTAAGCAATCAGATGAAAGCTAATTTATGCAAAGACAAGATTATTTGTATGCCATTAAACCTGGAATCAATCTTTAATCTCATCTTTTGCTCAATATATTCAGATTTCAAAATGATATCCAATTAACAAGCATACTCATCTTTAAATGAGTGTTCTATTTCATTTAAGCATTTTGAAGATTTAACAGCCATAATTTAATTTCTAAAATATGAAATAATTTCTTTTAATGTCAAATACCTTGTCTAGAAAATACATTTTTCCTTCTAGCTAACAAAAGAATCCAGCAATGCTGGATGGGCAAATAGTGAAGAAGCTAATTTTAAAGCTTTACATCCTCCAATTGGAATGTTTGTGTGTGTGTGAAAGACCATTTGAACATATTCATTTTGAAACCTGTATGAAAGGCCATTGGAACCATTCATCAGCTGCAAGAAAACAGACAAGGGTGCCTACTCTTCTGTGTTCATTTTATCAAGGCAGAAAAGGGTTTCAATGCTCTTTTGAACTATACAGCATTTTCTCCACCAAATGTTGGAAGGAGAATTGTTTGACAGTGCACATGGTGAACAATTTCCATGGGTTTTTCTACACAAACTACGCTGGATTCATCTTCATCTGAACTTCAAAGTCTGGATAAGTCATGAGGATACAATCTCAAGAATGGCTTGTCTTGTTATTCTGGATTCTTTTCATTTAACTGGTGTTGAAGATATAGACTGAATAGATGGAAACACGAGGGCATCATTTTCTTACTTGACAGTTTAACTTGGCTAAAAGAGGATTAACCACATGGTTAAAGCAGGTGATCAACGGCTTCTTGTGAATGGCAGTATTAAGGAGTTTTATTGATGAAAACTTTACTTGGCCTGTAAGATATGTGTAATTATAGAAGAATCTCTTTTTTAATAGTAGCTTTATAAAAAATTACAGTTGGAACGATGCAACTAAATAAATAAAAAATAGAAGCTACAGAAAAGAAAAATAGAAAAAGGAAAAAAAATAAGAGTATAATAAAGAAAAAGAAAATGAATATATAAAGAAATGACTTCTCTTCATCACAAGTATGTAGAAACAATTTTAATAACTTATCTCTCCTTTTCATATCCCATCTTTTATTAATTGTGGGACAATCTCAACTGTGATTGAGAAGGTGTTGGCCTTGAAACTCTGATCAATTGGCTCAATCCATTTTGGCCAGGCTTTCAGCCAAGATGTGATTCTGAAATTGCTTTAGTTACTTTGATGGATAACGGGAAAATAGATGGATGTGTGCAGCCTTAAAAATGCTCTTAGGGCTTTCAGTGATATTGACCATAGAATACTTTGGGACATGATGATGGGACTAGGTCTGTTTAACATCTACATGAAATTGCTATGGGACATTATCCAGTGTTTTTGGGGAAGTTGTCATCAATATGCTATCTAGTGAGGAATTCCATCCTCTACAGCAGGGGTGTCAAACTCAATTTCATTGAGGGCCGCATCAGCATTGCGGTTGCCCTCAAGGGGCCGGGTGGGTATGGCCTGGGTGGGCGTGGCCTACTGGGTGGGCATGGCTAGTGTGTATAGCCTACTGGGTGGGCATGGCCAACTCTACATCATTTGCATCAAGGGTGCCTATGGGAGCCTGGGCAGGAGTGGGACAGATCTGAGGGTCTCTGGCAGGAGAAGGGTCTCTGGGCCAGGGCCAAGGCAGTGGGGGCCGTTTCCAGGATGGCTTCGCGGGCCACATGAAACCACTTCGCGGGCCTCATCCAGGCCCCCGGGCCTTGTGTTTGACATGTCTGCTCTACAGTATTGTTCTTTATCCAATTCCAAGAGAACAACTAGTACCCTTGAACATTGTGTAAATTCAATACTGATCTAGATGAGGAAAAATACACTGAAATTAAATCCATAAAATTGTTTGTAGATAGGAGCTGGGCTTCCACTTGCTTTAGATATGATTGCATTTTTCCAGAAAGAGCAGTTTCTCATTCTGGGATTATTTCTTGACTATTAAGTGTCAGGGATTCATTGTCTACAACTGTGCAAAGGGATGTTTTTGCACAGTGAGCTACTGCATCATGTCATTTGCAGAACCAGTCATATTTGTACATATGTCTTGATTACATGGTTTGGCCACTACAATGCACTCTCTATAGGGCTACGCTTGAAAATCTTTGGAAGCTGCAGTTCCTGCAAAATGCAGTAGTCAAGCTGCCAATCAGCGGCGAGATAGATTTTATTTTTTATTTAATAAATAAATAAATAATAAAATCAGTGCAAGAAACAGGGATCATACAACATGTATTGAACAATACATACTCCTTGCTATAGTTTACTGTACCAAAGTCCTAAACAGCTTATGGCCCGATTATGCAAGGAAACAATAATTTCATTTATTTTTTAAGAGCTAATATTTAAAAAGACCTAAAAATATTGTAGGCTTGCAAAGTCTACCATTTACCAAATGCCTGTAATTTTTATATGTTGTTATTATTATTATTGTCATTGTTGAATCCTAACCATAGCTTTTAGAAATCAAATTACTCTGCATGTTATATTGCCAATGGCACAAAGATCTATTATTGAAAACTAGAGCAATTGTTAGTGTTATCATTCCCCAGCTTCTCCAGCACATTATTGCCCCTTCATTTAATCAATGGGCAAAATTAAATTATAAGCTTTGTGCCAGCACTAAATACAATTCATCTGTCAAAGCATGCTTCCTAGTATTCATCTGAGGGTTATAAAAACTATTGATTCCAACAAAAATCAGAGTGAAGAAGCATGACACCTTAACAAAATCACTATTTAGCAAACATTTAGGTTAGAGTGTAAATGGAAAGTGAGGCCACTGTTACCAAATGAATCTGATAAATTAAAAGGCATTTGAATCCAGGTCTCAAAGCTTCTATAAGCATTTGACTTACAGGTGAACAATCTAAGTAATTTCAGCTGAGCTATGAAATCTGTCATAGCTTCCTGGTGATTGTCCTCATCGTCCATTTTGAAAAGCTGGTCCTTCAAGTTTAAGCAACTTTCATTACTCACAAATTTAATTCTTTCTAAATTTGCTTTTGGTGCATAGCTGGCTGAAAAATGAAATTCAAAATTAATGCACAGAACATGGGAGGTTTCTGTCTATCTGACAAAACTTTCCTCCAGGTTTGATGTACCTATGGGGAAACAAATCCTCCAGAATGTTATTTTTTCATATTGAAGTATTATTTTAAGATTAATTGATGAATAGTTCTGGAACAACCTTTTACAACCTGGCACTATCCAGATGGTTTGGATTCAATCACATAATCCCAACCCATCTCTCTGTGTATTATGAATTCTGGTTCAAACAGTGAAATTAACTTTTTATTACTAGCATATAAATATGAATGAAACCAATTGGGAGTGGTTTTTAAATTGTTGAATATGCTAACTACATGAATATTTTATCTAATATTTTATATATAATGGATGTATGATTTGTGTCCTATGTGGGAAATGTTAATTAACAAATATAACAATCTTGTGAATATAGTAGCATACATTACAAAACCTACTCTAGAATAACTAAAATCCACCTTAAAGAGGAAGTTTCCATAGCATTTTGCTCCATTTCATACATTTGTCTACTTCCAGTACAGAAGATACCACAATGAACACAACTGTATTATTTTAGCAACAAAACAAATTGCTAATTTTGCTTAAAAGCATAATTATTTGCTTCTGATTAGCTTTTAATCATTTTCTGATCTAAAATCCTATTCACTGATAGTTTTGCAAAAACAGGATAGTTAATATTATAATTTTTTGTGACCAATAAAATGCAAGTAGTTTCTTCAGTATGAAATTGCTGGTACAACATGCCAGAAAACTGAGTTTGTTTCACAAATACTCCAAAATGCATGCAGATATTGAACCACTTCCTATTTGAACTGAGGGTAGCTTGCCCATCACTCAAACAAGGACTAATGTCACTACACCAGTTTAATCATAATTAGAGGCAGGTGCCTCAATGATTTAGTGGAATTTAATTTCTTGTCAGTAGTTTAGAACTGCAGACTCAGGATAAAGTTAATTGTTACATTACAGATGACCTTTTCTTTTCACATAAATAAAACAAATTCTACACTGATTTCTAATGTACTCCCTCCCAAATATGCCCGGCAATTGCATTGTGGCACATGGAAAGCATCAGAATATATGGGCTATTTTGTAACATTGGGAAACTAGACTAAGTGGAATGCACATTCCAGTGCAATTTCTCCTGGGCTTTATTTTTCAGTTGGAGAGATGGCCTGCTTGCCACACTTCCACCTTCCTAACTTGTACTTCACATTCATTCACTCCAGTAACCACCTCCTGGAAACATTTATTATTTGCAGTTAGTAAATACAAAGCAATGGAAAATCAGGCTAGGATTACAACGCAATGAGAATGGCTTGCAAATTAGAACAGGTTGTAGTGTATCATGGTTTATAGACAGTCTTTTTGATGGACCGGTATAATATGTGAAATGGGTTTTCACCATATTGATACATAGTCCTTCTATATTCAAGGAAGCTGAACCTGGGATATTGAATGAATTCCATCCTATGGGGAGATTTACCTGTGGCTATCCAGGTGCAAGCAATGAAATGAAAGTGGTCTGATGTAAAAAAATATATATTAAAACAGCTTTAAAAATTATAATTTTCAATTATACAATTGAGTTGGTCACCTGGGCCATTTAGATTTATGCAGCTTTAATCATTCTGTTCTGCTCTGTCTCAAAGGGGCTCAGTTGACCTTATATGGAGCAAAATACATATTTCAGGGGAAAACTATGATGAAAATTAGCCTGAGAAATAATGGCTTGCTCTAGGCCATCAATACTTTCATTGGGCTATACATTTGTTTGTTTTAATCTAAACCCATTACTTTAGATCTTCCTTGTCTTGTTGGTAAACAATATGCTTAATAAGTTCCTAAATTTAAAGTTGAGTCAGGATTTCTTTGATACTGAAACAGTTTAGTTTGTTGTAGTCTGCCCTTTAGTTTGTTCATAAGAATCTCCATGGATAGGATAACTGCAGATCATCATTCTATATTTTAAAAGTTGTTAACATACTCAAAGGCACAATATGGGTACAAATCTCTAAACTCTAAATCAGAGTAAAGTGCAAAGGAGAACATGGGTCTATTGATTTCAAAAGTTTAAAAAAGCATCTAACAATGAATTAATCTATTTATCAACCATTCAATTAATTATACTTAATATTAATTATAAATTAATTGTCAATTAATTAATATTTTTATTCTTTCTCCTAGAGACATGTTTTACTGTGCCTTTGTGTTTGCTTCCATATGCATAAACCCCAGATGAACAAGTGACCATTGAAAAATATACAATTATATTCTTTTTAAAACATTGTTCTTTCAGAAGCTAATGTAAGCTACTAGATTAGGGGTCTTCAAACTTGGCCCTTTTATGACTTGTGGACTTCAACTCCCAGAATTCCTCAGCCAGGCATTGGCTGAGGAATTCTGGGAGTTGAAGTCCACAAGTCATAAAAGGGCCAAGTTTGAAGACCCCTGTACTAGATGCTTGATAGTCTGTCTGGATTCTGAACAGTGCTTCCTTTTCAGTCTCAAGCATTTTAACTCTTGCCATTTACAGGAGGCAAATAAAACTAAGTGCACTTCTTCCTCTACTTGAAGAAAGCTACAGTAGTTACTTCAGTGTGGTTTCCATGGTCAAATAAAAAGTAAAGATATTGATGGATTTTGAAGAGGGGATTCTAGATGGAAGCATAAAGCCATTCTGTATCAATTACCAAGAAGTAAACATTGTACCTTGCACTGAATTCAAACAGGGTGAAACTGTCTGAAGTAACAAATAGCATAACCATTTTTAATTTATGACATTATGTCTACAACTGTGTATATAAAGCCATTTGGAGTACAGAACCATGACTAATTTCACAATGTTCAATTTCCCATAACACTGTACTCATTTTCAAGTTCAGTTACTAAATGGCTGCTATTTCCATCACTTCATAGCCTTAGGTCATTATTGGTTCCTCTTGTGGAACTATTTTCTTTTATTTAGAAATTAATCCATGGCACTAAAGAGCAAAGGTCTTGGATTGCAAGTATTATTAACACATTTATTTGTTGCAAATATATTTAAGACACATTCACACACTATTATATATTTCTTCTATGTATGGACAGTCTTCATATTTTCTTGATACTGTAGACAAATCTTTGTGTAATGTAGGTGAACACATATGTGATTCCCAGCAATATCTGAAGCAGCAGTATAGCCTATTTAAACTGAGATTATTCAGACATATCAAAGTTTTGAACTTTAACTTCAAAACCTTCAGCCAGCATGGCTTTTGAAAAGTTGAACTCCAATACATCTGTCCTGTGCAATATGGCTGGAGAAGATTGATGTATGCACAGGAGGATTGTGGCAATTTAATTATATGCCATGGGTCAGATTATACTTATCATCAATAAAACTGAACTATTTCATTTTGTATTTTTTTTTCTTTTGAGTCTGCTTATGTTTGGAAAATCCTTGCCTTGTTGCTTAGAGCATTAAGGCTCAGTTATACAACTTGCTCTTAGTTTTAAATATGTCATTGTTGTTGTTATCCAACAAAAAATCCAGCATAAATGGCAAGAGTTTTAGAATTGATGGTACAAGCCTTTTCTTTTTGTCCTTCTGAAATATTCCTGCACAGTAAAGAGCAGAACTGTAGCTTAAACCTATTTTCCCTTTGACTGTGCTACAATATTAAGTATAATAGAGCTCAAAAAGCAAATTCCTTCCTAACCTCTTTTCTAAGTTCTGTTTTCATAACTCAAAATCCAAAGGTTATACAATTCCATGGATTCCATTGGTTCCAATAATCAAGATGTTTAGCATTTAAACTATAAAGTATAAAAATAAGCTGCTTAGTATTGCCTTGCACCACAAGATGAGCAGCATATAAATTTCATAAATAAACAATCACTATATTTTAGGATATCTCTGGAATTTGTTTTATATTTGGAAGTTTCACTCCAAAAGACAGACTACCGAGGTTCAGTACTGAAAGGGACATCATTGAAAATCCTGAGAATTACACATGGTTTTCTTAATCTCCTTTGAAGTCTTTTTATCTAAGCATCAAACCCTCCATGCATACACAAAATAATCTTTTTAGCCCAGTTCTGGTTGCCTATATATGCCACCACTTCCTTTGAGTAGTAACAGTTCACCAAGCAGCTGCAAAAGCCTGAAAAAAGCATGGTTGCCTTCAGGATTTGAAAAGATTTGCTTCACACATGCTCCTGTGTATCCCAAAGCACATTTTCATAAGCACTTGCAGAGTCTTATACACTTTTGCTTTAATCTCTTATCCTTTCAGTTTCAGAGTGTTGTCAAAAGAGCCATGTAACTTCACTATCTGATTTGTTATAGAGAAAACAGAATGTTAGTTGAATCAAAATACACTAACTTGCTGTAACTTGGGGAGAAGTAAAATTGTCTTAAAAAGTATTCAGAACATAATAAATCATTTCTCCAGAACAAGAAAAGGAACAATTTCCTATTCTGTCATAGAACTTCTTCAGGATATATTGATGTGCTGTACTTTCTGCAAAGCTTCTAAATCCAAGTGGTGATTGTAACAAAGATCTGGTTTCCCCCCCAAAAATATTCAATGGGTTTTAACAAGATTATTATTATTTTATTATTTATTGGATTTTTATACCACCCTTCTCCCGAAGGACTCAGGGCGGTGAATGCATGCCAACATCTATTTTCTATAACCTGAGGAAGCAAAATATGATAAATGACTCTCTCTTTTGATTTTAGGATTACCTATTACATAAAGAATGCCAATTAAAATAATTTGTATCCTGTATGCTCTTATAGCAATAGCAATAACAGTTAGACTTATATACCCCTTCACAGTGCTTTACAGACCACTCTAAGTGGTTTACAGTGTCAGCATATTGCTCCCAACAATCTGGGTCCTCATTTGACCCACCTCAGAAAGATGGAAGGCTGAGTCAACCTTGAGCAGGTAAGAATCAAACTACTGAACTGCTGGCAGTCAGCAGTCAGCAGAGTTAGCCTGCAATACTGCATTCTAACCACTGTGCCACCACGGTTCTTATATAAAGAACACAATACTCATTTGCTGAACCTCAATAATAATAATGCAATAAAAACACAATCCCACATGCTTTAATATTTTTGGCTTTTTAAAAACAATCCTAATTTGTATAGTTTAGTACAAATAATGTTTGTACATAGATTATATTGCTAATAATTGTTTCCTAGCAAAGCAAAATATACCACAATGCAACTAATAATTAAAGGAAGCTCTCTCTATTAAATGTACTGAATTCTTTAATTTTTTTTAATTCTACAGATTGAGTGGGCAACCTTCTGGTTGGAACGTGCTCTTTAATATGCTTGAAACTAAACATAATGGCACCTGAAAGATAGTGATATTCTAGGAAATTGCTATCTTTATTTTTGAGCTTTTTTAGGACTTTTAAGGAGGTGAATGGGAATGAAAAGCTTCTTAGAAGCAAAAAGCTCCCATCTCCACTCTTAAAAACCCTTCCTCAAAAGTGTGCCATTGAAATCTACTGATAAAATAGCTAGAAGTTGAAAGTGTAACATTAGATACTTTTAGAAGACCTAGGAAGTTTTAAAGGGTTAGTGCACATGTGTCAAACTTGCCACATTATGAGATGTTTTGCGACATATCATGACTTTTTTTGCATTGCCAGACCTGGTGTGGGTGCAGTCTCTGTATGATGCAACCGGCCCTTGGGCCAGCAGTTTGATACCCCTGGGTTAGAGTGATTTTCTTTCTGAAGTTAAAATATGTCAGCAATTTAAATTACCATGCCATAAAGCAATCAGTAAGCTTAGCTACTGTTCTTGGATGTCATTTTGCATCCAAGTTTAAAGGATTGCAGACAACCCATCAAATTTCACCACAATTTTATTTGGTGAAAGTCTATTTTCTTGATATGCTAGTATGTAAAATGAAATATATTGCAACTTTTGATTTTATCAGAACCACATCATGAGATAAAGAAAATACATTAGACCATAAGCTTTGGAACTTACCCAAAAGTCTAGCTGAAGTAAGTCAATCATACTTCCTTTTTTGTATGTCCACCTTTTGATGATGACAACATAGTTATTTTTAACATTATCTATGATCTATTATCATGTCCATTTTGCAATAATTATGATATGCAAGGTAACATGCCTTAGACTTCACATCCTTATTTTACCTTTGTGGTAAGAAAATTTAAGGAATAAGTAGCAGTCATAGTTGACTGGTTTACTGTTGATAATATCCATTACTAAAATGCTGCCCATTGTGGTAGAAAGAAGACACAAAAGATATAGAAGATAAATGTTCGAATACAGTATGGCAGACATGTCAAACTCACGATGTCACGTGATGTCGCACAATGTATCAGGACAGTTTTGCCATTGCTGGCAATGGGGTAGGCGTGGCTTCCAGATGATGCGTCTGGCCTGCAGGCCGACACCCCTGCAGTATGGAATAGGCTTTTTGTGGCATTGCATCACACTGTAAACTCATACACACAAATGTAGGCACACATATCTCAAGGAATGATTTAGTGATTGACAGGTGTTGTCCATTTAAGTCTTCCACAGTTAGTCTTTCAGTAATTTTCTTGCCTCACTAGTGCTTTTTTGTAGATGTTTAACATTTTCTTTGTATATATTCTCCACTTTTACTTACATGGTATCCTTAGAACAGCATATGTAATTTGTATGCTGTATCTGAAGCATGACCTTGACTTCTTGTTCTTTACAATTCACAAAGCAAGGATTTAATGCTGCCAAAATGTGTTTCTCTCTGCAGTCACAATGGCAGACATTTCAATAATAGAAAATTATCAGCTGCAAAACACAAGAGACCTTGTCAGTGAGTGGAAGGAAAGAAAGAAAGAATGTAGGCATTTGTTTTGGGTTTATATTTTGTTTTATTCTAATTGCTATTTTTTTATACTTTGCAAGTATTTCATAAACATATTCAGGAATATATTATAATGGGATAAGAAGACAGAATATTTAAACTAGAAATAAATAGTTAGTCTTTCAAAATCCCACTGAAAAGTACTGGATCTGAATTCACCTTTTGAAGACTAGTTGATCCATTTAGCATTTGTTTGACCATCAGTCATGTTTCAACTATCACAAAGCAAAGAAATACCATCCAAAGTAGAACTCCTTCTAATTTCTAAACTTATATTTTGATGGTACTACTTTTTTTGTTACTATGTTACTTTTTTCTTCATTCTTACACTTCTGGTTTTTCTTTTTTCTGCAAAGCTTCCCAAAGCTTTTGCTTTCCTAAGTGTTCAAACTCGTGTCCATGATTTGTTTAACAATGCCTATAGCTTCAACACTACAAAGCTCTTTTATGAAGTGTTATTCGTATTCTTCCTAGAATATGCTTTGTTTATGTTTAGTTGATGAGGACTTTATAAAAAGGTGAGCCTTCAACATGGGAGATGCTGTGATAAAATAGGGGACTTGGACAGTTCACATGGATATGTTCAACCATACAGTTCTTATATGTGTTCAAAATATGGTGACAGTAAATTTAAAATCTATTCTACTAGTTAAATAATCTGTTGCAATTCTATGGTTTCCCATTCCAACCTCCCTACCCAAATATTAGGAACATATTTTATATGCTGACAGCAATTGTAATACTTCATTACATATGAGTGAATGCTTTACTCATGTAAAATATCCATATTTTTCTTCTACAGTCTAAATCATAAAGTTAAAATGAAAAGTATAGACAATCTACTTCAGAAATTCTGTCTTATAATATTGCATTATTTTTAAAATAGTATTACAATGATTTCAATTAGTATTTCTTCTTTGGAATTCTTAAAATGATCAGG
Source organism: Vipera ursinii (assembly GCF_947247035.1). Classification (NCBI taxonomy): domain Eukaryota; kingdom Metazoa; phylum Chordata; class Lepidosauria; order Squamata; family Viperidae; genus Vipera; species Vipera ursinii. The sequence goes on from NC_139515.1 coordinate 23,746,457, forward strand.
TTCTGTTTTTTCCCCACTTTTTCAAGGAAAAGAGAATTGGCACATTACAAAATACAATCAGGAAAAAAGGGCAGAAATGCATTTCATAGAGAAATTACCTTATAGATGGGGATCTTATCTGCCAAAGGATGGCATACAAGGAGAAAAAAATCATCCAGAAGAGTCCATATCATTGTGGTCTCCTCCAGCATTATAAACTCTATAAACTTTGGAGGCAACAAAACAAAACAAAATCCATTTCTCATCATAGTGTCAAAAAAATATCCACCTATTTCCCAGGAGTCTGAATTTTGTTTTGGTGTTAATTCATTCATGCAGGGGAGTATAGAGATGGCCTTAAATGAAATATGTGGCAGCTAAGTTCAGGAAAACATGAACTTAGCCCTGGAAAACAAGATAGACTGAGAAATAAATTCAAAATTACTGTACCTTGACTATCATTGGTATAAGAAGGAAGAAAGGTTTTGCAATGTTTTTATCATAACCATATATCAATAATGTAGAGTTCTATAATTTCTTAGGGTATCTGTTTCCTGACCTCAAAGAGCTGGTAATTCCTGATGTCACATATAGATCTATTCATTTTTACAGAGACTATCCAATTTCCTGAGTAAAGTGAAATGGGGCAGTGCTGATAAAAAAAAAGAGACACGGAAATATACTGCTGAAATTTTGAAATTGTTAAGTCTTGTAATGATGCTACCAGTACAGATAAAGAGAATTGAAGTCTGGGAGGTGTGACATTTAATATACCTATATGTTTAGAGAATGCAGTTTTAGATATTTGGAATGTAAATGATTCAATACTGAGTAAAAAAGGGAAGGGAAGGGGAATTCAGCAGAAGAGAGGGAAGGAGAAAAGATAGGTAGAAGAGAATGGAAGAACCAAGGAAGCTATCAAAACTCTACCCACTCCTTGACTCTCTATTTTCTGATTCAGTTAGAAAGAAAAACATGGCTACATACAGCAAATGATGTTACCAATAAAGCCTTAGATTCCTCAACCATGGACTATGTTATCTACATGAGATGCAGATTTGGAAGAGATGGGCTACATCTCACAAAGATGGAGGAAGCCTTTGCTAGTTATATCAGCAGGGAGGATGCCAATGTCAAAGTAGAGCAGAAAGGGGAGGATATCAAAAGCTCAGAAGGGAATATATTGACAAGGGCTGGAGAATAAGGAAGATGACCTTGACTGAGATATTCAAACTCTGTTGCCACAGTAACAAGGGATAAAATTATTTTAAACTGAGAACATTTGGAATTGGCTCAGAAAGACTCTTTCCTAATTCACTGAACTGTTAGAAGGAGGAGGAGTTACAACACAATCAAAATTGCAAGATTCTGTTAGTTATAGCCAATCTCAAAAAGCCTAGTTTTAGCTTACTGTGGAGTAGATTTCTTGGTGTGGTTTGCCCATTGAGACTGATGGAATTAGCAGCACAGGAAACAAATACAGAAGTCTAAGGGAATTTAAGGACTGCCAGAAAACTACAACAATGAAGTCAAAGGAGGTACTATTCAGAAGTTCATGTTTCTAACCCAAGGTAGAGAAAAGGGAGTATTTGATGGGGGAGAATTTGAACAGGGAGAATTTGAAATTCTGTTCTAGACTTCATTAAAATTTGGTGAGGCAACAACAAGATTAGACTATACTGCTTGGAAGCTACAAGTTATTCAAACAGAGTAAGATCAATAGAAAGGGACAAGATACAGTATTTTGATGTAGATAATGAAAGCATATGCTGCCAGAAATTCTTGAATCTGAATATAGAAATGTTATTAAGGTCATTTAAGTCAACTAAATAAGAACAAAACAAAAAGAGAGGAAAACATTGTGGCAGATTATTTTAGATTAGATAATTCAGTAAGGTTATCTTGTATGTGAACTGTATTTTTAATTAGTACCCAGAGACTTGCTTGAACAATTACCCACTTCCCTGCAAAGTGATACATCACTTTTCTTCTTTGCCTTTTATGAGCTCCAAAATTCCCCATTAGGTAATTATTTCCTATTTCTGCCTTACGTAGGTGCCCAATACCTAATAAATGTTCAACCATGTTTGCTAATTGTAACCTTCATTTTCTGACATCTAAACAATAAAGTTATTTCATGACTTATTACTCAAAGGAAATTTAAGCAACTTTGGAGGACTAGGGTCAGGAAAATGAAGATGAGAGAGAGTGGGGTTGGGGTGGGGTTGAAGGGCTATATAACTTGGCGGCAAAGGTAGCTCCTTGTAGCTGGTTGTCATGGCATGGCCCCTCTGCTATGCACTGTGCCTAATAAGTAAGGGAATGCTTTTATGTAAGTACCCAGAATTATTTAATAAAGCTTTTGTTCTGATGCCTCTTGTCCAATCCTACTTTGACATTCAATCTGCAGTCACTTGTTCAAGCAAGAGAGGCCTTTCTACATCAGAGCAAAATTTTAGAAACATGCACTGGTAGAAATCAGAGATTTCAACCAATTCTACCAAGAATAAAAGGTCAAATATATTCTAGTCCTCAGTTGCTGAAGATTTCATTTATTAGAAGATGATTGATGGAACAAGGGAGTCAACTATCCTAGACTGAACTGGATGAAGATGTGAAGGTGAGTAGAATCTTGGGAGACATAACCATATTTATCCTTGAATTCATAGTATCAAGGGGAGAAATAGAGAAAATTCAGATTTGCATAACAAATTTCAGAAAAGTAGATGTTCATTAATTCAGATAAAAGGTAGATTATATATAGCAGCTAAAAATCCTAAAAGATAAAAATGTCCATGAAGGATTAATAATATTATGAAAAGACAGACTTAAGATCCAATAAAAATCCTTCTGGAAACAAAAAATAACATACATTTAAAGAAACCAATGTTGATACACACATTGATTTCCAAAAGGTTGAAAGAAAGAAAAAAACATACTGTATATAGGAAATGAAATAAAGGCATATATCTAAAGAAAGATACAAGACAGTTGCCAGAAACTGTAAGGAATATATCAGAAAGGCTAAAAGGTTCAAAGAAAGGTTCAAAATAATAAAAGGATTTTTCAGGTATGCTAGACACAAAAGAAGCTGTAAGTCTGTTGCAAGGACAAAAGGGTGAGTGCATAATGGGTGATGGCAGGAAGACAGAACACTTTAACTGGTATTTTACATCTGACTTGTTTCAGATGGAAAACAAAACTCTAGCTGGCTGTCCCTGTGTCACTAGTGGAAAGACTTAGCTGAAGCTCAGAAGGGTAAGAAAAGGTAAAGGCACACTTAGCTAATTTAAATGAATTTAAAACTCCAAATCCAGATGAATTCCATTCTATAGTAGTGAAAAAATTATCAGGTATGATTGTAGAATCGCTAACTGTAATCTAGGAGAAGTCATGGAATATTGGCAAGTCCTAGAAGTTTGAAGAACAACAAATATTGTCCATCTTTTCAACAAGTAGAACACTGGGAATTAGAGACCCAACTGTTTGATGTTCATACTGGGCAAGATCCTTGAACAGATTATTAAACAGTCTTTTGGCAATAATTTAGAAAGGAATGCAATTATTAACAAAAGCTAGCAAGAGAATCTTATAATCTTTTTGGCTACTGCTATTAGCTCAATAAATCAGGACAACACCATGGACATGACTTCCTTGATTGCAACAAAATATTCAAGAAAATCTGTCTTGATTTCCTATTATGGCAAATGTTCTCTCATGACATCCTAAATGAAAAAGTATGAGTTAGATGATAGATGGATTCATCATTGGCTGAACTCATACAGTATTTTTTTATTTATTAAATGAATATGCCACCCATCTCACTCTTGAGCAATTCTGACAATATATGGCTGATGGTAACAGCTGGCAGCCAATGAAATGAGTTACTTCTTGAGATAGTATGTTCTCCTTCAACAGAGATTTTCAAACCAAGTACGGACAGACTTTACCACAAAGATGGGGTCAGAGTAATGATTTATGAACATTGTTTAGCTTTATGATAATAAGAATATATATATTTACAGGAAATCCTTGACTTACAACCATTTATTTAACAACCAGTCAAAGTCACAATGGCATTGGGAAAATGTGGCTTGCCACCCATCCTTGCATTGGCAACCATTGCAGAATCCCCACAGTCACAAGATCAGAATTGAAGTGCTGAGCAATGTATTTATGCAGCAACCCAAAATAATGGGATGGCCATTTGCAATTTTCTTAGCTGGCTTCAAGCAATCAAAGTCAATGGGAGAAGCTGGATTTGCTTAATGAGTTCATGATTCACTTAACAACAGTGGCAAAAACATCATAAAATTGGATGTGAGTTATTTAACAACTTACTTAGCAGTGGAATTTCTGGTCCCAATTGTGGTCATAAGCCAAAGTCTACCTACATTATATTTGAGTTTGGCATAATAGTTTATATGACAGGGAAGAAAAATCTCTCCATTCTAGAGGACAATCCTTTAATATTTATTTGGAAGTAATTTTCATTATGTTCATCGAGACTTATGGTTGTGAACCTGTCAATGAAGAATATTCTTTGATTATTTCTGAACTAACTAATTTCTAACCCTAACCCTAACCAGCAAACTCAACTTTCTTGCTATTTCACTAGAATAACAAAAGCAGAACCAGAGAAAATTTGGTTAATGAAATGGTGGCTTCTTTTTCCTCTATAGAAAGAACCAGCTACTCTATAGAAACCTAGCCTCCAGAGACAGATGCAGTACAGAAAATAATAAAAAAGAGGAGGCATCTTGGTGTAAATAAAGTATAAAGTACAAGAGTAGGAAAGGATTAATAGTACAAAGCAGTAAAAGCCATTCATCACCTGAAGATGAACTTCACAGCATACATCCTCTATGAATTCATTCCAATTTAATGAAAAGTAACGGCAGCAAGATAACTATTCAATATTCAAGTATCATCAGATTCATTCTGCTCTGCTTGTAAACCTCTGAAATTTAATTAACCGAAGGCCATTGACAGGCAGTAGTCACAACAGTGACAGCTCATATTTGTGTAAATTATATATATATATATATATATATATATATATATATATATATATATATATATATATATATATATATATATATATATATATATAATTTATAAAAAATTTTATATAAAAATATATAAAAATTTACACAAATATGAGCTGTCACTGTTGTGACTACTGCCTGTTGATGGCCTTCGGTTAGGCTGAAACAGGAAATAAAGATTTGTCCCATGTTTGGGGTCTAGCAAATATATACCTTGATAAGATTAAAAATGTGAATCCCAGGCATGTTAAAATTAACAAACAAACGAACACTGGGATGGAAGTAAAAAACTAAAACAGTTTTTATTGCTAAAATTCAAGCTTTTGTTGGCTAACTGCCAACGTTGTCAGGATGGAGACGCTGGGGTGGGGAGATCGCGTTTATATTGCACTCTGCTCATGTAGCGCGCCACCAGTCTGTTTGTTGAGGTCTGCCATATTTCTTTGAGTTGTTGCGCATCCGTTTTTGGGGGATGTAGTTGTCTCTGGGTATCTGTTGTTAAAAGTGAATTGCTGATAGTTCCATGTGTTGTAGCCATAGGTCTGGTCATTGCCTGTGTTCTCATGCCAGGGGTCTTAAATGGTTGTTCTTCTTCTTCCCTGTGTTCAACATTGCAGGGTGGTTGTGTGTTGGTGCAATCTTGGATTTGATACAATGAGGTACTTTGTGAATGCTTGCGCTGTTTATCTTCATATCGCGCATGTCGTTCCTCTTCCCAATTTCTTAATGCCTGGTATGCGGGGGGGGAGGTCTATATGCCAGGTGATAGAGGAGTGGTTTGAAAACCAAGCTTCCTTAAACAAGCGGCCACCTTTAGTGTTGTCGTTGGCAATTGCCTCGGTCCCTGCTAGATTAACAACTGTATTACTAATTTAACAACTGCAGTGTTTCACTTAACAAATGTGGCAAGAAAAGTCATAAAATGGGGCAAAACTCACTTTTTACTTAACATAAATTTTGGGCTCAATTGTGGTCATAAGTTGAGGACATGTATACATAAGTTGAGGACATGTATACATGTAGGCCTTAACCTATGACCACAATTGGGACCAGGATTTTCATTGCTTAGCAAGTTAGTTGACAAACTGTGCTTGATTTATGACAATTTTTGCCATGATAATTAAACAAATCACATGGTCATTAAGTAAATCCAGCTTCTGCCAGTGACTTTGCTTGTTGGAAGCCAACTGGGAAGGTTGCAAATGGCAATCAAATGACCCTTGCAATCATCATTAATACATGTTGATTGCTAAGCATCCAAATTTTGATCTCATGGCTGTGGGGATACTGCAAAAGTTGTGCAAGGACAGTCATAAGTTACATTTTCAGTGCAGTTGTAACTTCAAACAATTACTAATTGAATGGTTGTAAAACAAGGACTCCCTTTATACTCACTAACTGTTAAGAAGTATGCACATGCAATATATTCTTGTCATTCATTTAGGTCAATGTGCAGATAGATAGCATATTTATGTTAGACTTGGCTGATTGTTTTTTCATAGTCTAAGTTATGTGGTTAACATTATGCTTCCAACTGAATATCCCTGAAACAAACTGTTTTGTATGTACTAGATTAATTCTCTAATCTAAGTGAATCTTAGCGATTTACAGATTATTTCATTTAGCTTTTCTGTGAATGAAATGCTCACTTCTTAAATCATGTTACACTTTTCCTGCACTACTGAACTAGGCACGGACCTTATAGAAAGGACATGTTACCTTTTTCCAGTCTACAGGAAAAAAAGGTGATCATGGTGAGAAAGGTAAGAATGTGGATGGTTTGTCTTTGATTGGCAAGATAATTCGTTCCTGTTTTACCAAAGAACCAAAAGGCAAGACAAGAACCAATGGATGGAAACCAATCAAGGATAGATGCAACCTAGAACTAGGGAGAAATTTCCTAGCAGTGAGAACAATCAACCAGTGGAATGCCTTGTCTTCAGGAGTTGTGGGTGCCCCATCACTGGAGGCTTTCAAGAAGAGACTGAACAGCCACTTTGTCACTGCGGGTTTTTTTACTTTTTGTCAGTAAGCTCGTTGCAGTCTGTTTCTTTGCAAGTTGAATTGTTATCTTATCATTGTAACCATGGTGAGTGTCACATGTTCAGCCATGTATTTTTTTTGGTTTTATATTTATTACTGTGTATGCATGTCCAAAACAAAAGTTACTTTCTTTCCTTTTCTTTGTGCTCTCTGGTGAGATAGACATGTAGTCATGAGTCTTTCTGTGTTTTTACAAGTTTCTTTGTGATTAAAAGGTTAATAGTAGAATATATGCTTTGGGTTTTCTTTCTTTTACCTGTTGTTTATCATGCATCAAATGGACCATGGTTCATCGCCCTCTGATAGAGTTTTCTTTGATTTACTCTTCTGACACATTTGTCTGAAATGGTGTAGGCTTTCCTGCTTGGGCAGGGGGTTGGGCTATATGACATCCAAGGTCTCTGCCAACTCGGTTATTATTATGTTAATTTTGTAATACTCAGCAATATGATCAAACATATTTAGAGGACACCAAATTAAGAAAAAACTACTCCAGAAGGGTACTCTTCATCTCTAGCAATCAAGGAAAGTTTGAAGACCTGTCAGCTGCAGCAATGTATAGTCTTATAAACTTTCTTAAACTCTTGATCAACTAGAGGGGCAATTGATTGTTAGGAGGGGTGGAAGATTTGAGGAAGCTCTTCCTTGATCTCAATCTTGACCCTTGGAGGTTGATGGCTGTATAACAGTTGTGTTTCAACAGACACTGCTTTAACCCACCCTTTCTGTGCATCATTTTCCCTAGAATTTTGGAGGTGGAATATCAGCTAGATGATGCACCTTTTGTATTGAGGTTGACTTTAGATTTCTGTGACTAATCTCGCTATTTCATCTAGCCCCACGTCCATCTATTTTGCATGTTTTGATTCTATACCAAGCATGGCTGGCATATTCTCCTATAGGGTAACATACAGATGAAAAAAAAGTAAAAATAAAAAATATGATTGTTTCTAAACATTAAGAGATATATTACAGACATGTAAGAAATAAGTGCAACCAGAGGAACATTCCAGAATAACTGACTCTTCAGTAAAACAAGAAAACTAACTAAAGTAGCTTTTTGCAACTCTAGATATATTAAATATATTAAACTACAGATATATTAAACTACCAAAATCTTCAGCATCATCAATGGTATCAATGGCACCAGTTCTGGCCAACCTTTGATTAGGTAGTTCACAAATAAAACATATGTCTGATTTCACTTAAGTTACTTACAGAACATGATAAGCTAGCTGTTCTTAGCACCTAGCAAAAGTCTGCCATATATGGAAAGACAAATGAATATGACAACTATCAACTATACCTGTTGTTATCAAAGTTCACTATATTAGAATCATACAATTTGTTGCAATTCACTAAAATTATCCCAACAGGTGGCCATACAATTTCCTTTTGAAAATCAGTAGTGAAGGAAGTTCACTATGCTTCTAACCAAATGATTTCATTTATATATATAAAAAATCAGTACTTTCTCCTTGCCCTTCTCTTGGCTCCAACAGAGAAAGTCTATTGTCTCTACAATCTTTGCGATATTTATAAACCACTATCATATCTCTTCCCAGACCTCTTCTATGCAAGCTAAAAGTACAATCTCTTTCAGTTCATTAGGCTTGGCTTCAAGCACTTTATCACCCTTAAATTGGTTCCAACTCCTCCATGCCAGCTATAATAAATTTAATATATTACTTTAATACGTTGAATATGTTTCAGAATGTATAAGACTTTGATTTGCATTGGTAGACTGACTATATTTGTAGTCACTGTACTTATCTAAAAGCGCACAAGCAACTAATTTTTCCATGATGAAAAAGCATCATATTGTGAGATCTTTCTTTCCCTCTTTCCCTCTTTTTCTTTCTTTCTTTCTTTCTTTCTTTCTTTCTTTCTTTCTTTCTTTCTTTCTTTCTTTCTCTGTCTCTCTCTCTCTTTTTCTCTCCCTCCCTCCCTCCCTCCCTCCCATCCTCCCTCCCTTCCTTCCTTCCTTCTTCCTTCTGGCAACATTAATAACATTGACTTGCCATAAGAGTATATAGAATTGTACATCTTAAAGTATTTCCAAAATTTCCTTCCTTCCTTCCTTCCTTCCTTCCTTCCTTCCTTCCTTCCTTCCTTCCTTCCTTCCTTCCTCTTTCCTTTCCTTTTGCCTGGTAACATTAATAACACTGACTTGGCATAAGGGTTTATGGATTTATACATCTCACTAGTGACCAACTCGTGTAGCTGGGGTGACTAGGTTTTCGGCTATATTGAATGTTGCCTGGCCACACACGCACAGGAGCCTTGTGGCCTTTAAACCATCTTTGCTAATCTGGTTAGCTCTCAGATAGTTCTCTATGTGAGAAATGTATGAGCTACACCTCTTGGGATGCGCCACATTGAACTCCAACAACTTGCCGACTTTGGCCATGGTAAGCTGTTGCTGACCTCTCAATGCCTTGTGTTGCTAAGGGCTTCTGTGTTGATCCTATGAACGGATCCTCAGAATGTGAATACCTCCAGTGTGGCTTGCTGGCAGGCAGAGCAGGGAAAGTGGTTCCTACCAGGGCACTGATTCATGGTCTTACCCCTTAGTGACTTCTGGTTCTCTCTTCCTTAGCAGCACATCCCATCCTCGTCACCACTGTTACATTTCAGGATCGGTGAGGCATTGACGAGGCATTTGGTGAAAGCAACAACATATTTATTAGGTTAACACAGAAATGAGGGTGAACTGCCACTAACATTCTAGTTATATGGATCACTGCTAGGTGGTGGCCAATAGAATTAAAGCACTCTTCCCGCTTAAAATGCAAGTAACAACTCCAGAGACAAGCAGTCTGGAATTTAAACAGACACAGTAGTTAACTAACAATGACGGTTTCCAAGTGTTTTACACCAATACATAACACATATATGGGATATAATGTTATGTTTCAAGATCCAATCTGGGTCGGTTATTGGGACCAAAGGTTTATTCTTCTAATAAAGTACTCTTTACTTTACCAGAGTAAACCTTTGGTCCCAGTTACTGACCCAGATTGGTTCTTGTAACATCATCCCGGGACACGTATATTTGCTTCATTCATAATGTTATATCTAACTGACATTTCAACCAGAAAGAGGCTGGTTGACTCCTGTCTAGCAGCAGCAACATCCATTGGAGGAGTAAAAAAAGGCAAAAAAAGAAATTCTGGGAGTGCAATTGAGGCTTTGCTATGCATACTGCCATATCCATCCATCCATCCATCCATCCATCCATCCATCCATCCATCCATCCATCCCTCCATCCATGCATACCTATACATAGGCATAGGGCTTCAACTATTCTTCAAGAACCATTAGCTTTTTTAAAATCAGCCCTCAGATACATTGCATAGCAGGGATAAGAATAATTTAGGGAGCTAATGAAGTAACAGGAGAGCCTTTGGTAAATAGCATACTACGCCATCATTAGGGAATAGTGTTTCACAAGAGATAGCAATAATTAAAATCCAATTAAAACAATTATCTTTAATAAAACTGAATGAATTGATTAATCATGTTAAGCGATTAATGAATTCAGTTCAAGATATTGCCGAGTAATAAGGACCCAAAATATAAGGCTTAACATTTTCAGCAGTGAAACTAGCTTCTATCTGAATCATTTTACTTCATAATTTTTTTTCATGGTCATGCCTGGTAGGTTTCATTCATTATTAAAATTATTACCATTAAATATGTTTACGAGACTGCCTGGAGCAAGTGCCCTCTTTAACATAAAAAAGAGGGGGTGTGAAGAATGAACAAATAAAAAACTATATTTTCTCATCCATGATAGCACTGCCTCTGAAAGCCAAGTTATACAATAGGCAGGAATTGTACAGTATAGTGTGGAGGAATTCAGGGCATAAATTTTGAAGACCACCTCTGACATTTAGTAACTAACAAATAATTGCTAAAAGAAAGCAAAAAAAAAGGATAAAATGAGCTAAAGGTGCTCTGAATATAAAGCCTTCTTATTGAAAAAGGGCCATTTTCCTCCCTGGTAATTTAAGAAGTGAATCCTGTCACCAACAGTGTTTGCAGAACAAGAACAATAAGAATAGTATGATCTTTCTGAGATTTAAGATCATGGGATGTTCAGGAGACTCTAAGAAAACACCTGTCCCAACTTAGTGCAGCCACAAATGCATGTGCTATCTTTTTTTGTGCTCAGTTGGTTATGGTAGGAGAATTTTATCAGTTATATGAGATCAGCATTAACATAGCTCAGTGATAATCGTGTACTTTTGTATCTGTAACACTGAGTGCAAAATTTGTGTACTGAATATTAATACAATTATGGGCTTAAATTTGCAACAGAAAAAGTTTTTAAAAGATTTTTCTAAAACTAAAAAGTTATAAATGATATTGATACTGATACTGATATTGAACTTATGTCCATTAATTGTCTGACTTGTTTGTGTTATGTAGAATCCAAGGGACTGTCATGCCTCCGAAGAAAATGAGCTGGACCCTATGGAGGCCAAGGGAGAGGTGTCTGTGGCTTCAGAGAAATGTGGGGAAGAGCAGGCCGAGGCAGGTTAGAGACCTTCAGGATTGGGACAGGATGAACAAGAGAGACAGAGTTCAGGCGATGATCAAGGGCCATCCCCACCTGATCCTAGAGCACGGAGAGTGGAGAGAAGGAGGGAACAACTCAGGCAGGCTCAACTACTCGGAAGGAGAGCATCCTGCCCCTCTCCACAAGGCACACCTGGAGACTGGGATTTAAGGAGATGCTGTGGGGAGAGGCATTTGTCGGGAACAAATGCTGATTCCTTGGAGTTTTGTGTGTGTTGTTGCTGATTTCTTGTTCTGTGACTTCTGCTTGGAAACCCGGAAACTCTGACTATTGGACTGGCTGACAATGTGGCTTGGATGTTCAAAGATCTCAGACTGTATTTTGGCTTCCCTTCTGAAACTGCTCAGGGAAGTGTGTATTCACACAGACTCCTTAGGTTTATGATGTATGCGTCATTCCTTCTTATCTCAGTGGCCTTGAGTAAATAAATTCCTCTCCTAATCAGACTGTATGTGAAACTACTTTCAGCCAGAGGTGTGTGTGTCTTTCTTTGTTTGGAGGGTTGCTAGAAACGTGGGAGCATTTGGGGAAAATTTGGAACAATTAAAGGGTGGTTTGAATTGCCAGCTGACTGCATTGCCTCAGTGCTGTGCCCTGGGTCATCACAGGGACACTGTTTGCAGATGATGCCATTTATCTTATTAAAGAAAGATCACCTGAAGGCATCTCTAATTTTTATGTCAAATTGTTGGGAACTGGATAATTAACAAGCAGGCAAAGTAGATTTCTGGGTTATGGTCTGCTTCTCATACTAGCAACACTATTTAGATGTTTCTAGTTTTTTGTGAGAATATGGTTCAGTTTGCTATTTGTTTTTATGCCTCTCATCCAGTGTCTGAGAAAATGCAGTCATTGTCCAGTATGGGTTATGGTTTAATAACAACATGACTGAACGGCTTCAATTCCAATAGTAGTGTTCTGTTATTGTTTTTATATTCTGTCTTTTAACAGGAGTCTCTGAAAATTAATTTGAATCTATTGATATGTAAACTCTTCTCATTGGGCAGACAGTTTAATCTCTTAAATGCCTGTTTTAATTCTATTAGTTGACCATCTCTGGCAAGGACCTAGAATACAATGCAATTGTAGCATAACACCTGTCTTTAGTTAATAGATTTGATCAGTGCTTTTTCTGGAAAAAAAAAGTACTGGAACTCACACAAGTCATACAACCCACCTTGCCTACCCTACCTTACCTTTGTATTTGAAAAAAAAACCCTTCATTTTTTCTGTATCTAAAAGACTAGGATTTTGTTCAAGGTAAGTTGACTCAGCCTTCCATCCTTCCGAGGTAGGTAAAATGAGGACCCAGATTGTTGGGGGCAATAAGCTGACTTTGTAATAATGCCGCTGGGGGGGCGCGCGAAAGCCCTAATAAGCAGGCATATACATAGAATGAAGGCTATTGCTAAGCACATTGATTTGTGCTTTAGATTGTAAGCCGCCCTGAGTCTTCAGAGAAGGGCGGGATATAAATGGGATTTAAAAAAAATACTATTAATGTTACCATGCACTGTGTGGCTTTAAATTACAAGAAGGCATTTTATTAATCTTTTGGGAGATTTACCATTGGCATACCCATTTAATGAGTGGAAACGTCAGCTTTCTATGTGGAATGAAATTGGCCCAATAAAACAACATTTGGTTGCTTGTAAAAGATTGAATTATTTTTAAGAAGTTGTCAAAGATGGAAAAAATTACATTTGGAGTTTAATATGGAAATTAAAGTTGAAACTTTGTCAATGAACAGATTACTTTTAATTTACTTTTAAGTTAAACCCAATTTAATAAGTAGATCTGATTAAACCTCATACTGTAGGTCTACCTTTACATCTGACCAATACATAATTAATATATATTATTATTAATAATAATATATCCAAATCACAAGACATTGGCTTTATTCTTATTCTTCCCCTCTGCAGTTTGAATAAAAAGCATAAAAGACTAAAAAGAGATTTTCGTAGACATCCCAGCCTTTGAACTACCCAAGGAACTGAAACAGGAAAGTTCTCTGTCGGGCAAGCTTCCACACCAGCTGCCTTTCTTTCCTCTCGCTTTGCCTCTTTTTAAACTCACACCCCACCTTCTGTAAAGGGAAGACAAAAGGCTCACTCACCCTCTCGTGAAAGATGGCCTCCATGATTATGTGTCTCCCACCTCCACCATCGGCTTCCAACACCACATGGTCCGACCCAGCCAATCAAGCCACGCTCTGGCTGTGGTGCTCTAGCACCTCATGGCTCCTCCTAGAGGAGGCAGACATCGGCGGAGGGGACCCTGCTCGCACTGTAATGCCAGAGGGGCATTTTCAAAAACAAACGAGGATAGGAAGGGAAACAATAGGAAAAGAACACAATGCTGGAAAATCCATCGAAAAAAGGTGCCAGAACTCTGTTCCAATGGATTCTATGACAAAAAAAGCCCTGGATCTGATGGTATATTATGAATGGAAGCCTGCAACATGTTGGTATACCTAGTGATTTACAGGTTTTCTGAATAATACAGTATTCATTTGTTCATATGTAGTTTTGCCAGTACATCAAGAAAGTGGACTTGTTCTGTAGATAGTTTGAAGCAAGTTTGATGGTGGGGAGGAAGTTTCTGAGGTCTTCTTGGAATTTAATTTTTTTTTCTGTGGCTACAGATAATAAAAATATCATCAATAAATCTTAAGTAAAGGAATAGTTTTACAGGATAATTACTGAGAAAGAATTTATGTCAACCATGAAAATGTCGGCAAATAGCAAAGCCAAGCATATACATCACTATGCTACTGATTTGTAGGTATAACTTGTTGACAAAAATAAAATAGTTATGGATGAGTACCAAGTCCCATAGCTAAATGATAAGGTGTGTTGTGCTGATATCATTATGTTCCTGATGACTTGAAAGTCATCTTTGTGTGATTGTTGTTGTGGTGGTGACTTTGTATCATGGTAACTGAAATGATAATGTTGGGGAGATTTCCAATGTATTTCAGTCTTATGAAGTCTATAATGTCCCTTATGCAGATGAAAGTGCTGATGGAATATAGTCTGAGTAAGGAGTCCATTAAACTTGATATTCTAGCTTTGATGGTTCCAGTGTTTTAGACTGTGGAATGGCTTGTATTCATTGGTTGTATATTTGGGAGAAATAGGTAGAAGATTTCTATCTAGGATGTCTCCAAATAGATAATGACTTGCATGTCGTTAGGAAGTTCTCATTAGATTGTATAGTACTTTCTGAAATGTTCTATGGAATCTGAGGATAGGAATCAGTGGAATGTAGTATTGGAGAATTGTTTCTTGACTATCATGACATAATTTACCTTATTCAAAATAACTGCCTCTTCTTTGTCATTTGGATGTTGCTGTTGCTGTTCTTGCAGCCTTGAATACATCTTGTGTTACACTGAAAATGATGCAAGAAGAAGCTTTTTTAAAAAATTGATAATTGTGGCTTATTTGGCAAAAGCATTAAAGTAGTAAAGTAGTAATCCAAATGAGTATTGCATCCATCCATGCACTATTTGTTGAATGTATTTAGGGTCTGATGACTTATTTGTAAATCTAGTTTCCATTCTTTAAGTCTCAAACAGTGAAAAATGTTTCAAGTTCCCCACAGAATTGAATATTTTGTGTTAGTTTAATGGGGCAAAAGGAGAACTCATACCTGAGAATGGACTTTTCTGATCACTCAGTGTGTGACTCGATAGGTTGACAATCTAGAATTCTCTCATTTACGGTGAGTGAATGGAGCATAGTTTATTGTCTTCTTCTGGCAAACTGGTATTGTTGAGTTTCTGGGGTAGAGATGCACTACTGATTAACTTTTCCATGTTGTAAAGTATGCTGATTAGATTGGTCAGGAGAATTTCGAAGAGTGTATAGCAAGAAATCCAAGAAAAAAACAGCATGGTTGCACAAAGATCTCTCTGATAAACACAAAAAAGGCATTAAGTACAAAAAATGGAAAGAGGGACACATAGCTAAGGCTATCAACAGGTAGCTGAATCTGCAAAGATGAAGTCAGGAAAACAAAGGCTCAGAATAAACAAAGACTTGCAACAAAAGTCAAAACTAATAAAAAGAGAGAGTGAAAACAGAGCTGCTTAACTTATTGTTTGCATCAGTCTTCATGCAAAAAGAAACTGTAACCCAACCTACCAAAAATATAACTGTAAAAGACAGACTGGAAATAAAAATTAAAATAAGCAAGAAAATGGTTAGACAGCACCTGTCCGACCTTGATGAATATAAATCACCAGAACCTGATGGGTTACATCCCAAAGTTCTGAAGGAGCAGGTAGATGTTATCTTGGCACCATTGTACCATATATTTTAAAAAAATCTGGAGCACTGGGGAACTAACAAAGGATTGGAAAAGAGCTGATGTGGTTCCCATCTTCAAGAAAGGAAAAGAAAAAAAAACCAGACCCAGGAAACTACAGACCAATCAACCTAACATTGATATCTGGCAAAATACTGGAAAAAATAATAAAAAACCAGATCTATGAATAAACTATAAAAATGAGAAATAGCATCACCTCCAGATGGATTTGTAGCTGGCTGACAAACCGTACTTAATGAGCAGCCCTCAATGGTACTACATCTACATGGAGAGAAGTAAGCAGTGGGGTACCACAGGTTCGGTCTTAGGCCCAGTACTCTTCAATATCTTCATAAATGACTTAGATGAGGGAATAAAAGGGGAACACATCAAATTTGCAGAGGATACTAAGCTGGCAAGAATAGCCAACACCCCACAATGTAAGCTCAGGATCCAAAAGGATCTTGACAGACTTGAACAATGGGCCGTATACAACCACATAAAATTTAATGTGGAGAAAAGCATAGTTTTACACCTAGGCAGGAAAAACCAAAGATACAAGTACAGACTGGGCGAGACCTGGCTTAAAAACAGTAACTGTGAAAGGGACCCTGGAGTCCTAGTGGACAATCACTTAAACATGAGCCAGCAGTGTGTGGCAACAGCCAAAAAAGCTAATACAATTCTTGGTTCTATGAACAGAGGCAAAGAATCAAAATCACGTGAAGTATTAGTACCACTGTATAAATATTCTGCCAACCGAGTAGTTCGAAAGCATGTAAAAAATGCAAGTAGAAAAATAGGGACCACTACGGTGGGAAGGTAACAGCGTTCCATGCACCTTTGGCATCTAGTCATGCCGGCCACATGACCACGGAGACATCCTCGGACAAGCGCTGGCTCTTCGGCTTTGAAACAGAGATGAGCACCGGCCCCTAGAGTCAGAAATGATTAGCACGCATGTGCGGGGGAACCTTTACCTTTATAAATCCTTAGGAAGACCACACCTGGAATACTGCAACCAGTTTGGGTCACATTACAAAAAAGATGTTGTGACTTTGGAAAAAGTACAAAGAAGAGCAACTAAGATGATTAAGGGCCTGGAGACAAAAACATATTAAGAATGGTTGCAGGAATTGGGTATGGCCAGTCTAGAGAAAAGAAGGACTAGGGGGTGACATAATGGCAGTATTCCAATATTTGAAGGGCTACCACAAAGAAGACGGGGCTTCCAGTTGCCTTCCGGGTGAAATTCAAGGTGCTGGTGATGACATACAAAGCCCTACATGGCATGGGTCCGGATTACCTACGGGAGCACCTACTGCCGGTGTCAACTTCCCTCCGTCCTGTACGTTCCCACAGAGAGGGCCTCCTCAGGGTACCACCGGTCAGAGAATGTCGGCTGGTGACCCCCAGGGGGAGAGCATTCTCGGTGGGTGCACCAATCCTTTGGAACTGCTTACCGGCTGAACTCCGGATGGCCCCCAACCTTCGCTCCTTCCGGCGTGATCTAAAAACTTATCTATTCGAACAAGCCGGCCTGGCCTGATGGATTTGGGTTTTAATTTTATTTTAACTAATGTATTCTTATTTTTATTGCCCTGTACACCGCCCTGAGTCCTTCAGGAGAAGGGCGGTATATAAATCAAATAAATAAATAAATAAATAAAATCTTATTTTCCAAAGCATCAGAAGGCAAGACAATAAACAATGAATGGAAATTAATCAAGAAGAGAAGCAACCTAGAACTAAGGAGAAACTTCCTAATGGTGAGGGCAAATAACCAATGGAACAGCTTGCCTTCAGAAGTTGTTGTTGCTTCATCACTGGAGTTTTTTAAGAAAAGACTGGACAGTCATTTGTTTGAAATGATATAGGTCTCCTGCTTGAGCAGGGGGTTGGACTAGAAGACCTCCAAGGTCCTTTACAGTTCTATTCTGTTTCTGGTTCCCTATCAAACTTATATCATATTTCGCTGTACTCTGTGCAGTGTATATAGACTGTAAAGGGCTCTTCACATTCAGTATTTTAGGAATTATATCATATTGTTTGGTCAAAAAGATGGTTGTATCCATAACAATTTCCTAGTAATAACAACAATAATAATACATTATAACATCTTAGGTTCTTGGGAAGAATTTGATGCACAAGAAGACCAACACCCAGTTAAAGAACTGGCAGTTGTGATTTCACATTTCACATAATAATAATTAAATCTTAATAATGGATTGAAATGGTCATCTCCTCATTCCAGCACATATTCAGAGACTGATTTTTTGTGACCAATACTTGCATTTATGACTATCACATCATCCTACAATCACATGATTGCCATTTGTGCATTTCTCAATATTTACGACCACCACAGTGTCCTGTGGTCACTTGTTCACCATTTGTATGCTTTCCAACTGATTTATGACCAGCACAGTTAATGGAGAATATGGAAATACAGTCATAAGTTACTGTCACATAAAGTTGCACTTAATGTCTCACTTAATGACTTAATAGAAGTTGTAACTCCATTGTGATCACATGATTGCCTCCTTAGCAACTGCAGCACTTAGCAACAAATTGATGGTCCCAACTGTGATTGCTAATCAAGGATTACTTGAACCTCACATTAAACTGTGTGAGGGAAGTTACAGTGCTTGACCTAACTGCTGAGTCCCAGCAAAGGCAGTTTATATGATTAGAGCAGTTTATATTGATATATTTTCCTGCTGACTTAGGGCCAGGAGGAAATCATATTAATGGGGTGGAAGAATCCTCAAAAATACTTATGTATTTGGATGGATCCCTCTTTATATTTGAACTTTTTATAAATGCCACAATCACAATTCTTTTACCTTAGAACCATGTCACTATAAAGTAAATGTTTTCCATAATGCATAAATTTAAACCCAGGAAAATTCCTGGAATTATTAAATTCCAGTGGGTTATCAAATTCAATTAACACTGGTGAACCTCGTTATTCTGTTCTACTCTGTTCACTACTGTAGATAACTTGGATATGACTCCTTCCAGTTGAAACAAAATAACTGTGGTTCATTTTTTTTAAAAAAAAAAGAGTCAGTGACCCAGGAAACAATAGACCTATTATTTTTCTGTCCATCATGAGAAAGCTTTATACTGAATTCTTTTTCAGAAACTAGAGATGGAATTGCTGACTATTAAACTACATTTAAAGAAAACTGCTTGACCTCACACCATTTTCTGCCATTCTCTCATCTCACTGAAAAATACACAAGGGTCTTCGGGAATAAATTTTATGCAGCCTTCCGCTTTCAATTCTATTAATTTAGGGCAGAAATTGGAGAATTTGCTTATTGGAAAAAGACTGTTTTATCTTACTGAGGCCCCGCTCAGCAACAGCCTCCTTGAGATATGTCATGCATGCACAGCTGATTGAAAATGTCCTACTTTCTAGCTGCATTAGGCAAGGATATTTTCTAGTTACTATTTCTTGAAAGCATCTGAAATGGGTTTGTTGATTATTTTTCAAAACTTGGCGAGAGGAAAATACATTTGATGTATGTACATGATGTAGTCATCTTGTCTCATTGATTTGGCTTTTATCTTTTGCTATATACCCTTGTAGCAAAAGAAATTCCTTAGGGATCTTTGCTCAATCAAAGAAGTTTATTTTATGTGGATGGTTACTGGATGATCAAATCATAAAGCAGGTTAAGAGTTTTCTGTACATGAGCATTTTATTGTATCATTTCTTATCATGTCCATGCATATATTTTGCTTTTCAAAGCTTCAGCTATTCAAATTGTTGTTTTTCAGTTATTTTGTATCAAAACGGAGCAGCAATAATAGATCATTAAATTCTACAGTGTTAAAGTGACCTCAGTGTACTCATTTGGACTGGAAACAAAATAATACTTTTTAAGAAATCTGTACATTTTTGCCTACTTGTGACTAAGAGTATATCTTTTTACAATAACTCTAGTCTTATTTTCCTGAAGAGAGTTGTCTTGTGCTATTCTATTTTTTCCTTTATCAGATCATATATACTACTGAGTTGTATTAATTTGGAAGAGAATTTAGGATTATTCTTCTCAAGCTGCCTCTGATTATGCTCATTCCATCTGTTGAAAGAAAAATAATCAGGTCCACTTCCAAGCTGGGAGTAAAGAAAATGGCGACTAAAAGACTGGAAATAAAAATTGAAGTTGTTTGGAAAGAAAGTTAGTTAGAACAAAATCAACAGCAGCATGTGGTTCTGAGACAGCTGGCCAAGTGGGGTTATGGTACAGGTGGGCTTTTATACATTCTTTGGGGTTCTGTGTTTGGAATGCTCCAGGGGGTTGTACAATGAGATGGGCTTTTATGTTCTTAAAGAGTGTTGGGTAACGTCTATTGTGGCTGATGGCTATGTCCTGTGTTGGATTTTTTGGGTGAGGAGTTGCTGGTTCTAATCCTATCACTCTGCTATTGTTAGCTGTCAAATCTTGCTCCAAGGGATTTCGAAAGATCCTGTCTTGATTGGATTTTGCTGGTAATATTTGTTTGCTCATGAATGGGGCCTCAGTCTTTCTGAATAGATTACTGAATTTGCATTTCTAAAAGGTGGTTTCTGCTTGGGGAAAGGGAGACTTGGGGATGTCTTTGCCTAAGATTTTCCTATTATTCCTTTGGAGAAATATAATATTCTGTCTTTTTTAATAGTCCCCAAAATATTTCCTTCTCTAGGAGGGTGAGTGGGTGCTGACTTCCAACAAATCTATGAACTATATAATTTTGGCATTTACGTAAAGAGTTATTATTCATATGCTAGTAGCATTCACATTATTGAATTGCCTTTATTTGGAAAAACTGAACTTATTTCCCTTACAAATTCTGCACTGGAAATATGCTGGGATTCCTCATTAGCCCATTTTATGAACAGGGAATCAAGACTATGGAATGAATCTGTCAGAGCTCCCAACCACAGACCTAAGCCCAACAGAAAACAGGATGTTGGGATCAAAGGAAGCCAGGTCTATTTGGGTACACTCTGGCTTACGAGCTCAAAGCAGTTGCAAACAAAGTCAGTGCTGGGAGCAACCACCTCCCAGCACACTAAATAGATGGATCCCACTTGGGCCCAACTCTACCCACCTAATCAGCATCCAGAATGATGATCGTGAGTGCCCAGCTCACAGCTGAGCCGGCAAAACCCGGAAGTCCATGACCACCAGCCATCCACCAGCATGATGGTCAGGCAGCTGCCAACTCCTCGACGATCACTGTTCTTCAAACACCCCCCAGTCAACAAGCCAGCCTGTGCCATCGCTCTGGATGCACCCGTGACCTTCCCCCCTCCTGGTTAGTGTCAAGCCTGTGGGGCTTGACAGAATCTTTCTGTTCTGCAGTGTGTAAACTGGATCCCACAAGAGATTGATTTTTTTTTTTAAAAAATTAATTTTTATTCAAATACAAATAATACAAACAATGCAAACATAATACATATAAGTCTAAATAAAAACAATATAAAAATACAAATATTACAGTGCAACCCCCCCTAAACCATTTTTATTACCTATATTTCTTCTCATATAACAACTAACAATATACAATATATTTCAACTGTGCCCTTATCCCCTCCAAAACAGCATATATTCCTGAGTAGGTTTATTCTCTGCCTTCCACCATATTTCATTATAATTATTTACTTTAATCATCCCTTTTTAAAATTTAATTTCTGTTGTTAATTTATCATTTATTGCCATATTCCATATTTTATTATACCACTCATTTCTTTGAATAAGAGATTGATTACTAAGTATATAATTATCATCTGTGTTTTGAACAAGACTCAAAGAACATGCGATTTGACTGGAGTTTGCAATTTGGAATTAACTACTCCTAATTTCATATACATTGAACATTCAGGATTTGAGTCCACCTTCTACATCTCTTTTAGACAAAGACAGTAAAGACAACTCTAGAGGCTCCAAATTGTATAACAAAAAATCCATGGATAAAGTAGAAGAATCAATGCAGAAAATGAACTACTCTAACTAAAAATAGAATGTTGTGGCTTTTAAAAAATGTTTACCTTTCCAGGTGCTTTTTTGGAATACAGAAGCTATTATTGCTTTGGGGCTTCTAATCCCTGGGTTAGGGATTTTTTTTTTTTTAGATGCTAGAAAGTCTGATACAGCTGATTGGCAAGCTTTGTTCTTCCCACGAAGAACCTACACTTCATTATGCATGGGCTTTCAGACTGGGCAGTATGTATTGGTAAAGCCTGACCTTCTCTTATTGAGAAGAATAAAAAGCATAGGCCTTCCAGGAAAGGCAAGAATTAATTGTGTGAGAGCTGTGGCTTTCTGGGAATATTCTAAGTCAATTAATTGGTTATTAGTTAATTAGTCAGCAGAACCAAAGAGGCACAGTGATGTGTACACAGGGTCAATGTAAGTATAACATTTCATTGGGATAAGTGAGAAGAAAGTCAAAGCTTTTAAGTTTTGAAGTTTGACCACGTTATATTGTCTGAAAGTATCTCAGATGTAGCAGAAAACACCATCAAATGTCTGAATTTTTTTTGAAAACATTTCAGTACTGCCAATTCAATTTGTTGCTTGAAAGTAGTGTCCAATTTGATTCATTAATCTTTTTCAATGGGGTAAATCAAATTACCCATTAAAAGCTCTGCACGCTCTTTTATTACACCTATATTGACTGCATTGCCAGTGTGAGATTTACTCAGTTTGTTAGAAGATAAAATTCCAGCAGTAACTCTGTTAATGGCTAAGTTGGTGTCTATTAGCACAAGGAAGGCTTTTTTTGATGGAAAGGCTGTTTCATAGGACAGTGAGTAATTTGGTCATTTGGAGATACTGCTGTGTTGTATTTATGTACTATATTATTGATTTTTGTGGCACTATCCTTTGTTGTACTTATTGCTTCTTTTTAGCTCTGATCTATTGATTTTATTGAAGCTTGCTACATAATAATTGCATTCAGAAGGCATAGTAAGTCATGGTTTAACATTGTGAATAAGCCTAGATCTTCTGCATTTCCTTCTCCACTCTGCTTAATTGACATGGATGCAAAGAAGAGTTTCTGTGGGAGACTGTTATTGGCTAGATGAAGATCAAAAGACCAAAACTGAAACTCAACAAAACAAAGGTTCTAAAATCCAATGTTCATGTTCAAGAACTAGAGAAACAACCAGCCCCATTAAGTTTCAAATACAGGATATAGCTTCAAAATGCTAATCAGTAGTACCTCCTTTCAAACTGTTTGGTTTACATTACTCCAATGCCAAAAATGCCATCACAGAATAGTGACCAAAGGGCCAAAGAATAAACTGTCCAACATATAGTGTCAGAGTGCCAAAACAGAGCCTATAATGTAGACTGCTGATTTTCTGGCTATGACAAATGTAGCAAAAAATTATATATGTAATCTATATATGTAATCTATATATGTTTATCATATTTTAGATTTTATATTTCACATTTTGTATGTTCATGTCTTATGTTTGTACTGAGGTTATGTAAATGTGCCAATAAACAACAAAGAAAGAAATGTTTTCTGAGTTGTTGCCTTTGAAGGTAATTTAAATACTGCATGACTGGAAATATCATTAGTTGCAAATTCTTCTTGGACAAATTCAAAATCTTTGTGATTATTCTTATTATCTTAAATGGCTTGGCACCAGAATATTTCAGGAAGCATCTATCCCCCTTTCCAAATAATAAAATCTTCCAATTTGCATCCCATCACTGCTTTATTTCAATTTGGTGCCATAATTATGGCATCACTTGTTTCTAGGTTAGGTGTGGCTGGCATTTATTAAGATTTTGATATAAACCTTGGTGTTATACCTGATCATCATGATTTGATTTGAATCTTGCTTCCTGGTCTATTTTGTTTTACCATATTATGCCCTTGTTTTATCAGGGAAAGAGTAACTGGAATTCTTTATGGGGGTTATGTTTACCTTATATGAAAATCTAATATTCATCTCTATTGTATTAGTTTCCTGTGTAATATTGCTACTCTGATTCATCTCTATTGTTCCTGTGATGCATTTCCTGTTCTTGTAGTTGTATTTTCTCTCTCTCTCTCTAAGAAAGATAACTGTTGCACAGTGAGGCTTTGTATTGTATTTACTGACTCCACATGAAACATGGTGTCAGAAGCATCTGAATCTGTGCTGTCTCCTTATTTGATGCATGCCAGTCTAGCACTTATGGCCCTGTTCTGGAAGCCAAGCATGACCAGACAGTAAAGGAGATAAAACGCTTGTTTACCATTGCTGCAGTGTTGAAATACTATGATGTCACAAAGCCTGTTACAATTCAAAGTGACTCAAGCAAAAATGGTCTAGGACAGGGCTTTTCAACCAGTGGTACGGGTACCACCTGTGGTACATTGGCACCTGGCATTTTAAGGAGATCAGGGAGGGGGGAGGTCCAAGGGATCCGGAATGAACTTGGGAGAGTTCGACCCGGATAGCAGTCCAGACCATCGGATGGTCGCGGGGGGTGGGGGTGGAGTAGGGGTTTGGGAATGGATGGAGCTCTGAGTGAGGAGGGTCTTTCTATCCGAACAATGATTGGGAGGGGCAGAGAGTGTGGGAGCAGAGTGCTTTATCGTAATCGGGGAACGGGCCACTGCTGTCTTCAAGCTGTGGCCTGTTCCTGCCCTGTTTGCTCTTCTCACTCCCCCGGGGGCATAGGATTACGGGAACCTGGGCTCTGGTTGGTCTATATCAATGCCAGGTCCATGGTGAACAAGGCTCCCCTCATACAGGATCTTGGGCCAAGAGGAGGGTGTCCCTCTCTTGGAATTATGCCCACCAGGTTTCCAGGTGCTTCACCAACCATGGGCCCAGGGCAGGGGCGGGGCGGTGGCGGTTATTATTAGGGAGAGTCTTTGTCCACGAGTGGCCACTGTCCCTCAGATAGGCGGGTGTGAGTCTCTCCTTTTGAAGTGGGGTCCTGGACTTCAGTTGGGCCTATTGATTATGTACCTGTCTCCCAGCTGCGTGTCATTGGTCCTGCCCAAGCTTCTCGACGTCTTGTCCGGGTTGGCGATTGAGTTCACCAGGCTTATAGTTCTGGGGGATTTCAATCTGCCTTCCATGGGTGAGGTGTCTGAGTTGGCCTGGGAGTTCACAGCTTCCATGATGGCCATGGACCTGACTCAAATAATTCAGGACCTGACCCATAATGGAGGGCACACACTTGACCTGGTTTTTAGCTCTGGGCAGTGGATCTGGGTAGGGGGGATTGTATGCTGGTGATGTCCATATGTAGAGCAATCTCTTGGGTTGTTGGAAAAGAGTGTTTGCTATCACCATCATATTCTCTTGACAAAATTCTATCAGCCTGTGCCCTGCTTCATTTTGTACTCCAAGGCCAAACTTGCCAGTTATTCTGCTTACCTTTTGGTTTCCTACTTTAGCATTCCAATCCCCCATGATGATAAGGACATCATTTTTTGGTGTTAGTTCTATGAGGTGCTGTAGGGCTTCATAGAACCGGTCAGTTTCATCCTCTTCAGCACCAATGGTTGGGGCATAGACTTGGACTACTGTGATATTGAATGGTTTGCCTTGGATTCAAACTGAGATCATTCTGTCATTTTGGGGATTGTATCCCAGTATTGTTTTTCCTACTCTTTTATTGACTATGAAGGCTACTCCATTTTTTCTGAGGGATTCTTGCCCACAGTAGTATACCTGATGGTCATCTGAATTAAATTCACCCATTCCTGTCCATTTTAGTTTGCTGATTCCTAAGATGTTGATGTTCAGTCTTGTCATTTCTTGTTTGAGCATGTCCAGCTTGCCTTGATTCATGTATCTTACATTCCAGGTTCCTACGTAGAAAAAATCTTTACAACATTGGATTTTCCTTTCACCACCAGATATATCCACAGCTGAGCATCCTTTCGGCTTTGGCCCAGTCGCTTCATTCTTTCTGGCACTACTAGTACTAGCCCTCTGCTCTTCCCCAGTAGCATATTGGACACCTTCCGACCTGAGGGGCTCATCTTCCAGCATCATATTGTTTTACCTTTTGGTACTGTCCATAGGGTTTTCATGGAAAAGATACTGGAGTGGGTTGCCATTTCCTTCTCCAGTGGATCACATTTTGTCAGAACTCTCTGCTATGACCTTTCCGTCTTGGGTGGCCCTGCATGGCATAGCTCATAGCTTCATCGAATTACCAAGCCCCTTTGCCATGACAAGCAGTAATCCATGAAGGGGATTCACAAATATCTGCTGACAAATGGGAGGATCATTTTAATAACGTCTTTAAAAGGGTAATTTCAGACGTGATTCCCTCTTGTAATAACCTCCCGGATTGGCCTTCAGTTGGTCAAAGATCTTATTGACCAATTAAAACCAGGTAAAGCATCTGGAGGGGATTTTATCCCCCCCAGAATTAATAAGGGAAAATAAAGACTGGTGGGCCCCAGTTTTAGCCACCCTATTCACTCACATTAATAATATAGGACATTTTCCATCTGACTGGAA